>NC_053393.1:559935404-560274779 GCF_905171765.1 Bufo bufo
GTATTAGTGGTCGTGAGCACTCGGCCCGTAATTTATTTCAGGCTTTTTTACTTAGGGGCTTACGGACCATAGCCTCCAGATAATGTGCCACATGAGTAGCAGGGAGCCATCTCAGATGATCGAGGATGGTGTAGTGTGTCCGGATCGAACAAAGGTTCACCCGCCGGGTCCATAAGGGAGGTGGATGACGCCAGGGTCAGGTCAGGATTTGAGCCAGTAGGCGGCAATCCCAAAGGGGGGTCCCCTTGTGTTGCAGGATCCACAAAGGTGTCCACCAGATAGTCATCTGAGCCATGCAGGGACTCCAATTGTGCCTCCTCCTCGGACTCGCTATCAGAGTCAGGGTCAGACTCGGGTTGCGTCCGAGCAGATTTCCAACTCCGTGCTTTTTCTGCCTGGCGCGGACAGACTCGTTTGCGCAAACTAGGCGCGCTATCATGGGATGGAACAAAGCCATCATTCACTTGATTTCTGGAGGCAGATGTGGATGGCAATAGGGGAGGGTTTAACCCTTGGTTAGCTAAAAGCGTCTGGGCTATCAATACTTGTGAGATGGAGTGGGTGAGGACGGAGGACATTGAGCCCATAGCCGCCATAATAGCATTTGAAATAGATTGTTGTAGGGCCAAGGCCTGAGCTTCGGATGGAGAAGGCATAGCTCTTCTTACAGGAGGGGATGAAGCATGGCCTCTGGAGGGATTATCCTGCATGACCAGTGCAGGGGGGGGAACTACTCTCTGTGGGCTGGATGGACATGAAGAAATAAGTTGCTGGTGGAGTATGTCACCCCAAGCCAGAAACAGGGACACAATAGCCTGAAGAGGGGAAGATCTATGAAAAAGAACAAAGGCGCCGACGTGGTCTAATGGAGGCAGTCACCGCTTGCTATGACCGGAGATGAAAACTGCCGGTGGTGAATCAAAAATGGAGCCCGAGATCTCGTCCGCAAACACCGCGAGATCTCGGGCACCCGACATAGCAAGGAGAGCTGAATGCAGGAGATGGAATTAAAAATGGTGTTCGAAATCTCGCGAGATCTCAGCGCCGAAGAGAACAAGCGCAAGATGGAGGTAGTAAATGAAAGCAGAGCGAAGGGAAGGGAAGGGGGGGAAGGGAGGGGGGGGGGGAAGCGGGAGAAATACCCCTCAGGTACAAATAGAAACGGGGACCGCAGGAAAAGGAAAAAGTGAACGTAGAGTAGAAACTATGCCTCAAGCATGTGGGGCAGCTGAGGTGGACAGATCAAGACAGTAGGAAACTAAATAATAAAATTGATAACGCCTAAAACATAGGAGAGTACATAGAGTAATAATAAGGATAATGAGAATAATAATGGTAATAATACTATACAGTAAATATGTAATAGGTACTTAGCTGAGGTGGCAGCAGCAGCAAAGAAAGAGGAAGGTCCCAGTTGGAAGGGTCCATATATACAGAGACTGTGGGGAGGAGCTATTGCCATGGTTACTGTTTGTACTTCATTTTTTCTTTGCTGCTATGGTGGTTCAGTAAAGGAAGGGTTAATCAATAGGAGCCTCCGTGCCTTGATATAAAATCAGTGATTGTGGACCCATTGTGACATCTAACTGGTACAGCTTTGGGATAAACCCTAAGGGAGTTATTCTATACTCACCCTTTAACCTCAGTATAGGGATCTGGAATTCACTGCAGGGGAACCACCAGACTGCTACCTCCTGGGATAGTCCGGGTAGAGTTGGCAGCTGACACACTGTGGTAGAAGCTCTAGGCACACAGAGCACCACAACTGCAGGGGAACCACCAGACTGCTACCTCCTGGGATAGTCCGGGTAGAGTTGGCAGCTGACACACAGTGGTAGAAGCTCTAGGCACACAGAGCACCACAACTGCAGGGGAACCACCAGACTGCTACCTCCTGGGATAGTCCGGGTAGAGTTGGCAGCTGACACACTGTGGTAGAAGCTCTAGGCACACAGAGCACCACAACTGCAGGGGAACCACCAGACTGCTACCTCCTGGGATAGTCCGGGTAGAGTTGGCAGCTGACACACTGTGGTAGAAGCTCTAGGCACACAGAGCACCACAACTGCAGGGGAACCACCAGACTGCTACCTCCTGGGATAGTCCGGGTAGAGTTGGCAGCTGACACACAGTGGTAGAAGCTCTAGGCACACAGAGCACCACAACTGCAGGGGAACCACCAGACTGCTACCTCCTGGGATAGTCCGGGTAGAGTTGGCAGCTGACACACTGTGGTAGAAGCTCTAGGCACACAGAGCACCACAACTGCAGGGGAACCACCAGACTGCTACCTCCTGGGATAGTCTGGGTAGAGTTGGCAGCTGACACACAGTGGTAGAAGCTCTAGGCACACAGAGCGCACCACAACTGCAGGTACACTCTGAACAGTCACTTTTACTGATTAAGTGGTTTTTGGCAGAACTTGACCGTATACCCCGTACCTCACATATCAGTACACTGCTGTATATACTATATATCTGTACACACTGCATCTATTATACCTCATACCTCACATATCAGTACACTGCTGTATATACTATATATCTTTACACACTGCATCTGTTATACCCCGTACCTCACATATCAGTACACTGCTGTATATACTATATATCTGTACACACTGCATCTATTATACCTCGTACCTCACATATCAGTACACTGCTGTATATACTATATATCTGTACACACTGCATCTATTATACCTCGTACATCACATATCAGTACACTGCTGTATATACTATATATCTGTACACACTGCATCTATTATACCACGTTCCTCACATATCAGTACACTGCTGTATATACTATATATCTGTACACACTGCATCTATTATACCTCATACCTCACATATCAGTACACTGCTGTATATACTATATATCTGTACACACTGCATCTATTATACCTTGTACCTCACATATCAGTACACTGCTGTATATACTATATATCTGTACACACTGCGTCTATTATACCTCATACCTCACATATCAGTACACTGCTGTATATACTATATATCTGTACACACTGCCTGCATCTATTATACCCCGTACCTCACATATCAGTACACTGCTGTATATACTGTATATCTGTACACACTGCATCTATTATACCTCGTACCTCACATATCAGTACACTGCTGTATACACTATATATCTGTACACACTGCATCTCTTATACCTCGTACCTCACATATCAGTACACTGCTGTATATACTATATATCTGTACACACTGCATCTATTATACCTCATACCTCACATATCAGTACACTGCTGTATATACTATATATCTGTACACACTGCATCTATTATACCTCGTACCTCACATATCAGTACACTGCTGTATATACTATATATCTGTACACACTGCATCTATTATACCTCGTACCTCACATATCAGTACACTGCTGTATACACTATATATCTGTACACACTGCATCTCTTATACCTCGTACCTCACATATCAGTACACTGCTGTATATACTATATATCTGTACACACTGCATCTATTATACCTCACATATCAGTACACTGCTGTATATACTATATATCTGTACACACTGCATCTATTATACCCCGTACCTCACATATCAGTACACTGCTGTATATACTATATACCTGTACACACTGCATCTATTATACCTCACATATCAGTACACTGCTGTATATACTATATATCTGTACACACTGCATCTATTATACCTCGTACCTCACATATCAGTACACTGCTGTATATACTATATATCTGTACACACTGCATCTATTATACCCCGTACCTCACATATCAGTACACTGCTGTATATACTATATACCTGTACACACTGCATCTATTATACCTCGTACCTCACATATCAGTGCACTGCTGTATATACTATATATCTGTACACACTGCATCTATTATACTCCGTACCTCACATATCAGTACACTGCTGTATATACTATATATCTGTACACACTGCATATATTATACTCCGTACCTCACATATCAGTACACTGCTGTATATACTATATATCTGTACACACTGCATATATTATACCTCATATATCAGTACACTGCTGTATATACTATATATCTGTACACACTGCATCTAGTATACCCCGTACCTCACATATCAGTACACTGCTGTATATACTATATATCTGTACACACTGCATCTATTATACCCCGTACCTCACATATCAGTACACTGCTGTATATACTATATATCTGTACACACTGCATCTATTATACCTCATACCTCACATATCAGTACACTGCTGTATATACTATATATATGTACATATTTCATCTATTATACCTCGTACCTCACATATCAGTACACTGCTGTATATACTATATAACTGTACACACTGCATCTATTATACCTCGTACTTCACATATCAGTACACTGCTGTATATACTATATACCTGTACACACTGTATCTATTATACCTCATACCTCACATATCAGTACACTGCTGTATATACTATATATCTGTACACACTGCATCTAGTATACCCCGTACCTCACATATCAGTACACTGCTGTATATACTATATATCTGTACACATTGTATCTATTATACCTCATACCTCACATATCAGTACACTGCTGTATATACTATATATCTGTACACACTGCATCTATAATACAGTGTAATATATGCATTATGGTCACTGTGTGTGAGGTACATGATGTAGTGGTCACTGTAACTGTCTGAAATATACATGAGTGAGCAATGAGTAAAAACAGGGTGGCGGGGGGGGGGGGTAAATGATGAGAAGTGGAGTACCTCCTCTTACCACTCCATTCCAGTCTGTATGGATCAATGCAGAGCTGATTGTGAACTTCTAATACTTGCTGTTAGTGGTTGAAGGACCTGTGATGATGTCATCACAGGTCCTGGCAGATGTACCTTTCAAACCTAGGAACTACACCATTTTTTGTGCAGTTCCTTTGCAGGACCTTTGATTTTGAAGATGATGTCATCACAGATGCTGGCAGAAGGCACTGTTCTAACCTGGGAACTACACTTTACACTGTGCAGTTCCCTACAGGACCTGTGACATCATCAAAGGTCCTTTAGCTTTAGAAAAATAGACAGGAGCAATTATGGGGCGGGGCCTCTCTTCCACTGCGGGCCCCTCTTTCTCACGGGCCCCATAGCAGCTGCGTGGTCTGCCTATATAGTAGGGACGCCACTGATGAGGTGGAGGAGTCTTTGCCATCCGTTTCTCAGAAATATCAGCAAAATGACAGTAATTCTGTCGCCAGTCGAAAAGGTCTTCTCATTCGGCCACTTCCTTGGCATGCTGGTGGAACTGTAGATCAATTCGGGTAGCCAAAATGATAGGAGCATCCAGGTAGGTAGGGATCTCCTGGCCTGCCAGCTCCTCTTTAATCTCAATGGAGAGTCCCTCCCAGAAGGCAGAAACCGAGTCCTCATAACTTCTGCTTCGAGAGGGTGCCTTATATACCGAGGGACCCTAAGGTTGGCTGTGGAAGGATTTGCAGATGTGTGCATTAGCCTTTTACATACCTCCCAACTTATGAAAATAAGGAGGAGTAGCCCCCTTACAGTAGTAATGTCCAGATATGTGCCCCCTCACAGTAGTAATGTCCAGATATGTGCCCCTCACAGTAGTTATGCCAGATATGTGCCCCCTCACAGTAGTTATGATAAATATGTGCCCCTCACAGTAGTTATGCCAGATAAGTGCCCCCTCACAGTGGTTATGATAAATATGTGCCCCTCACAGTAGTTATGCCAGATAAGTGCCCCCTCACAGTAGTTATGCCCATATATGTGCCCCCTCACAGTAGGTATGCCCAGATATGTGCCCCCTCACAGTACTTATGACAGATATGTGCCCCCTCTCTGTAGTTATGACAGATATGTGCCCCTCACAGTAGTTATGCCAGATATATGCCATCTCCCAGTAGTTATGCCCATATATGTGCCCCCTCACAGTAGGTATGCCCAGATATGTGCCCCCTCACAGTAGGTATGCCCAGATATGTGCCTCCTCACAGTGGTTGTGCCCAGATATGTGCCCCCTTCACAGTAGTTATGTCCAGATATGTATCCCTTCACAGTAGTTATGCTCAGCTGTGCCCCCTTACAGTAATATGACCAGCTTTGTCCCCTCACAGTAATCCCTCACAGTAATATATACAGCTGTGCCCCCTCACAGTAATATGCCCAGTTGTGCCCCCTCACGGTAATATGCCTAGTTATGTGGGGGATACAGTCAGCACAACCCTGTATGCAGGTGCACATTGCTATGGCGAAATACAGATACAAACGCAATAACACAAATGCAATAGCACTCTGCAACCAGCACTCTGCTTTTAACCCCATCCGGTGCCATTACAGCTTTCATCGGATCCAGGGATGCAAGTGCCTGGCATTCATGCTGACCTGCATTCCCTGGACTTTGTGTGGCTATCATGGCCCATAACAGGTAGGTACTAGTTTTAGGGACCACTCATAGAGACGACCTTGATGTGGTGAGTGGCTTATTATGCTTTGGCCAAAATGTACACCAATGCCTCATCCAGCATAGAGGCAGGGCAGAATGCTGGATATAGAGTGCTATTGCATTTGTGTTAATGCCTAGATATGTGCCCCCTCACAGTAATATGCCTAGATATGTGCCCCCTCACAGTAATATGCCTAGATATGTGCCCCCTCACAGTAATATGCCTAGATATGTGCCCCCTCACAGTAATATGCCTAGATATGTGCCCCCTCACAGTAATATGCCTAGATATGTGCCCCCTCACAGTAATATGCCTAGATATGTGCCCCCCAAAGTATTATACCCAGCTGTGCCCCCTTACAGTAATATGCCCAGTTGTGCCCCCTCACAGTAATATGCCTAGATATGTGCCCCTCACAGTAATATAGCCAGCTGTGCCCCCTCACCATAATATGCCCAGCTGTGCCCCTTACAGTAATATGCCCAGTTCTGCCCCTCACAATAATATACCTAGATATGTGCCCCCTCACAGTAATATAGCCAGCTATGCCACTTCACAGTAATATGCCCAGTTGTGTCCCCTCACAGTAATATACCCAGTTGTGCCCCCTCACAGTAATATGCCTAGATATGTGCCCCCTTACAGTAATATGCCTAGATATGTGCCCCCTCACAGTATTATACCCAGCTGTGCCCCTTTACAGTAATATGCCCAGTTCTGCCCCCTCACAATAATATACCTAGATATGTGCCCCCTCACAGTAATATACCCAGCTGTGCCCCCTCACAGTAATATGCCTAGATATGTGCCCCTCACAGTAATATACCCAGCTGTGCCCCCACACCATAATATGCCCAGCTGTGCCCCTTACAGTAATAAGCCCAGTTCTGCCCCCTCACAATAATATACCTAGATATGTGCCCCCTTACAGTAATATGCCCAGTTGTGCCCCCTCACAGTAATATGCCCAGTTGTGCCCCCTCACAGTAATATGCCTGGATATGTGCCCCCTTACAGTAATATGCCCAGTTGTGCCCCCTCACAGTAATATGCCTGGATATGTGCCCCCTTACAGTAATATGGCCAGGATATGTGCCCCCTTACAGTAATATGCCCAGTTGTGCCCCCTTACAGTAATATGCCTGGATATGTGCCCCCTTACAGTAATATGCCCAGTTGTGCCCCCTCACAGTAATATGCCTAGATATGTGCCCCCTCACAGTAATATACCCAGTTGTGCCCCCTCACAGTAATATGCCTGGATATGTGCCCCCTTACAGTAATATGCCCAGTTGTGCCCCCTCACAGTAATATGCCTAGATATGTGCCCCCTCACAGTAATATACCCAGCTGTGCCCCCTCACAGTAATATGCCTAGATATGTGCCCCCTCACAGTAATATGCCTAGATATGTGCCCCCCAAAGTATTATACCCAGCTGTGCCCCCTTACAGTAATATGCCCAGCTGTGCCCCCTCACAGTAATATGCCCAGGATTGTGGCCTCTCACAATAATATACCCAGCTGTGCCCCCTCACAGTAATATGACCAGCTGTGCCCCCTTACAGTAATATGACCAGCTGTGCCACCTTACAGTAATATACCCAGCTGTGCCCCCTCACAGTAATATGCCCAGGATTGTGGCCTCTCACAATAATATACCCATCTGTGCCCCCTCACAGTAATATGCCCAGTTGTGCCCCCTCACAGTAATATGCCTAGATATGTGCCCCCTTACAGTAATATGCCCAGTTGTGCCCCCTCACAGTAATATGCCTAGATATGTGCCCCCTTACAGTAATATACCCAGCTATGCCCCCTTACAGTAATATACCCAGCTATGCCCCCTCACAGTAATAAGCCCAGTTGTGCCCCCTCACAGTAATATGCCCAGCTGTGCCCCCTCACAGTAATATGCCTAGATATGTGCCCCCTCACAGTAATATGCCTAGATATGTGCCCCCTCACAGTAATATGCCCAGTTGTGCCCCCTCACAGTAATATGCCTAGATATGTGCCCCCTCACAGTAATATGCCTAGATATGTGCCCCCTCACAGTAATATACCCAGCTGTGCCCCCTCACAGTAATATGACCAGCTATGTGCCCCCTCACAGTAATATGACCAGCTGTGCCCCCTTACAGTAATATGCCCAGTTGTGCCCCCTCACAGTAATATGCCTAGATATGTGCCCCCTCACAGTAATATGACCAGATACGTGCCACTTTCACAGGAAATAAAAAATAATAATAAACTCCACACACTCACCTCATTCCCCAGCAGCAGGCAGGATACACTCAGGGCTGCTGGTCTGTGTAGGAGGAGGAGGAGCACAGCTGACTGCAGGCCCTGCCCCCTGCGCAGACCAGCAGTGTGGAGCGCCGACAGGGGGAGGCATGATGAAGCAGGGGGCCGACCGCTCTCTGCTTCATCATTACTGTAATGACATTACAGGCAACTGTCTGCACCCTATAGAAGCAGAGACAGATGACTGAGAGGGGAACGTGGGAACGTGGGACAGCCACTGAAATCCGGGACTATAACGCCAGATCCGGGACAGTTGGGAGGTATGTTTTTAAGAGGCCACAGGTGAGTGCGCGCATGCCCAAAGGGAACAGAATGTAGCAATGGGGCCTGCAGCTTGCAGAGGATGCCGGGTAGCATGGTGAGTAGCATGGCAGCAGCAGGCACAGACTGCTGACCTAACAATTTGTACCTCTATTTCCGCTATTATTGCGTTTTTTTCTGCGTCAATTGTTATTACTGTTTCTAGTATTTCATCTACTATTTGCAGTGGCGTATCCAAGCTATGGCAGCCATGGCTAGTGCCATAGGCGCCAAGCGGGGGGGGCGACAAAAAAAAAAATATCATGAAAAAAAAATTCCCACCCATTCTGCAGCCACCTCCTTTAGCCCCAGCGCTGGCGGCGGCACGCAAATTAACTTGGAAAGTACTTTTACCTTGGCTGGACAGTCTGGACTGAAGACTGGCATGTAGGAGAAAGACAGGCGCCCCCATGATTTTCTATGAATGGGATCGCCCAGTCCGTCCGTGTATCTGCTAACTTGCAGAGGCTCCGCCTCCAGCTCCGCCTCAAGCTCCGCCTACCCTCCTCTGCGTATCGTAGCTTCATTTATCCAAGCGTGTCACTCGTGAGGTGACTGACTGCACTGAGGTGAAGTGAGGAGAAGAACTGTGAGAAGTTGGACGATTGGACCCCCAGCCAGGCAGCACTGCTAGTCTGCTACGGTACACACACACATCATGATCACACTGTATAATGATGTACTGACATTCTGCAATCTGCCAAGCACTGCAGGCAACCTAATAAATGTAACCTTGCTAAATACCTAATATAGTGCTGCTAAATATATGGAATAAATAAATTAGAATTATGCATAGATATCCTAAATAAAGTGATTTGTGCAAGTTGTACCTGCTGTTGCACAAATCACTTTATTTATATCTATGGCTATGCATAATTATAATTAATTTAATCCATATTGTGCAAGCACTATATTGGATGGGGTGCTTGCTTCTGTTTGAGACTGTCATGATGCCAGGCTTAGGCTATTGTCACACTGGGGCGTTGCGCTATTGGCGGTAAAGCGTCGCTATTTGAGCGGCGCTTTACTGTAGTTTTTGCGGCGCTATTCAGCCGCTAGCAGGGCGCCTCAAATATGCGGCTCGCAGGACTTTGAGCTTCCACTAGCTGCCCAAAAAGGGTTAAAACCGCCCGCAAAATGCAGCTTGCAGCGGTGCATTGCTGGCGGTTCGGCGGCGCTGCCCATTGATTTCAATGGGCAGTGGCGCTTTCGAATCAGTGTGTACACTGTTCCTACAGCGCCTCAAAGATGTGGCTAAAAGGACTTTTTTTATTGTCCTGCCAACGCACCGCTCCAGTGTTAAAACCCTCTGGCTTTCACATTGGAGTGCTCTATTTTGTAGCGCTGTAGCACCTGCAAAGCGCCCTGAAAGAGCGGCTCCATTCACTCCTGTGTGAAGAAAGCCAGAGGGCTTTAACACTGGAGCAGTGCGTTTGCAAGCAGCATCTTTGAGGCGCTGTAGGAGTGGCTCCTAAAGTGCCCCTGCCCATTGAAATCAAAGCGGTGCTTTGCAGGCGTTTTTTTTAACCCTTTCTCGGCCGCTAGCGGGAGTTAAAAGCGCCCCGCTAGCGGCTGAACAGTGCCGCAAAAAAGATGGTAAAGCGCCGTTAAAAATAGCAGCACTTTACCACCGACGCCCCCACCCCCCAGTGTGAAAGAGGCCTTAAAGTCATCATCAGGTGCGATTGTGCGTATGTGCTAAGCAGACAGGGCCGCTGGTGATCCTACTTCCTCTCTCCCCCCAGGGGCGCAGTTTCAGTGCTTGCCATAGGCGCCATTTTCACTAGATACGCCTCTGACTATTTGTAATAGACAAAAAAATAATCCGTCCTGCAGTTATGTCTCAGGCAGATAGGGAAATATTAGATGTGTAGTCTGATTAGACACTGGATCTTTCAACAAGAGGGCGTAAAAGTGCTCCCCCCGCCCTATAAAAAGTCTTTCAGAGGTTACTTTTGGGTAGTGTACCTTTACGTCCCGCTCAGACATTTTGCCGAGTTGACAGACTTTAAGAGCGAAGCGTTATTGGACTGAGAGAAGCTGGATGGTCATTTCGATGAATTGCCCACCATCTACGCCAGGGGTGGCGAACCTATGGCACGGGTGCCAGAGGCGGCACTCAGAGCCCTCTCTGTGGGCACCCACACCCTGGAAGAAGTCTATGGTGTTCTACTGTGCCATAGACTTCTCCTGCGCAGGGCGCACTATGAACAGCACAGGCAGCGCACTGAATGTAGGCAGGCTATTATAGCTAAATGATAAGGTACATGGAGAATATTCTGGACTGTAGTATTCAGGGTAAACTGCTGTGTTGGCACTTTGCGATAAATAAGTGGGGTTTGGGTTGCAGTTTGGGCACTTGGTGTATAAAAGGTTCACTATCACCATTCGGACCTCACTGTTAGGAGGTGTTGGGAGCAGTGGTTACATGAGGGCATGCACACATGGTCCAGACCTGCAGTCAAGCACAAGCAGCTCCCACAGTTTGGTTGCCCACCATCCAAGACACAAGTGGCACCTTCATTTCACACCCCTGTTTCTGCCCGCACCATTTCCAGACACTTAGCAGAAGGACATTTTTGTGTCATGGCGCCCATTATGTGTCCTACCATTGGCAGCCAGGCGCAAATGTCTTTGTAGTGGAGTTGTAAACGAGAAACCTGGACTGGACTCCACATTCTGTTCGAGAGCCGATGACGGTGGAGTTGGAGTATGGAGGCCTGATGGTGAGTGCTTAAATCCTGCCTGTGGAGCGACACATGGCCCCAACTGCTGGTGTGATGATCTGGGAGTAGGGATGAGCGAACCCGTGGAAGTTCGGGTTCGCCGGGTTCGGACAAACTTCAGGTCAAAGTCCGGGTTAAAGTCAACGGGGACCCAAACTTCACTTTATTATTTTCCGTTATAAAATGGTTATAACAGAAAATAATAGCATTCTTAAGACAGAATGCTAAATAAAATGGCCATGGAGGGGTAAAAAATAATATAAAAAATTTACCCAATTTTAACCCCTCCATGGCCATTTTATTAAGCATTCCGTCTTAAGAATGCTATTATTATAATAATAAAATCACCCGAACCTGAACTTCAGTGAAAAAGTCCGGGTTCGGGTCCGGGTACCCGAACTCGCAAAGTTTGGTACGAACCTGAACTTTGCAGTTCGGGTTCGCTCAACCCTATCTGGAAGCCATCGCATACGACACTCGGTCACCCCTAGTAGTGATACGAGAGGCACTAACAGCTCAGTGATACGTGCAGGACATCCTTCAACCACATGTGTTCCTCTTGTAGCAGGGATTCCAACTGGCATTTATCAGCAGGATAATGCTCGCCCGCACAGAGCAAGGGTTTTACAGGAATTTTTCCTCCAGAGTACAACACTTCCTTGGCTGCCCGATCACCAGATTTATTACCAATCCAGCATTTCTGGGACCAGCTGGGACACCATCTTCACCAACCTACGAGTGTGCAGGATCTACAGGCGCAGCTATAACATCTGACGGCAAATGTGCCACAGGATACCAGGAACCTGTATGCTTCCATGCTCAACCTTATCTCATCTTGCATCCAGACTAAAGGCCATATCTCATCTTGCATCCAGACTAAAGGACATATCTCATCTTGCATCCAGACTAAAGGCCATATCTCATCTTGCATCCAGGCTAGAGGCCGTATCTCATCCTGTATCCAGGCTAGAGGCCGTATCTCATCCTGTATCCAGGCTAGAGGCCGTATCTCATCTTGTATCCAGACTAAAGGCCATATCTCATCTTGCATCCAGGCTAGAGGCTGTATCTCATCTTGTATCCAGGCTAGAGGCCATATCTCATCTTGTATGCAGGCTAGAGGCCGTATCTCATTCTGTATCCAGGCTAGAGGCCATATCTCATCTTGCATCCAGGCTTGAGGCCGTATCTCATCCTGTATCCAGGCTAGAGGCCGTATCTCATCCTGTATCCAGGCTAGAGGCCGTATCTCATCCTGTATCCAGGCTAGAGGCTGTATCCCATTTTGTATCCAGGCTAGAGGCCGTATCTCATTCTGTATCCAGGCTAGAGGCTGTATCCCATTCTGTATCCAGGCTAGAGGCCGTATCTCATCTTGTATTCAGGCTAGAGGCCGTATCTCATCTTGTATCCAGGCTAGAGGCCGTATCTCATCTTGTATCCAGGCTAGAGGCCGTATCTCATCTTGTATCCAGGCTAGAGGCCGTATCTCATCTTGTATCCAGGCTAGAGGCCGTATCTCATCTTGTATCCAGGCTAGAGGCCGTATCTCATCTTGCATCCAGGCTAGAGGCCGTATCTCATCTTGTGGCCAGGCTAGAGGCCGTATCTCATCTTGTGGCCAGGCTAGAGGCCGTATCTCCCCCTGTATCCAGGCTAGAGTCTGTATCTCATCTTGTGTCCAGGCTAGAGGCCGTATCTCATCTTGTATCCAGGCTAGAGGCCGTATCTCATCTTGTATCCGGGCTAGAGGACGTATCTCATCTTGCATCCAGGCTAGAGGCCGTATCTCATTATGTATCCAGGCTAGAGGCCGTATCTCATCTTGTATCCAGACTAAAGGCCATATCTCATCTTGCATCCAGGCTAGAGGCTGTATCCCATTCTGTATCCAGGCTAGAGGCCGTATCTCATCTTGTATCCAGGCTAGAAGCCGTATCTCATCTTGTATCCAGGCTAGAGGCCGTATCTCATCTTGTATCCAGGCTAGATGCCGTATTTCATCTTGTATCCAGGCTAGAGGCCGTATCTCATCTTGTATCCAGGCTAGCGGCCGTATCTCATCTTGTGGCCAGGCTAGAGGCCGTATCTCATCTTGTGGACAGGCTAGAGGCCGTATCTCACCCTGTATCCAGGCTAGAGTCTGTATCTCATCTTGTGTCCAGGCTAGAGGCCGTATCTCATCTTGTATCCAGGCTAGAGGCCGTATCTCATCTTGTATCCGGGCTAGAGGACGTATCTCATCTTGTATCCGGGCTAGAGGCCGTATCTCATCTTGTATCCAGGCTAGAGGCCGTATCTCATCTTGTGTCCAGGCTAGAGGCTGTATCTCATCTTGTATCCAGGCTAGAGGCTGTATCTCACCCTGTATCCAGGCTAGAGGCCGTATATCATTTTGTGTCCAGGCTAGGGGCCGTATCTCATCTTGTGGTCAGGCTAGAGGCCATATCTCACCCTGTATGCAGGCTAGAGGTCGTATATATCCTCTTGTGTCCAGGCTAGAGGCCGTATCTCATCTTGTGGTCAGGCTAGAGGCCGTATCTCACCCTGTATCCAGGCTAGAGGCCGTATATCATCTTGTATCCAGGCTGGAGGCCGTATCTCATCTTGTGGTCAGGCTAGAGGCCGTATCTCACCTGTATCCAGGCTAGAGTCTGTATCTCATCTTGTATCCAGGCTAGAGGCCGTATCTCATCTTGTGTCCAGCCTAGAGACCTTATCTCATCTTGTGTCCAGTCTAGAGGCCGTATCTCACCCTGTATCCAGGCTAGAGTCTGTATCTCATCTTGTATCCAGGCTAGAGGCCGTATCTCATCTTGTGGTCAGGCTAGAGGCCGTATCTCATCTTGTATCCAGGCTAGAGGCCGTATCTCATCTTGTGGTCAGGCTAGAGGCCGTATCTCATCTTGTATCCAGGCTAGAGGCCGTATATCATTTTGTGTCCAGGCTAGAGGCTGTATCTCATCTTGTGTCCAGCCTAGAGACCTTATATAATCTTGTGGTCAGGCTAGAGGCCATATCTCATCTTGTGGTCAGGCTAGAGGCCGTATCTCATCTTGTGGTCAGGCTAGAGGCTGTATCTCATCTTGTGGTCAGGCTAGAGGTCAAACATATATCATCATTGCAGTCACACAGAGAAACCTTCATTCTGACAACTCCTTCTTGTGTAGTGTACGGGAACTGTAATACCCGTCACTACCAAAGTGTCACTTGGTGTGCTGTCATCCCTCCTCAGTATGGGAAGTTGTTATATGTCAGTTTTATAAAATGTCATGTAATGCAATGCTATGTGTTTCCCTGTTACTATGACACTTGCATGTACAGGCCTGCTAGGGGTGTCATTTCAGCTTCTAGTCATTAGAGGGAGCTAGGGAGCCCTAGTTTATATAAGGCCCAGTCAAGGAAGTAAAAGTCAGTCTAGTGGAGAGCTCAGAAGTTTCTAGAGCCTAAGGAAGTTGAGAGAGACCGAGGCAAAGTGCAGAGAAGCAAGAGGTACTAAAAATAACAGAGGAGGTACTTTCTAAAGCTATAGCCAAGGATATAAAGCCAGAACTAGGTTATTGGGCCTTGGTGAAGAATTGCTATATTCCAGGAACAGACAGAAATAGAGTGCAAGCTCCTGTACTGCAAGTCCTGTGTTTAACACTCTGTAATCACCTTGCTCAAGCTGTAATTGCCTGAATCAACCATATTGCAAAATCGACTGTATGCCAAGGAACTGCGATTCCAATATTGTCTCTGCATGAAAACTACTAAAGTTGGAGTTCTGTTTTAATACCACGTGTTCCTCAATTTATTCCTGCTATCCGCAAACGGCGTGCCACCGTTTACTTGGCACTGGCGTCACGAACTATCTATACCATCACCTGCCCTTGCAGAGAGTCAGCCGTACCAGGTTAGTGTCTATTGCACTACATCACCCAGAAACACCTACTGCACACAACTTGAGTACGCTGCACTTGTGCTGGATTTGTTGTCACTGTTCACACTTATGGTACGACTGTCACCACCACCACAATTACACTGCGTGCTGAATTATTAGGCAAATGAGTATTTTGACCACATCATCCTCTTTATGCATGTTGTCTTACTCCAAGCTGTATAGGCTCGAAAGCCTACTACCAATTAAGCATATTAGGTGATGTGCATCTCTGTAATGAGAAGGGGTGTGGTCTAATGACATCAACACCCTATATTAGGTGTGCATAATTATTAGGCAACTTCCTTTCCTTTGGCAAAATGGGTCAAAAGAAGGACTTGACAGGCTCAGAAAAGTCAAAAATAGTGAGATATCTTGCAGAGGGATGCAGCACTCTTAAAATTGCAAAGCTTCTGAAGCGTGATCATCGAACAATCAAGCGTTTCATTCAAAATAGTCAACAGGGTCGCAAGAAGCGTGTGGAAAAACCAAGGCGCAAAATAACTGCCCATGAACTGAGAAAAGTCAAGCGTGCAGCTGCCAAGATGCCACTTGCCACCAGTTTGGCCATATTTCAGAGCTGCAACATCACTGGAGTGCCCAAAAGCACAAGGTGTGCAATACTCAGAGACATGGCCAAGGTAAGAAAGGCTGAAAGACGACCACCACTGAACAAGACACACAAGCTGAAACGTCAAGACTGGGCCAAGAAATATCTCAAGACTGATTTTTCTAAGGTTTTATGGACTGATGAAATGAGAGGGAGTCTTGATGGGCCAGATGGATGGGCTCGTGGCTGGATTGGTAAAGGGCAGAGAGCTCCAGTCCGACTCAGACGCCAGCAAGGTGGAGGTGGAGTACTGGTTTGGACTGGTATCATCAAAGATGAGCTTGTGGGGCCTTTTTCGGGTTGAGGATGGAGTCAAGCTCAACTCCCAGTCCTACTGCCAGTTTCTGGAAGACACCTTCTTCAAGCAGTGGTACAGGAAGAAGTCTGCATCCCTCAAGAAAAACATGATTTTCATGCAGGACAATGCTCCATCACACGCGTCCAAGTACTCCACAGCGTGGCTGGCAAGAAAGGGTATAAAAGAAGAAAATCTAATGACATGGCCTCCTTGTTCACCTGATCTGAACCCCATTGAGAACCTGTGGTCCATCATCAAATGTGAGATTTACAAGGAGGGAAAACAGTACACCTCTCTGAACAGTGTCTGGGAGGCTGTGGTTGCTGCTGCACACAATGTTGATGGTGAACAGATCAAAACACTGACAGAATCCATGGATGGCAGGCTTTTGAGTGTCCTTGCAAAGAAAGGTGGCTATATTGGTCACTGATTTGTTTTTGTTTTGTTTTTGAATGTCAGAAATGTATATTTGTGAATGTTGAGATGTTATATTGGTTTCACTGGTAAACATAAATAATTGAAATGGGTATATATTTGTTTTTTGTTAAGTTGCCTAATAATTATGCACAGTAATAGTCACCTGCACACACAGATATCCCCCTAAAATAGCTAAAACTAAAAACAAACTAAAAACTACTTCCAAAAATATTCAGCTTTGATATTAATGAGTTTTTTGGGTTCATTGAGAACATGGTTGTTGTTCAATAATAAAATTAATCCTCAAAAATACAACTTGCCTAATAATTCTGCACTCCCTGTAGTTTTCCTATTTCTATAATCATTACTTATGTTATTAGTTGTACTATTATTACTACTGCTGCTATTTCACCTATTACTATTATTACTGCTATTACTAATACTACTGGATATCTATGGTTCTGTAATATACGTGTTCACAGTACTGAACGATATTCCTATTGGCACATGACCCATTAACTCTTCAGGCTCCCGGATAAATCCTTTCCTAAGTGCTATGATATATTCAGGTTGCCGTAGTAACAGGTGGATCAGGAAGCAGTTGACAACCCCAGAGCTCCTGACTCCAGTGTCAGCAGTGTTGTCACCCAGCAGTGGTGGCCGTTCCTGAGGTGTGAGACGCTCATTCATGTTATTTGTTGGTGGCCGCGGCGGGGGACGCACTGATTTTTCCTCTGTGCTGTCTCCGCTCCTCGCCAGCTAATCTCATAAATCAGCAAAGAAAATTCTTCCCTCATCTGTCTGAGGCCGAGATCTTTTCCAAAGCAATAAGCAGATGAAAAGCATCAGACCACACTAACAGCGCGGCGAGGGAAAGGTCAGCGGCTGGCTCGCCAGGAAAGAGGAAAATGTGAAAGTCAAGTGAAAGAGGCACCGGAGGCCCCGAGGCCACCACACCCCACTAACAAAACAAAGAGATGACGGAAAAATCCGACACCGTACAGAGGAGACTCCCCGAACACGTCCAAGTCCTCCAGAAAACACGGCCAAGATGCCGCATATCAGGCCTTTGGCATTGGGGAGAGCTGGATCATCGCGATCTTCAAGGTTAGGGTTTGGCGGATGTCTTATGACTTCAATGGGTGGGGGCGGCCCAGTGATTACACTGACAGCTATGTCTTATTGTTCCAACCAATTCCAAGTCAGAATAAGACATTGCATGGAAACCGTCGAGGTGAAGATGATGGGAGCAGAGTTATTAAAGGGGGATCTGGGACCCCCTGGAGTCCATCTCACAATGAAGCTGTGGTCGCTGTCTTTCATGGTAGTAAATAAAGGGTTGTCATAGCCACACCCCTTCATGATGGGACGAGTTTGAGAGAGTGGCTCATTGTGAAGAGGTCCTCGATTTCCAGTGCCGTGGCTGCCACAAGTCACTTTCTGAAATGTCTTCCCTCATAGATGTTCCACCATCACCTGTGAGCGCAGAAACACAAGCTCCAGGGCCATCGCGTTTGGATAGCAACCCAAACTCACCCTCCACTTCCAAACAAAGAGTGGACCTATATAAGTAGGCTCCGCAGGATATGGAATAACTATTAGATTAGTGGGGGTCCTACTGCTGGGACCCCCACTGATTATGAAAAAGTGGACCCTGTACCCTGTGGAGCCTCTCCAGCCGGGCATTCGCGCAGCCATGCCAATTATTTCTATGGGAAGTACCGGTATTTCTATGAGAACAGTGCTCGACTATCACAGGACACAATATTAAGGCACAGATGGCATAAGAACACTGAGCACGGTGGCGAAGAACATGGAAGCGCAAAAAATGGGGGCATAAAGCATGAAGACACAGAGCATGCCCAGTAAAGCTAAGAGCATGTGGTTCAGTATAACGGCACGGAGCATGTAGCACTATATGAGGGGCACAGAACATGTAGCACTATCTGAGGGGGTACAGAACATGTAGCACTATATGAGGGGGCACATAACATGTAGCACTATATGAGGGGGCACATAACATGTAGCACTATCTGAGGGGGCACAGAACATGTAGCACTATATGAGGGGGCACATAACATGTAGCACTATATGAGGGGGCACAGAAAATGTAGCACTATATGAGGGGGCACAGAACATGTAGCACTATATGAGGGGGCACAGAAAATGTAGCACTATATGAGGGGGCACATAACATGTAGCACTATATGAGGGGGCACAGAAAATGTAGCACTATATGAGGGGGCACATAACATGTAGCACTATATGAGGGGGCACAGAAAATGTAGCACTATATGAGGGGGCACATAACATGTAGCACTATATGAGGGGGCACAGAACATGTAGCACTATATGAGGGGGCACAGAACATGTAGCACTATATGAGGGGGCACAGAACATGTAGCACTATATGAGGGGGCACAGAACATGTAGCACTATATGAGGGGGCACAGAACATGTGGCACTATAGGAGGGGGCACTAAACATGTAGCACTATATGAGGGGGCACAGAACATGTAGCACTATATGAGGGGCACAAAACATGTAGCACTATATGAGGGGGCACAGAACATGTAGCACTATATGAGTGGGCACAGAGCATGTGGTTCAGTAAGGGGGCACAGAACATGTAGCACTATATGAGGGGGCACAGAACATGTAGCACTATATGAGGGGGCACAGAAAATGTAGTTCTATATGAGGGGGCACAGAACATGTAGCACTATATGAGGGGGCGCAGAACATGTAGCACTAAATGAGGGGGCGCATAACATGTAGCACTATATGAGGGGGCACAGAACATGTAGCACTAAATGAGGGGGCACTAAACATGTAGCACTATATGAGGGGGCACAGAACATGTAGCACTATATGAGGGGGCACAGAACATGTAGCACTATATGGGGGGCACAGAACATGTAGCACTATATGAGGGGCACAGAACATGTAGCACTATATGAGGGGGTACTAAATATGTAGCACTATATGAGGGGGCGCAGAACATGTAGCACTATATGAGGGGGCACAGAACATGTAGCACTATATGAGAGGGCACTAAACATGTAGCACTATATGAGGGGGCACAGAACATGTAGCACTATAAGAGGGGGCACAGAACATGTAGCACTATATGAGGGGGCACAGAACATGTAGCACTATATGAGGGGGCACTAAACATGTAGCACTATATGAGGGGGCACAGAACATGTAGCACTATAAGAGGGGGCACAGAACATGTAGCACTATATGAGGGGGCACAGAACATGTAGCACTATATGAGGGGGCACAGAACATGTAGCACTATATGAGGGGGCACAGAACATGTAGCACTATATGAGGGGGCACTAAACATGTAGCACTATATGAGGGGGCACAGAACATGTAGCACTATAAGAGGGGGGCACAGAACATGTAGCACTATATGAGGGGGCACAGAACATGTAGCACTATATGAGGGGGCACAGAACATGTAGCACTATATGAGGGGGCACAGAACATGTAGCACTATATGAGGGGGCACAGAACATGTAGCACTATATGAGGGGGCACAGAACATGTAGCACTATATGAGAGGGCACTAAACATGTAGCACTATATGAGGGGGCACAGAACATGTAGCACTATAAGAGGGGGCACAGAACATGTAGCACTATATGAGGGGGCACAGAACATGTAGCACTATATGAGGGGGCACTAAACATGTAGCACTATATGAGGGGGCACAGAACATGTAGCACTATAAGAGGGGGCACAGAACATGTAGCACTATAAGAGGGGGCACAGAACATGTAGCACTATATGAGGGGGCACAGAACATGTAGCACTATATGAGGGGGCACAGAACATGTAGCACTATATCAGGGGGCACAGAACATGTAGCACTATATGAGGGGGCACAGAACATGTAGCACTATATGAGGGGGCACAGAACATGTAGCACTATATGAGGGGCACAAAACATGTAGCACTATATGAGGGGGCACAGAACATGTAGCACTATATGAGGGGGCACAGAACATGTAGCTCTATATGAGAGGGCACAGAACATGTAGCACTATATGAGGGGCACTAAACATGTAGCACTATATGAGTGGGCACAGAACATGTAGCACTATATGAGGGGCACTAAACATGTAGCACTATATGAGTGGGCACAGAACATGTAGCACTATATGAGGGGGCACTAAACATGTAGCACTATATGAGTGGGCACAGAACATGTAGCACTATATGAGTGGGCACAGAGCATGTAGCACTATATGAGGGGGCACTAAACATATAGCACTATATGAGTGGGCACAGAGCATGTGGCCCAGTATCAGGGCACAGAGCATGTGGCTCAGTAAGGGGGCACAGGTCATGTGGCACAGTATGGAGGCACAGAGTGCGTGGCACAGTATGGAGGCACAGAGTGCGTGGCACAGTATGGAGGTACAGAGTGCGTGGCACAGTATGGAGGCACAGAGTGCGTGGCACAGTATGGAGGCACAGATTGCGTGGCACAGTATGGAGGCACAGAGTGTGTGTAGTGTCCCACATATGTGTGTATGGTCCACTCCTAATTGTTACGTATAGTATGATGTCATTTTGCACTATTCCTTTGTCTATGCTGCTAAATTCATATTACAGGCTGGTAACATGCATTACATATTTCCACCACTAGAGGTCTCCATCACACCGTTTATATAGTGCAGCCACAGGAAGTTAGAGGGAGATTAGGAGTTGGGAGTTAGGAGGAAGGAGAGGAGACAGGCTTGTCTCTGTTCTCCCAGGTCTAGCTCGAGGAACCAATTTACCTCAACCTTTGAGTCCAAGATTAGGACTATCTGATCCTACACTATAGATTACCCTTCTGGGGTATAAAGCAAATTATCACTTTGAGGACCGCAACCTTTTAAAATAATGAAGCAGAGAGTATGCCTGCCATGAGGGAGATCACCCTTGGGTTGCTGGATTACTGAACTATAGACCATTGGCAAAGGAAGATAATTGCCGTTTATCAGGTTTTAGTCACCTTTGCATTAGGTGGAGAGTTTCTAAGGCCATCTGTCAGAATACTCACTTACAGAGGATTTAAACTACTATTGAAAGGCTGAGTAACAAAAGCAAGATCAGGAACCAAGTACAAGTAAGAATATCACCTCTACTAAAGTGTGCTGGAGCTAACCTCTACAATTCACCATAAGGAGCCTGCTAATTTGAATTTGCAGCTTTACCTTTTTTACCATCTGTATGCAAGACAACGTGATGATATTGGATGCCTTACTACAAGTAAAGTTCCTGTTTGGTTTAACTACTGACTCATTCCTCATTCTTCTGCTCCATCTCTTGATTGCACCTTACGGTGCTGGCGTCACGAACAGAGGGGCCCAGCCACCAAAGCACCTTAAACACTTATTACCATCAAGGGCACCTCAACCACCACCTGGCTGGTGTTCCCTTCAATATAGAGTGCCCCGGAGGATTTTGTGCTGTCTTCCTTATCACTGCACGCCGACCCAGGGAGCTGCAAAACCGTGAGTACGACTACTACCCCCATCAGCCCACCGTGCACTCACATACTGCCCCTGCGGTCCTGTCCGCTGCATGTGTGGCACAGTATGGAGGCACAGAGTGTGTGGCACAGTATGGATTCACAGAGTGTGTGGCACAGTATGGAGGCACAGAGTGTATTGCACAGTATGGAGGCACAGAGTGTGTGGCACAGTATAGAGGCACAGAGTGCGTGGCACAGTATGGAGGTACAGAGTGCGTGGCACAGTATGGAGGCACAGAGTGTATGGCACAGTATGGAGGCACAGAGTGTATGGCACAGTATGGAGGCACAGAGTGTGTGGCATAATATGGAGCCACAGAGTGTATGGCACAGTATGGAGGCACAGAGTGTATGGCACAGTATGGAGGCACAGAGTGTATGGCACAGTTCAGGGCACGGTCATTATTATTATTATTCAGGGCACAGTGTAGGTCATTATTCAGGGAACAGTGTAGGTCATTATTCAGGGCACAGTGTAGGTCATTATTCAGGGCACAGTGTAGGTCATTATTCAGGGCACAGTGTAGGTCATTATTCAGGGCACATTGTAGGTCATTATTCAGGGCACAGTGTAGATCATTATTCAGGGCACAGTGTAGGTCATTATTCAGGGCACAGTGTAGGTCATTATTCAGGGCACAGTGTAGGTCATTATTCAGGGCACAGTGTAGGTCATTATTCAGGGCACGGTGTAGGTAATTATTCAGGGCACGGTGTAGGTAATTATTCAGGGCACAGTGTAGGTCATTATTCAGGGCACAGTGTAGGTCATTATTCAGGGCACAGTGTAGGTCATTATTCAGGGCACAGTGTAGGTCATTATTCAGGGCACAGTGTAGGTCATTATTCAGGGCACAGTGTAGGTCATTATTCAGGGCACGGTGTAGGTCATTATTCAGGGCACAGTGTAGGTCATTATTCAGGGCACAGTGTAGGTCATTATTCAGGGCACAGTGTAGGTCATTATTCAGGGCACGGTGTAGGTCATTATTCAGGGCACGGTGTAGGTCATTATTCAGGGCACAGTGTAGATCATTATTCAGGGCACAGTGTAGGTCATTATTCAGGGCACAGTGTAGGTCATTATTCAGGGCACATTGTAGGTCATTATTCAGGGCACAGTGTAGGTCATTATTCAGGGCACATTGTAGGTCATTATTCAGGGCACAGTGTAGGTCATTATTCAGGGCACAGTGTAGGTCATTATTCAGGGCACAGTGTAGGTCATTATTCAGGGCACGGTGTAGGTCATTATTCAGGGCACAGTGTAGGTCATTATTCAGGGCACAGTGTAGGTCATTATTCAGGGCACGGTGTAGGTCATTATTCAGGGCACGGTGTAGGTCATTATTCAGGGCACAGTGTATGTCATTATTCAGGGCACGGTGTAGGTCATTATTCAGGGCACGGTGTAGGTCATTATTCAGGGCACAGTGTAGGTCATTATTCAGGGCACAGTGTAGGTCATTATTCAGGGCACAGTGTAGGTCATTATTCAGGGCACAGTGTAGGTCATTATTCAGGGCACAGTGTAGGTCATTATTCAGGGCACAGTGTAGGTCATTATTCAGGGCACAGTGTAGGTCATTATTCAGGGCACAGTGTAGGTCATTATTCAGGGCACAGTGTAGGTCATTATTCAGGGCACAGTGTAGGTCATTATTCAGGGCACAGTGTAGGTCATTATTCAGGGCACAGTGTAGGTCATTATTCAGGGCACAGTGTAGGTCATTATTCAGGGCACGGTGTAGGTCATTATTCAGGGCACGGTGTAGGTCATTATTCAGGGCACAGTGTATGTCATTATTCAGGGCACAGTGTAGGTCATTATTCAGGGCACGGTGTAGGTCATTATTCAGGGCACGGTGTAGGTCATTATTCAGGGCACAGTGTAGGTCATTATTCAGGGCACAGTGTAGGTCATTATTCAGGGCACAGTGTAGGTCATTATTCAGGGCACGGTGTAGGTCATTATTCAGGGCACGGTGTAGGTCATTATTCAGGGCACAGTGTAGGTCATTATTCAGGGCACAGTGTAGGTCATTATTCAGGGCACAGTGTAGGTCATTATTCAGGGCACGGTGTAGATCATTATTCAGGGCACAGTGTAGGTCATTATTCAGGGCACGGTGTAGGTCATTATTCAGGGCACAGTGTAGGTCATTATTCAGGGCACAGTGTAGGTCATTATTCAGGGCACATTGTAGGTCATTATTCAGGGCACAGTGTAGGTCATTATTCAGGGCACATTGTAGGTCATTATTCAGGGCACAGTGTAGGTCATTATTCAGGGCACATTGTAGGTCATTATTCAGGGCACAGTGTAGGTCATTATTCAGGGCACATTGTAGGTCATTATTCAGGGCACAGTGTAGGTCATTATTCAGGGCACATTGTAGGTCATTATTCAGGGCACGGTGTAGGTCATTATTCAGGGCACAGTGTAGGTCATTATTCAGGGCACAGTGTAGGTCATTATTCAGGGCACAGTGTAGGTCATTATTCAGGGCACAGTGTAGGTCATTATTCAGGGCACAGTGTAGGTCATTATTCAGGGCACAGTGTAGGTCATTATTCAGGGCACATTGTAGGTCATTATTCAGGGCACAGTGTAGGTCATTATTCAGGGCACATTGTAGGTCATTATTCAGGGCACAGTGTAGGTCATTATTCAGGGCACAGTGTAGGTCATTATTCAGGGCACATTGTAGGTCATTATTCAGGGCACAGTGTAGGTCATTATTCAGGGCACATTGTAGGTCATTATTCAGGGCACAGTGTAGGTCATTATTCAGGGCACAGTGTAGGTCATTATTCAGGGCACAGTGTAGGTCATTATTCAGGGCACAGTGTAGGTCATTATTCAGGGCACATTGTAGGTCATTATTCAGGGCACAGTGTAGGTCATTATTCAGGGCACATTGTAGGTCATTATTCAGGGCACAGTGTAGGTCATTATTCAGGGCACTGTGTAGGTCATTATTCAGGGCACGGTGTAGGTCATTATTCAGGGCACAGTGTATGTGTTAGTATACAGGTTGTGAATGTGTTGGAGGTACAGCGACAAGCTTACGACATCTGCTCAGAAAACTCTGCAGAGACAAGTTGTGGCAGAGAGAAGTCATCATGGTGTCTGAACCGGATGGAAAGAGAAAGAAAGACAATATCTCCCGCTAAGGACACTTTCACACTTGCGTTATTCTTTTCCGGCACTGAGTTCCGTCCAAGGGGCTCAATACCGGAAAAGAACGGATCAGTTTCATCCCCATGCATGTATGGTCTGCAGCAGGAGGATGGGCAGTTCAAACAACAACTCCCAGCATATCTTTGCACCTGTTCATACCAGGCTATACTGGGAGTTGTAGTGTCAGACGTTACATACAAGGGCGAAGCTGACTGCAAATAAGATCTGTACTGAGGTGTTTGAGCTGGTGCCGTATATATACAACATGCTTGGTTCTGGTGCTGCATGTATGTAGTGATCTTGGTTCTGGTGCTGTATTTATGTACTGAGCTTGGTTCTGGTGCTGTATTTATGTACTGAGCTTGGTTCTGGTGCTGCATGTATGTACTGAGCTTGGTTCTGGTGCTGCATGTATGTAGTGATCTTGGTTCTGGTGGTGTTTTTATGTACTGAGCTTGGTTCTGGTGCTGTATTTATGTACTGAGCTTGGTTCTGGTGCTGTATTTATGTACTGAGCTTGGTTCTGGTGCTGTATTTATGTACTGAGCTTGGTTCTGGTGCTGTATTTATGTACTGAGCTTGGTTCTGGTGCTGTATATATGTACTGAGCTTGGTTCTGGTGCTGTATTTATGTACTGAGCTTGGTTCTGGTGCTGTATTTATGTACTGAGCTTGGTTCTGGTGCTGTATTTATGTACTGAGCTTGGTTCTGGTGCTGTATATATGTACTGAGCTTGGTTCTGGTACTGTATATATGTACTGAGCTTGGTTCTGGTGCTGTATTTATGTGCTGAGCTTGGTTCTGGTGCCGTATATGTACAACATGCTTGGTTCTGGTGCTGTATTTATGTACTGAGCTTGGTTCTGGTGCTGTATGTGTAGTGTTCCACTAGGTAAATGTGGGCACTACACAAGGGTCAATTGTGCCACGTTGTTCTCCACCACCTGTGGGACAGTGGCAGTGTATTTAACAGTACATTTTAATGCATTTTAATGTGTATTTAAAGTGTATTTTCCATGTGATATGTACAGCAGGCCTATTATGGTGTAGTTTAACATCTTAGACAATAGAGGGAGCTAGGGAGCCCCTAGTATATATACTTAGACCCAGACAGGGAGGAGTCTTCAGGATGTCTTCAGTTCCGGAACGGAACGTTTTTTGGCCGGAGAAAATACCGCAGCATGCTGCGCTTTTTGCTCCAGCCAAAAATCCTGAAGACTTGCCGCAAGGCCGGATCCGGAATTAATGCCCATTGAAAGGCATTGATCCGGATCCGGCCTTAAGCTAAACGTCGTTTCGGCGCATTGCCGGACCCGACATTTAGCTTTTTCAGAATGGTTACCATGGCTGCCGGGACGCTAAAGTCCTGGCAGCCATGGTAAAGTGTAGCGGGGAGCGGGGGAGCAGCATACTTACCGTCCGTGCGGCTCCCCGGGCGCTCCAGAGTGACGTCAGGGCGCCCCAAGCGCATGGATCACGTGATCACATGGATCACGTCATCCATGCGCATGGGGCACTCTGACGTCATTCTGGAGCGCCCCGGGAGCCGCACGGACTGTAAGTATACCGCTCCCCCGCTCCCCGCTCCTACTATGGCAACCAGGACTTTAATAGCGTCCTGGCTGCCATAGTAACACTGAAAGCATTTTGAAGACGGCTCCGTCTTCAAATGCTTTCAGTACACTTGCGTTTTTCCGGATCCGGCAGGCACCTCCGGCAACGGAAGTGCACGCCGGATCCCAACAACGCAAGTGTGAAAGAGGCCTAAGCTGAAGGGCAGAAGGACCATTAAACTAAAGCAAGTCATATATACCTGAGGAGGATTGCTACAAGGATAAAGCCAGCATTAGGGCATACGGGCCTTGGGATAAAGACAGACAGGAATTCTGAGGAACAGTGTACAGTATTTCTGAGGAGAAGGTACAGCCCGATCTGTGAGTGTTTTTTACCCTCTGAGTATCTTGCAAAGAACTTTGTTGCCTGCCTTATATGTAAAAAGCCTGCTATTGATGTGATTCTGCTATGAGGAACTGAACTTACAAAAGTCTGTACAAAGTTAACTGTTTTCAAGTAAAGAAAAGTTTGGTTCACCACAACAACGTGTTCCTCACTTATTACCTCTATCTATCGGTGTGCCACCGTTACAGGCACTGGCTTCACGAACGTTAAAGGGACCTTGCCCCCGGCACATTAAACATCTGCAACATCCAGGGCACCTCACCCACCATCATGCCTGGTCCCTATATACAGAGAGTGCCCCAGAGGACCCCTGTGCCAGCCTCTCCATTCCTGCTGTACGCCTGCCCAGGGTCTTCCTACAAACTGTGAGTAACCCATAGCAACCCTTGTTTGCCTAAGTAACCGTGACCTCACATCGCAATACCCTGCAGGTCTGCGTACTGCATATGTATGTAATGAGCCTGGTTCTGGTGCTGTATGTATGTACTGAGCTTGCTTCTGGTGCTGTATGTATGTACTGAGCTTGGTTCTGGTGCTGTATGTATGTAATGAGCCTGGTTCTGGTGCTGTATTTATGTACTGAGCTTGCTTCTGGTGCTGTATGTATGTACTGAGCTTGGTTCTGGTGCTGTATGTATGTACTGAGCTTGGTTCTGGTGCTGTATGTATGTACTGAGCTTGGTTCTGGTGCTGTATGTATGTAATGAGCTTGGTTCTGGTGCTGTATTTATGTACTGAGCTTGGTTCAGGTGCTGTATTTATGTAATGAGCTTGGTTCTGGTGCTGTATTCATGTACTGAGCTTTGTTCTGGTGCTGTATGTATGTTCTGAGCTTGGTTCTGATGCTGTATATATGTACTGAGCTTGGTTCTGGTGCTGTATGTATGTACTGAGCTTGGTTCTGGTGCTGTATTTATGTACTGAGCTTGGTTCTGGTGCTGTATATATGTACTGAGCTTGGTTCTGGTGCTGTATGTATGTAATGAGCCTGGTTCTGGTGCTGTATGTATGTACTGATCTTGGTTCTGGTGCTGTATGTATGTAATAAGCTTGGTTCTGGTGCTGTATTTATGTACTGAGCTTGGTTCTGGTGCTGTATTTATGTAATGGGCTTGTTCTGGTGCTGTATTTATGTAATGGGCTTGGTTCTGGTGCTGTATTTATGTACTGAGCTTGGTTCTGGTGCTGTATTTATGTACTTAGCTTGGTTCTGGTGCTGTATGTATGTACTGAGCTTGGTTCTGGTGCTGTATTTATGTACTGAGCTTGGTTCTGGTGCTGTATTTATGTAATGGGCTTGATTCTGGTGCTGTATTTATGTACTGAGCTTGGTTCTGGTGCTGTATGTATGTACTGAGCTTGGTTCTGGTGCTGTATGTATGTACTGAGCTTGGTTCTGGTGTTATATGTATGTACTGAGCTTGGTTCTGGTGCTGTATGTATGTACTGAGCTTGGTTCTGGTGCTGTATTTATGTAGTGATCTTGGTTCTGGTGCTGTATGTATGTAATAAGCTTGGTTCTGGTGCTGTATTTATGTAATGAGCCTGGTTCTGGTGCTGTATTTATGAAGTGAGCTTAGTTCTGGTGCTGTATGTATGTAATGGGCTTGGTTCTGGTGCTGTATTTATGTACTGAGCTTGGTTCTGGTGCCGTATTTATGTAATGAGCCTGGTTCTGGTGCTGTATTTATGTACTGAGCTTGGTTCTGGTGCTGTATTTATGTGCTGAGCTTGGTTCTGGTGCTGTATTTATGTACTGAGCTTGGTTCTGGTGCTGTATGTATGTATGTACTGAGCTTGGTTCTGGTGCTGTATTTATGTAGTGATCTTGGTTCTGGTGCTGTATTTATGTACTGAGCTTGGTTCTGGTGCTGTATTTATGTACTGATCTTGGTTCTGGTGCTGTATTTATGTACTGAGCTTGGTTCTGGTGCTCTATTTATGTACTGAGCTTGGTTCTGGTGCTGTATGTATGTAATGAGCTTGGTTCTGGTGCTGTATTTATGTACTGAGCTTGGTTCTGTTGCTGTATTTATGTAATGGGCTTGGTTCTGGTGCTGTATTTATGTACTGAGCTTGGTTCTGGTGCTGTATGTATGTGCTGAGCTTGGTTCTGGTGCTGTATTTATGTGCTGAGCTTGGTTCTGGTGCTGTATTTATGTACTGAGCTTGGTTCTGGTGCTGTATGTATGTACTGAGCTTGGTTCTGGTGCTGTATTTATGTACTGAGCTTGGTTCTGGTGCTGTATGTATGTACTGAGCTTGGTTCTGGTGCTGTATTTATGTAGTGATCTTGGTTCTGGTGCTGTATGTATGTACTGAGCTTGGTTCTGGTGCTGTATTTATGTACTGAGCTTGGTTCTGGTGCTGTATGTATGTGCTGAGCTTGGTTCTGGTGCTGTATGTATGTAATGAGCTTGGTTCTGGTGCTGTATTTATGTACTGAGCTTGGTTCTGGTGCTATATTTATGTAATGGGCTTGGTTCTGGTGCTGTATTTATTTAGTGATCTTGGTTCTGGTGCTGTATTTATGTACTGAGCTTGGTTCTGGTGCTGTATTTATGTTCTGAGCTTGGTTCTGGTGCTGTATTTATATAATGAGCTTGGTTCTGGTGCTATATGTATGTAGTGATCTTGGTTCTGGTGCTGTATTTATGTTCTGAGCTTGGTTCTGGTGCTGTATGTCTGTACTGAGCTTGGTTCTGGTGCTATATGTGTGTAGTGATCTTGGTTCTGGTGCTGTATATACGTGCTGAGCTTGGTTCTGGTGCTGTAGTTATGTTCTGAGCTTGGTTCTAGTGCTGTATTTATGTACTGAGCTTGGTTCTGGTGCTGTATTTATGTTCTGAGCTTGGTTTTGGTGCTGTATTTATGTACTGAGCTTGGTTCTGGTGCTGTATGTATGTACTGAGCTTGGTTCTGGTGCTGTATTTATGTACTGAGCTTGGTTCTGGTGCTGTATTTATGTACTGAGCTTGGTTCTGGTGCTGTATTTATGTACTGAGCTTGGTTCTGGTGCTGTATTTATTTAGTGATATTGGTTCTGGTGCTGTATTTATGTACTGAGCTTGGTTCTGGTGCTGTATTTATGTAATGGGCTTGGTTCTGGTGCTGTATTTATGTACTGAGCTTGGTTCTGGTGCTGTATATATGTACTGAGCTTGGTTCTGGTGCTGTATATATGTACTGAGCTTGGTTCTGGTGCTGTATATATGTACTGAGCTTGGTTCTGGTGCTGTATTTATGTGCTGAGCTTGGTTCTGGTGCTGTATTTATGTACTGAGCTTGGTTCTGGTGCTGTATGTATGTATGTACTGAGCTTGGTTCTGGTGCTGTATTTATGTAGTGATCTTGGTTCTGGTGCTGTATGTATGTACTGAGCTTGGTTCTGGTGCTGTATTTATGTACTGAGCTTGGTTCTGGTGCTGTATTTATGTACTGATCTTGGTTCTGGTGCTGTATTTATGTACTGAGCTTGGTTCTGGTGCTCTATTTATGTACTGAGCTTGGTTCTGGTGCTGTATGTATGTAATGAGCTTGGTTCTGGTGCTGTATTTATGTACTGAGCTTGGTTCTGTTGCTGTATTTATGTAATGGGCTTGGTTCTGGTGCTGTATTTATGTACTGAGCTTGGTTCTGGTGCTGTATGTATGTGCTGAGCTTGGTTCTGGTGCTGTATTTATGTGCTGAGCTTGGTTCTGGTGCTGTATTTATGTACTGAGCTTGGTTCTGGTGCTGTATGTATGTACTGAGCTTGGTTCTGGTGCTGTATTTATGTACTGAGCTTGGTTCTGGTGCTGTATGTATGTACTGAGCTTGGTTCTGGTGCTGTATTTATGTAGTGATCTTGGTTCTGGTGCTGTATTTATGTACTGAGCTTGGTTCTGGTGCTGTATTTATGTACTGAGCTTGGTTCTGGTGCTGTATGTATGTGCTGAGCTTGGTTCTGGTGCTGTATGTATGTAATGAGCTTGGTTCTGGTGCTGTATTTATATACTGAGCTTGGTTCTGGTGCTATATTTATGTAATGGGCTTGGTTCTGGTGCTGTATTTATTTAGTGATCTTGGTTCTGGTGCTGTATTTATGTACTGAGCTTGGTTCTGGTGCTGTATTTATGTACTGAGCTTGGTTCTGGTGCTGTATTTATGTTCTGAGCTTGGTTCTGGTGCTATATGTATGTAGTGATCTTGGTTCTGGTGCTGTATTTATGTTCTGAGCTTGGTTCTGGTGCTGTATGTCTGTACTGAGCTTGGTTCTGGTGCTATATGTGTGTAGTGATCTTGGTTCTGGTGCTGTATATACGTGCTGAGCTTGGTTCTGGTGCTGTAGTTATGTTCTGAGCTTGGTTCTAGTGCTGTATTTATGTACTGAGCTTGGTTCTGGTGCTGTATTTATGTTCTGAGCTTTGTTTTGGTGCTGTATTTATGTACTGAGCTTGGTTCTGGTGCTGTATGTATGTACTGAGCTTGGTTCTGGTGCTGTATTTATGTACTGAGCTTGGTTCTGGTGCTGTATTTATGTACTGAGCTTGGTTCTGGTGCTGTATTTATGTACTGAGCTTGGTTCTGGTGCTGTATTTATTTAGTGATATTGGTTCTGGTGCTGTATTTATGTACTGAGCTTGGTTCTGGTGCTGTATTTATGTAATGGGCTTGGTTCTGGTGCTGTATTTATGTACTGAGCTTGGTTCTGGTGCTGTATATATGTACTGAGCTTGGTTCTGGTGCTGTATATATGTAGCACATTTTTGTTCTGGCTTCAACAGGTGGGACTTGCACCTGTTGGACTTCTATGGAATATCTTTAATATTTTTCATACATTTTAATGATGGGAATATCCCTTTAAGTATTAGCTGTGTTTTCTCTTTTTCTTAAACACAACACAGGACTAATTCCGTGACGTTCACTAGTAACACATCTAATCACAGCTGATGGAACGTTAAACAACAAAAAATAATAAAGTATTTATTAGGATGATATGTTAAAATGCGGCATATTATTCACAAAAATTGATAAAATTCAGTAAACGAGGACGCCCGCTGTAGAGAGGGATAGAGCACACAAACCGCCCACAGGTAGGGACCTTGGTATAAAGTCCAGCGTTTGCTAGCACACACCGCGCTCCGATAGCTGCAAACAGGGACTAAGACTATGCTCAGAAAAGTGGGTGCAGCCGGTCACCAGTCTAACAGACGGCTCACTAAAGACCGCCGCGTGGCCACACTGAGAAACACTGGCGTTAGTGATTCCCATATGTGAGATATCGCAGCCACCCTACATATATTCCCGGCAATGGCTGAGCGGTGCAGGTAGGTGTCTACACTGTGCACCCGCTCCTCAGTATGTGGGTTACAGGGACCTAGAACCTGACGATAAATAATATAGGGGAAATCCCCCATGAGTGTAGCCCTGCCAATAGAGCCTGTATCTAAACGGGTTTAACCCTGCCTAGTGAGCTGTGTCTTGGAGGTTCATCAGCTCAACGCGTTTCTACGTGGTTCTGTATTGCCCCACGTGTCATCAGGAGCTACTTAGATTACATGCAAGGCGCCTAAATAAACATCGCTGCCGCACTGTTCCGTACTCGGCCGAACACACGCCGGATACATATAATAATAACCCCCCCCCGGAGGAGTGTGCCGGCGCGAGAAACCAATCCAACATGTGGGCGCGCAGCAGGGTTCCTGGTCGCCTGATTTTTATCTATTTTTGTGAATAATATCCCCCATTTTAACGTATCATTCTAATAAACACTTTATTACTTTTTGTTGTTTAACGTTCCATCGGGCTGCGATTAGGTTTTTTCTTTTTTCCACTGTTCTATTCATTACATTGTCTCCATATTTACAGACTACAATCCGTCCTCATGCAGTCTGGTCCTGCTGGTCCCTCTCCTGCCCTCTCCTCTGGTGTCTGTGGAGCAGCAGTCTCCAGCACAGCAGCATTTATGCTTGTCTGGAGGTGACTGGAGTATAAAACATGCTGTAATAGCAAAGTGGTGGATGCAGCTTTGGGAGTGACTGGAGTATAAGACATAATGTAACAGCAGAGTGGTGGATCCGGCTTTGGGAGTGACTGGAGTATAAGACATAATGTAACAGCAGAGGGGTGGATCCGGCTTTGGGAGTGACTGGAGTATAAGACATAATGTAACAGCAGAGTGGTGGATCCAGCTTTGGGAGTGACTGGAGTATAAGACATAATGTAACAGCAGAGTGGTGGATCCGGCTTTGGGAGTGACTGGAGTATAAGACATAATGTAACAGCAGAGTGGTGGATCCAGCTTTGGGAGTGACTGGAGTATAAGACATAATGTAACAGCAGAGTGGTGGATCCAGCTTTGGGGGTGACAGGAGTATAAAACATGCTATAACCCACTAGGTAAAGCAAAGGATTCCCAAAGTTGCTGATTTTAATAGTGGGGTGACGTAAGAAGGTGCCCAGGGTGTTTCCCTCCTCTCTGACGGCCTCGCTGCTCCTTGCCGTTTTCTCATTTTGCATTTCTCCATACGTTGTTTCTGCTCAGAACACAAGCTGCTGACCTGGGCTGTGTACACCATGTCATCTGGTTGTAAAGTTGCTAATGAGGCGCAGGACGGCTAACGAGGCGCAATGCGGCTAACGAGCGGGTGGGCGGCTAATGAGGGGGAGGGCAGGTAATGAGGTGCAGGGCAGCCCTCTTCTTCTCCGTCTCTCTGCTCCATATTTCACAGACAAATAAATTCAAGCTGCGAGTAATTCAATTGTTTTTCATGAAGTCGCCCACCCCCCCTCCCCGCGTGACTCATTGTTCTCCGGCCGCCGTGCCAGCAGTATTGTCAGAGGGACACACACCTAGCTTTCCCCTAATAAGAACTGCGGTGACCGTGAGCGCTAATAAAGCAAAATCTCACTAAGCTCACAGCTCATCAAGAAGCTTTGGGATAGCTCAGCCCTGCGAAGGTGAAGAACGCGACATCATCCACCGTAGAGCTGCGTCGTGCCAAAACCCATACTGTTTTACTGGAGCTTTGCACAAATCAGCCTCTGCCAAGAAATACGTGATTATGAGCTACAGTTACCCAGAACATGGAAGATCCCGCTCACCCAAACACTCGGCCGCTTCACTTTATTACAAGGTATAAAATGTAAGAGGGGCAAAGAAAAAAATACTTCAGATATGAGAGCGAGTGGCTGTAAAAGCCTCCATTATTAGCTCAGATAATATAAAAATCATCAAAGGTAGAAGGCTGAGCCTCCTGCACAGTAGAATCAGTCACGAAAGCCCTCAACAGCCCCTCAGATATTATACCTGGGCGATTACATGGAAGATGGGGTCGTGGAGCATCCATTGTGTCCACCATGGCACAGACAACAGGACAGAGACGTGTGGTAGATGTCTACAGAGTGAACTCATTAGGTATGTCTCCACAGAAGGCAATAAACCAGACTGGGCATCTCTGGCACCAGTTATATCAGGGAAAATTATTTGGTTTAACAGACAAAGATCCACCATGATGGATTTCCTCAGTGGGAGAAGATGAGATGATGAGAAGCTTTCTATAGACATTAGATTGTACATGCAGACCATCAAAATCAAAAAGTCTTCTGTCGTTGGCCATCATGGAGAGTACATTAAAAACAAAAAACTTCTATACGGTTATGTTTCTCACCAGAGGTGCAGGTTCTCGAAACCACAGGGGTTTGGCGCAGATTTGGGTGAGGGGTCTAAGTAATCTTCCAGTTCCCCACCCTTATTCTTCAAAAAGAGGAATAGGTTTATTAGCAATGGAATTCTAGGTCATGGTAACCAGAATAGTCACCGATGGCAGTATCACTGATGGATAGTATTCAGGAACAGAGCTAATCGTCATCACTAGCAGAGTGGTCAAGATGCCATTGGTGAAACGATGGGATGAGAGCATATCCATGAACTCGGCCAAGGGGCAGGGGCCAGGAGAAGAACAACAGGTAGCATGGGGTCAATTCAAAAGGCAAAGCTGGAAACAGCAATCCAGGAACAAAGCTGTTGTTAAGGTCAGGGTCACAATCCAGGTCAAAATAGCCAGGCAAAAGATACGAGAGAGGTGCAAAGAGTCCATTTTAAATAGGCCAACAATCCCATAGCAGAGCACTAGTGAAACTATGGCCTATCAATTAGCAGCATGGAGCTGGAGTGTGGCTGTCATTGAAGACCCACCACTGGATCAAGGTGAGGTAAGCAACATATATAGTGAGCCAGCAGACTTTCTAAAGCCTACAACTGGCCTTAATAATAGACATAGCGTATTAGGAAGCTGCTCTGGGACCGAAGATCAATTAGAGACCATCAAAAATGGACATTATAGAAGAATGTGCATAGACTGTACCGTTTGATAGAAACTTCTTTTAGAGCCATTGAATGGTCTAAAGGGGCCTCGCTAGGGTCCTTGTGGTGTTAGGCCATGGAGTTTAATCATGAGCATACAGGATCAAGAAAAAGTAAGTAAACCCTTTGGAATTACTTGGATTTTTGGGGTGTCAGGGGTGTCTAGGGAGGGGTAGTACCTCTGGTGGAGGGCATGTCGTCTTCTTTTCAGGGCAGCTCGTACACCTTTGGTCCCCACCTGACACTCAGCTCTCACCTGTGGCTCCTAGCAGCTGTAACATGCGCAGCGGCCACACCCCGGGCAACAGATTCGACAGGCTGGCTAAACCAGGTTGAGAGTAGCCATCGGGTCATTGACCTTCAGTAACAGAGGTATTTGTCTATCCCGAGCATGTGAAGACAGAGTCTGGCGGAATGAGCGGATGAGCGCTACTAAATAGGACCAACGGTCATGAAGGCAGTATCTGCAAGCGATGTGGTATGCTAAGAGCACGGCAAGACACAAAAGATTCCCTGGTCAACCACTGCGCCCAGCCCATCTTTAACCGTCTCGACTTCTGTCCTGCCACTGGAGCAAGATGTAATCTGGGAAGAGAGAGTGAGGCTGACTCTGCGCACCTCTCCCTCACTTAAATCAAATTCACGCGCAAGTTTTAACATCTCGACCAGTTAAAAGTCCTGTGGCGAAAGGCGAGTGATGAAGCAGCAGGTGTGGAATCACTGGGAGCTGTGGACGTGGACCTGCACACAGGCGGCTCAGGTCTAATGGTCGTCTTCATGCCGACGAAGCAACAGCTGGATTTGGCATCTACCTGGGTGACTGAGCAGCCCACTTACCTCCGTGGTATGAGGAAGGGACCAGAAAAGGTGCCCGAAACATTGTTGCTTCTCTCAAAACCCTTCCAGCTTACCGCGGCTGGAGGGAATCCCATTTCATGCGGTCAAAATACAAAACCCAAGATGAGACAAAAGGTATTACCACTTATTATTGGTAGATGAAATGTGTAACGGATCTCCTGGCACCCCGACCGAGTGCCTCCGTCGATGGATGCTCCTAGTGCTTCCCAAGGACTCCAAGCACTCCACTTGACACCGTAAGCACTGCAGACCCCACGAACCGCCGAAGCTTGGTTGAGGTCTCACCGTCTCCTACCCACCCTGGACCTACGACAAGGCTCCAGGCTCCAGTGGGTGAACCTCTCCTAAATCCAGAGAGCAGGAACAGCTCTTACAAGAGCTAGGAGTTATAGCCAGGGGAGTATACAGCGTATAGCAATCCCCATACACATGAGACGAGGCTCTATGTTGAATGTAAAACAGGAACTCTTTATTGAACACACAAGCATTGACTTATACACATTTTCCAACAAGGTTACCACCTCTGTGGACCTGGTTGGGAACTTAGGACATCACCTAGCAGCCAATCCATTACAGCTTTACAGTTTAAACACTCCCATACAAAATCCTCCCCTCTGCCTGTGATACAATTACCTTAACACAATGGGTTGATGTAATTATCACAGGCAGGAGAATACATAGTTTTAAATAATGTCTTCTGTCCTGGAGACAACCGAGGAGTAATTCAATTATCTCTCAGGACAAAGGGAAATCGCCAATACACACGTGGGGACAATAGGACAGACATCACTATTCAAATATACAATGTCCCAACCATTACAGTAAATATAGACATCTAACATATCCCCAGATGGCTTGGATCTGAGCGCTCAATATATCCAAACAGCGCTCAGATGCCACAAACACAGTCAAATCGCCATGGGGTTTAAGTTTAGCATGAGCTAATGAGAGGGCCCATAATCCTGGGGCAAGAGGCTGGCAACCAGGCTTCTCCAGCAGCCAGTGGCAAGGTTGGTTTTGCCACATTTCTCCCCTTTTCCAAACAGACTAACAGGGTATCTGACCTTCTGCCGGTCAGTGCCCTTGTTAGTCCAGCAGCTCACCCACAAAACAGAAAAGGCAGTACAGCCCACCCACAATAAATGGTTACTACACCTGAGTAAGGGATAAACCTGTCCATGTCCATGGGGCTCACCACGGCTGTGTGGGGGACTGGTAGACTGCCTTGGTGGGTTGCTAAGTGGGCAGAGACCAGTGGTACTCTGCCCTGGTGCAAGCGCTACCACAGAAGTAGCCTGGTTGGAGCCTGGTAGTTGGAGGGGGAGACCGACTGTCTCCCCTTTAGATACACAGCACTGCTGTTGTAGGGAGAGACCGACTGTCTCCTCTTTGGATAGACCACCATGCTGCTGTGGGGGGAGACCGACTCTCTCCCCTTTGGCTAAATAGCCCTGTTGCTGGGGGACAGGATTGACTGTACCTACCCTATGTGCTGTGAGTGCAGAGACCACGGTCCTATCTGCACTGTTGTAGGGCTTACTGTCACTGTCTCCCCCTGGTGCGTTAAACTGCCGCTGGGGGATGGAGACTGGGCTCCCAATTCCCTGTAAAACATACTGCCGCTGGGGAGCAGGACCGACTGTCCCTACTCCCTGAAACTCTGGCTGCTGTTGGGGATCTGGACCGACTGCCCTGCATCCCTGTAGGGCTGGTGGAGAGATCTCGGTCCCATCTCCACCTGCCATATGGGGTTCCCCCCAGGACCAGTCTATGAGGTCCCCTACCTCTGTAGCTGGTACTGAAGCAGGGGATACTTCAGTCGGGTCTTCCCAGCTGTAGGGTTGTAGGTCTGGGACTGCCACCCAGCTCTCTGGCAGTGTATATTGGGACCGAATTGAGCTGAAGAAGTATTGGTAATCCTGCTCCAGCTCCCACTCCTTTGTCACTAGAGATGCCAGGTCTTGTCTCACCTCTCTCCCTGTAGCCCAATCATGCATAGCCTCCCTGTAGTCATATATATCCCAGAACCAGGACTCTCCAGCATCTTCGAACTCCGATTCTGCGAAGGCCTCAAACAACAGGCCAGGGCCATGATAATCCTCACCCTCGGGTCTGTCGTGCTCAGCCATCCAGGGGGAGTGCCGAATCACATACCACCAGAGTGCCTGGTAGGCGTCGTCTAGCCAAAGCTCCTTCCATACCAGGCTCTCAAGTTCTGTCAGCCACTCATCCAGGGGCTTCTCCCCCAGAAGGGGCATTCGCAGGGCCACTCGCATCCACAACTGCTGCTCCTCACTGGGGAGACTCTCGCCCCGCCGACGCTGTAAAACCGCTGTAGAATACGATCCTGAGTCTTCTGCAGCCCCAGGTGACCCCCAAGAACTTGTTGGTGGGATAGATCTAACACAAGCTTGCGATAAGCCTTGGGGACCGCCAATTGTTCAATAGGCTCACCCTGTAGTTGGTTTACCCGATACAACATATCTTGATGAACCACAGAACGGGGGAACACCGACTCTGTCCCAGGTTGTTGTGGTTCACCATCTACTATTAACACATTTTCCCAGGCGCGGGATAGGGTTGGGTCCCGGTGTTGTACAGTACCAAAATTATCCCCGGAGACATTGAGGTCTGCCAATTCAGGACCCGGTGGCAAGTCCTCCATGTCTCCCACCATCACACTTAGCGGGGTTGTCTCCCCCTCTTCCACCGAAGTGGTGGTCACCCCTACAGCTGGCCCTTTGGTCTCAGGTTCCCAGGGTTCTTGTCTCCCCTCTGACCCTGGCCACTCTGCTAGGGTTACCCCATGAGACAAGTATCAGTCAGTCTCAAAGCAGGCCACAGTGCCGGGAAGCCCCGGAATTCTCTCCCTATTATGAGTTCATAATGTAGATTTGGGGCAACTGCCACCTTGTGGGTCCATCTACTGGTCACAGTGGTTAGAGACACTAGCGCGGTGGGGTAGTCTTTTAAGTCTCCGTCGATGCACATCACCCCGACTTTCCGGCCAGTATACTCAGTGGACCGCACCAGGGTAGCCCTTACTATGGTCACCAGACTCCCTGAGTCCAGCAGAGCCTCCGCCGGAGTGTCTCCCACTTCCACCTGTCACAAGTGATCTAGAGACGCTGGGGTACCTGTTGCACACAGCATCCTGGCATATAGTGACTGACGGTAGCCATAGTTAGTGTCCATGGGCTCAACCCGATGGGGACGGTCAGCTCTTACATGGCCAGGCTCCTGACACCGCAGCAGACTATCGGAGCCGTGGGTACATCCCGGGCGGGTTTTATCGGCTCAAATCTCCGGGCCTGGGGTGGAGATTTCCGGGGTATGCCACTCACCGGCTCAGCCGGCTTAAACCCCCACTGATGTACCCGCTGGGCTCGGACCAACACATTCACACCCAGTCTTGCCAAACTCTCACCCTTTACTTTTTGGTAGTCGAAATACACCCGCTGGGAATAGAGCGACGATCTTAGCCCACTGGTTATGGGGTAGCTTTTCCCTGATGGCCACTTTCTCATACATCGCCAGGTAGGTATTGATGTCGTCTGCGGGGGTCATCTTAGGAATCACGGCACAGACTGCTTTCCGGGCATCGTGGACGCTCAGGGTTGCTCCTGCTGTCTACAAAGCCATCACGTGTTGTAGCAGCGACTGGTTAGTCTCCTGCTGCTGCTGCTTATTAGCCTCACGTTGCTGCAGGTTTGTTTCTCGCTGCTGCAGATTAGCCTCCATGAGGGCCTTCACAACAGCCTCCATTTTGTCGTGGGGCACAACAAGTTTTTTTGGATCAAACAGGTCAGTGTATTATTCACACTTTAGGCAAGTGACAAAACAAGCAAAAAGTCACCTTGCAGTGTTAGTGGTAATTCATACCATGCGCCAATTCTGCCTCAAAGAGTCCTTGACCATAGCAGCACCAACCTGTTTTCACGCCAAACAGGTAGCAAGCCCTCATCCAGACACAAGGTTCTCAGATCCAAACATAGAGACATGGCTTCTGAGCCCAGCTGCCTATTCAAGGACAGCCAGGTGCTGCCAAAACCCGGACCGGCATTTAAACTCCGGTCCGGTATTTGACCTCACCTGGCTGTAAATCGGCCCAGCAGCACATGCTGGGAGGAAAATACCCGTTTTCCAAGACAAAACCTCTCACGGTGTCACACTCTTTAAACGTTTGTAGTATTTTCCTGCTTCATCTATCTCTAGAACTTGTCCTCTGAAGTCTTCTGCATCCAGGCATGGAACCCCCTGAGAAGAGCAGGCTTTGTGTGCCTTTAATGGACAGAGCACCTGTGAATCGCACGCACCCAACCTCCTGCACTGGACACCTTCTGCCCCGGAGCTCTTGGAGAAGTCACTAACGCAGAGGTTCACTTACTTTTCTCCCTGCACTGTGGATGATCACTCCATGGGCTCAGCACCCGACCGGAGTAAGACAAGAGTCTGGGTCATCAGTTACATTGTGTTTCTCTGTAACCGTCAGTTAGAACAATCAGACCGCATTCCAGTAATTAACGCCGGAGTCCAGGGAATTGCAAGGGGTTCCCTCAAACGGTGCATTGATTGGCTGCAGCAGTCATGTGACTACGGACCGGATGTCATTACTTGTAGCAAACTGGTAACGGTGGGGACGGGAGCTGGAACAGCGCGACACTCAAACGCTGAGCCGCGGAGTTATTTCTTTGTACACATTTTTCTCCCTTTTCAACTACATTGGACAATCCCTTAAAGGTCAGGAGCCAGACGTCCAAAAGAGGGCGCTGCACTCCCAGAAATCACTGCTCTGTCAGGACTTGACGTTTTCTGGATAGATAGAGATAGATAGATAGATAAATAGATAGATAATAGATAGATAATAGATAGATAGGAGATAGATAATAGATAGATAATAGATAATAGATAGATAATAGATAGATAATAGATAGATAATAGATAATAGATAGATAATAGATAGATAATAGATAGATAATAGATAGATAATAGATAATAGATAGATAGGAGATAGATAATAGATAGATAATAGATAGATAATAGATAATAGATAGATAATAGATAGATAGATAATAGATAGATAGATAGATAGATAATAGATAGATAGATAATAGATAGATAGATAAATAAATAGGAGATAGATAGATAATAGATAGATAGATAAATAGATAATAGATAGATAGATAGATAGATAGATAGATAGATAGATACATAGAGGATAGATAAATTCATAGATAGATAGATAGATAGATAATATATAAATAAATAGATAGATATTAGATACATATATACATAGATACATAGATTAGATAGATGATAGATAGATAATAGATGATAGATAGATAATAGATAGATAATAGATAGATAATAGATAGATAGATAGATAATAGATGATAGATAGATAATAGATGATAGATAGATAGATAGATAGATAGATAGATAGATAGATAGATAATAGATAGATAATAGATTGATAATAGATAGATAGATGATAGATAGATAGATAGATAATAGATAGATAATAGATAATAGATAGATAATAGATGATAGATACAATTACCATACAGAAGATATAGATGGTTCTTCGTGTACCTGTGACCTGTGATACAAATCTCGTATCTGTGTCATGTAGATTTTATCTATCACATATTTACTGTTTCTGTTTCCAGCAATGTCCTTTATAAACTTACTGCCTGAAAGTATGTGCCCCCCCCCCCCCCCGACTTTCGATATGAGGTCATACTGGTCGCCGTCCCTCGCAGCCTCCCAGATTTCCACCCGCACAGTGGTCTCCCCTCCTCGATGTTCTCTGGTCACAGGACACTTGGTAGCTCTGCTGCTATAAGTCAATCATCATGGTGGACCCGTCAGTGGGTGGCCGGTCCCTGCGGGTCGGATGCTACAAGCTTCTCATTAAGGAGGTCCCCGCCAGACACTCCGTGACCTCTCCTTCCAGGGAAACACAAACAGGGGCTGGTGGAGGAGAGGGGAACCTGGAAAGGCTGATGAGCGAGGGGTGATCTCATCATGACATCACGGCCCTCCAGTGCCAACTGCTGCAGTCATCCCAGGCTTCACATCATCATTCACAGGAGCCCAGCCGTGACCCTGCGACCAGTTTCTTGCTTTTTAATTTCCCATTTTTTAAATTTTTTAATTAATTTTTTTCTTTTATTTAAATTTTTCCCACAAGAATACATTTTGGGAAATTTTGGGGGACAGATTTGTGTGCGGAGGGAACCAGCACTCATTACTACTGAAAATCCTTTATTGGACGCGTCCGTCTGCAGCCAAAATAAATGTTTCTGCTCTATAAATATAGCCGGCATTTTTTTCCAGATTCGCCTCGAGTTACAGTCAAATCTATTTTGGTTGTAGAATTTATGGCGGTTTTATTTATTGCCGTGTCCTATAGGATACAGAAGGAGGGTTCTGTGCTCTGTACATCGCGGCTTAGAGGGAAGAGGCCTGAAAAACTTTACAAAAAGACAAACAAAACAGATTTTCGTCCGTTAAATAAATCAGATTTTTCACCGAATGTCTGGTCGTGATTTACACACACAGGTCTCATCTTAGGCCTTATCTTAGGGAGCAACAGCATTTCAGAGACCTACCTCACAGCAAGTCTCCGGATGTGAGAAGAGGAAACAGCTCTCATTGTCTGGACATTGTATTTGTGTGAATGAAGTTAAATGATTTGGACTGACATTTTGGCTGTTTGGCCACAAGAGGCCGCTGTTTCCTAAGCACAGCAACAGACTGCATTTCATGTGATGTTGAAAGCTCTCAGGGGTGGAGTTTCAACGCCTGGAGAAGAAGGCAGCAGCCATCTTCGGGTGAGCTTGGAAGAGGCATCCAGGAGAATCCATCGACATCCAGGCGTGAGAGCCTCCTCCAGGGACCAGAGCTGCAGCCAAGGGAAGCTGCTCGTTTCCATGACCCTGATCTTGTCCAGAGGAAGGAGGATTGCTGCCAGGAACGCCGATGAGAGCTGAGGAGGAGTGAACTGACACTGCACGCTTGTTGGAGAAACCCTTGTTCCATCCACAGTCACCAGCTTACACAAAGCAGACCCGGGTCAGTAAGACTAATCGTGCACGCATCTCATACAGCTTTGGCGCCTCATAACAAGCACTTCACGCTTAAAGTGTCAATTCACACCTGAGAGCTGAGAAGCTTCACAACTAAGGCTACTTTCACACTAGCGTTTTCCCTTTCCGCTATTGAGGAATTAGGATCTCAATAGCGGGGAAAACGCTTCCGTTTTGTCCCCATTCATTGTCATTGGGGACAAAACTGAACTTAACGGAACAGAGTCACCAGAATGCATTCCGTTTGGTTGCGTCCCCATCGCGGACAGAATAACTCTGCAAGCAGCATTTTTCTGTCCGCAATGTGGTGCGGAGCAAGACGGATCGGTCATGACACACAATTTAAGTCAATGGGGACGTCTTGGCAATGTTAAAGATAATACAACTGGATCCGTTCATAACGGATGCAGATGGTTGTATTATCAGTAACAGAAGTGTTTTTGCTGAACCCTGCCGCCCCAGAAAAAAACGCTATTGTGCCAGTAGCTTAATTCAATCCAGGCTGGTGTATTCAGGAGAAACACTATAGGCACCTGATGTCCGGGCAGTGGGAAATGTAGCTAACTGGAGGGGGAGGGCTGCTTTAGATGCTGCTATCTCCTGAATGGTAGCAGCTAGAACCATGCAACTGGTCTTGTTTGAAAGCTGACATTCCAGGCTTCAATACAAGACAGCTAAAGTGAGAAATCATTGTTAGAAATTGGGTCGGGAATAATCGCGGGTAAAACCTGATTTTACTTTCACTTTCAGTTGCATTCATAGCATCCGGATTTCTATCAGTGATATCTTCCCCTGTACTGAACATATTGCTGCCATTCTGGTATTGTCTGAAATGTCAGCTTTCAAACAAGAAGTTTGCATGTTGTTTCTAGCTGCTACCATTGAGGAGATAGGAGATAGCAGCATCTAAAGCAGTGGCGTTGCTAGGGCTGGTGTTACCCAGTGTGGTACAAAATGGTGTCACCCCCCTCGGGACGAGTCACGTAGGGGACGTCCATCAAGCTCCGCCCTGCCGTCGCGCCGCTGACGTCCATTCACGTCCCTCACTGAGCCTGCCGACCGACCTAAGCGGTAACGGGAGGCGCGCGCGGGGGGGGGTTTGGATAGTAAACAGACCGCTGAAGTGGGGGGGGGGAGGGCTAAGCAGACAGATCGCCGATAGGGGCCTTAGTAGACAGATCGCCGACGGGGGGTTCAGGGGTGGGATTAAAATTTTTAAGAACAGGTTCCCTACTCAACGGCGGATGCGCGGTGTCACAACACATACACCATATATATCCAACACACATACACATAAATACACTATATACATGGTACACATACATAAATATACTATATATACAGCCCCAATGAATATGGCCCAATTCTCAAAGTCCCCCCTCTTCCCCCCGCATTTTCCTGTACTCGCTATACAGCAGCACGTACAGTACCTCTCACATCCAGGGCCTCCAGGTGACGTCTCCTCCAATGTAGATCTTCTCTGTTATCATCTTCTCCATTAGGTCCGGACAGTTCTGTCAGCGGCCTCGTCTATGCAGAGTGTGACACACAGACATCTCAGCTTCTATCATCATCCCCCAACCTGGAGCCCCCACAGTGTTATCCTGCTGCTCGCTGTGCTCCCCAATACCCCCAAATATTATCCTGAAGAAATATCAGTGCCCCGATAGTAATAGTGCTCCTCATAGTCCCACCAATAGTAATTCCCTTCTAGAATGCCCTCATTAGTAATACTGCCCCCTACACTGCATCACATTAGATAATATGCACCTACACTGCCCCACATTATGTGATTTGCCCCCCACACTGCCCCACATTAAGTAATTTGCCCCCCACACTGCCCCACATTATGTAAATTTGTCCCCCACACTGCCCCACATTATGTAATTTGCCCCCCACACTGCCCCACATTATGTTGTTTGCCCCCCACACTGCCCCACATTATGTAATTTGCCCCCCACTTTACCTCACATTATGTAATTTGCCCCCCACACTGCCCCACATTATGTAATTTGCCCCCCACACTGCCCCACATTAAGTAATTTGCCCCCACACTGCACCACATTAAGTAATTTGCCCCCACACTGCCCCACATTAAGTAATTTGCCCCCACACTGCCCCACATTAAGTAATTTGCCCCCCACACTGCCCCACATTAAGTAATTTGCCCCCACACTGCCCCACATTATGTAATGTGCCCCCAACACTGCCCCACATTGTGTAATTTGCCCCCACACTGCCTCACATTATGTTTTTTGCCCTCACACTGCCCCACATTATGTAATTTGCCCTCACACTGCCCCACATTATGTAATTTGCCCCCCACACTGCCCCACATTATGTTGTTTGCCCCCCACACTGCCCCACATTATGTAATTTGCCCCCCACACTGCCCCACATTATGTAATTTGCCCCCCACACTGCCTCACATTATGTAATTTGCCCCCCACACTGCCCCACATTATGTTGTTTGCCCCCCACACTGCCCCACATTATGTAATTTGCCCCCCACACTGCCCCACATTATGTAATTTGCCCCCCACTTTGCCTCACATTATGTAATTTGCCCCCACACTGCCCCACATTATGTAATTTGCCCCCACATTGCCCCACATTATGTAATTTGCCCCCCACACTGCCCCACATTATGTTGTTTGCCCCCCACACTGCCCCACATTATGACATGTGCCCCCCACTTTGCCTCACATTATGTAATTTGCCCCCCACACTGCCCCACATTATGTAATTTTCCCCCTACACTGCCCCACATTATGTAATTTGCCCCCCACACTGCCCCACATTATGTTGTTTGCCCCCCACACTGCCCCACATTATGTAATTTGCCCCCCACTTTACCTCACATTATGTAATTTGCCCCCCACACTGCCCCACATTATGTAATTTGCCCCCACACTGCCCCACATTATGTAATTTGCCCCCACACTGCCCCACATTATGTAATTTGCCCCCCACACTGCCCCACATTATGTAATTTGCCCCCCACACTGCCCCACATTATGTTGTTTGCCCCCACACTGCCTCACATTATGTAATTTGCCCCCCACACTGCCCCACATTATGTAATTTGCCCCCCACACTGCCCCACATTATGTGATTTGCCCCACACTGCCCCACATTATGTAATTTGCCCCCACACTGCCCCACATTATGTAATTTGCCCCCCACACTGCCCCACATTATGTAATTTGCCCCCACACTGCCCCACATTAAGTAATTTGCCCCCACACTGCCCCACATTATGTTGTTTTCCCCCACACTGCCTCACATTATGTAATTTGCCCCCCATTATGTAATTTGCCCTCACACTGCCCCACATTATGTAATTTGCCCCCCACACTGCCCCACATTATGTAATTTGCCCCCCACACTGCCCCACATTATGTAATTTGCCCCCCACACTGCCCCACATTATGTTGTTTGCCCCCCACACTGCCTCACATTATGTAATTTGCCTCCCACACTGCCCCACATTATGTAATTTGCCCTCACACTGCCCCACATTATGTAATTTGCCCCCCACACTGACTCACATTATGTAATTTGCCCCCCACACTGCCTCACATTATGTAATTTGCCCCCCACACTGCCCCACATTAAGTAATTTCCCCCCCACACAGCCTCACATTATGTAATTTGCCCCCCACACTGCCCCACATTATGTAATTTTCCCCCCCACACTGCCCCACATTATGTAATTTGCCCCCCACACTGTCCTCCATTATGTAGTTTGCCCGCCCACTAAGTAATTGGTGGTCACGGCTCTCGCGGGATTGCGTGCCGAAGTGACTGAACTCATGCCCGCGCAGACGGCAAGTACAGGATCAGATCAGCGACACAAGTACAAGGGCGCGGGTGCTAGTGGTGTTGGATACTTGGGTCCGGTGGGTGACACCCCATCAGACTGGTGTCACCCGGCGCGGCCCACACCCTTCGGACTCCCCTCGCAACGCCACTGGTTATAAATGGTTGGAATCTCATGGCTGCTCTCTTCTCTACACAGTAATAACTGCGCATGTCACAGAGCATGCTCATAGCGCTCTCCCATAGATCTTACATAGGTTGTACATGGTTGGAATCTCTTGGCTGCTCTCTTCGGTATATCATTGAGCACGCTCATAGCGCTCTCCCATAGTTCTTACATGGGATGTACATGGGATGTACATGGAACTGCTTTCTTCCTGCGCATGTCACAGAGCACGCTCATAGCGCTCTCCCATAGATCTTACATGGGATGTACATGGGATGTACATGGAACTGCTTTCTTCCTGCGCATGTCACAGAGCACGCTCATAGCGCTCTCCCATAGATCTTACATAGGATGTACATGGTTGGAATCTCTTGGCTGCTCTCTTCGGTATATCATTGAGCACGCTCATAGCGCTCTCCCATAGATCTTACATGGGATGTACATGGGATGTACATGGAACTGCTTTCTTCCTGCGCATGTCACAGAGCACGCTCATAGCGCTCTCCCATAGATCTTACATGGTATGTACATGGGATGTACATGGAACTGCTTTCTTCCTGCGCATGTCACAGAGCACGCTCATAGCGCTCTCCCATAGATCTTACATGGGATGTACATGGTTGGAATCTCATGGCTGCTCTCTTCGGTATATCATTGAGCATGCTCACAGCGCTCTCCTATAGATCTTCCCATAACACCTGACCAAGCTGTTACATTGCTAGACTACATGTATGTACTCATGTTTTTACCATGTGAGGGTGGCTCCACTGTTCATGTGATGGGTGCGCAGCAGTTGGACTTGATTGGACCTCAGTTCATTGGAATCTATTGTGGACAGGGTCTCCTCTCTGACACACGGCCGAAGAGGAAGGAGATTTATTACCACTCTGTGGGGTAATTTAAGGGGTGGTAGTTTTTTCACAGAAGCAGGGATGCTCCTGTACATGGGGCCTGCAGTCACATGGGTGGAGCCACAACTGGCCAATAATCAGGGCTGCTTCCATAAGGCCGTCCCCCACGGAGCAGACTGTGTGCGAGTACTGGGGAAACAAGGCCGTCAGATAGAACTCTGTGTCCAAAATGCAGAAAATACAATTTATGTGAGGATCACCTTAATAATCCAGCCATGATCATGTGACCGTATCCTCTCCGACTCTCTGCAGATCATATAGTGGATAATATAAATCATGATGTCGGCGGCTCGCCCCAGGAACTGACACTCTAAGGACCTTCTCAGTGCGGACAATCCATGAGAGCCTCCGGCTTATTATCAGTAATAATTAGCGGCCTCTGCAACTTTTTAATAGACTTTGTGTATCAATTTCCAGATCTCTGCTTGCTGTCAGAGAAGATATTAGCACAATTCTAAGGTAATATATTGTGAACAAAATAAGTTCACCTTTGTCATAGTGAATAAGTTACCTGCAAACATACCAGTTCCTCCTCTTATCTAGGCCCCTCCCCATAGCATAGCTCCTCCTCATACCTAGGCCCCTCCCCATATCAGAGCCCCTCCTCTTATCTAGGCCCCTCCCTACACCAGAGCTCCTCCTTTTATCTAGGCCCCTCCCCATACCAGAACTCCTGCTCTTATTTAGGCCCCTCCCCATATCAGAGCTCCTCCTCTTATCTAGGCCTCTCCCCATATCAAGGTTCCTCCTCTTATTTAGACCCCTCCCTAACGGTATGAGTGGTGGGCTAGCCAGTGGGCACAGTACAGTCTGTGGGCCTGACACACACGGGCTTGCAACTGGGATTATATCACAGAAAAATATTAAATAGAATTTTTTTTTATCTGCGAGGTATTTTCTGTCACCCCCTGTATGAATGGTGTGCACACAGTGCTGTCTGTGACTGAGCCTGCAGCCTCTTACACACGGGCAGGCAACTGCAATATATATATATATATATAAAAAAAAAAAAAAAAGAAAAGCAGACTGATGTACCAGCCCTGAAAAGGGCTTTTTGTGGTGCTGTCAGGACGCGGTCCTTACAGTAGATGAGTCTGTGGACACAGAACACTGCCCTAGATAACGCTTTCCCTATTGAATCAGCAGCAGCAGCACTGTCCCTCCTCTCACTGAGAATGCAGATTCCGAATGAATCTAAAATCGATGCTGTCCGGGAGGTGGGAGGGTCTGGGAGGGAGGGTCTGCTGCTGATTGGCTGGAATGTGTCTGCTGACTGTGAGGGACAGGGTCAAAGTTTACTCAATGATGATGTATAGGGGGCGGACCGCCGCGGCGAACGCGAACAAGCTATGTTCGCCGGGAATTATTCGCCGACGAACTATTCGGAACATCTCTAGTGAGCACTACTCTATTCCAAGTGGGGAAATTCAGGGACCCTGTTCTTGTGATCGGCAGGGGCCCCAGCGGTTTGATCCTGCACTTTCTCCCTATTCCAGGGGTCAATGTAGTAATTGTGAAATTGCAACTCCCAGCATGCTCCATTCACTTCTGTGGGAGTTTAGAGAGCACCCAGGCAAGAGTGCATGCTGGGAGTGGTAGTTTCAGCAGAGCTGGAGTGCCAGAGGTTGCTGATCCCTGCCCTATTCTGTGGACACCAAACGTGCAGTGAATGGCAGCGCTGCTCGAGGAGCTCATTGTACAAGAACAACGCGTTTCTGGACAAACGGCCCCTTCATCAGGCTTAATACAAGACATTCTGTGGAGAGAGGAAGTGTCTGCAATGGGTTCTGCCCAGTGTGAACAGACTCAGAAGATCCGCAGAGGAGTATTCATGTCACTCTTCATTCTAGGTGGGTATCGGGGGGACCAGGGGCGTCAGGGCGGGGGGTGGCACAGGAGCCAGGCCTTAGAAGAGGGAGGGCACATGGGTGCTAGGCAGGTAGGGGATCTATATAGTCGGCTGGATCACAAATGGCGCAAGTCCACCTCACCAGGCTCTCATGTAGAGAATGAAAAATCTTCTTCTTTATTGCATATTCTTTTTGCCGTATAAAACAACGCGTTTCGGGGGTCTAGAGCCCCCTTCATCAGGTTAAAAGGCTTAAGCGGCCAGACAGGTGCTTTACTACAATTGTGTCCAGTTTCTCATGAGTCATACTGATACATTGTAGCGGTGTCAGGACATTGGTCTCTGATGTACATTGCAAATAAAGCTGACTGACTGCAAGCAGAGATTTTGAAATGGTGAAAATAGTGACCCGGCAGATGACCGCCATGTCTGCTGTGAAGACGAGAAGTCTCATATATAGTGTATGTCTCCAGGCATATACGGGCCCTTGGGCAGGGGCCCCTGTTCAACTCATCATTGACTCAACAGTCATACATACAGCAGGCCTAGATTACACTGGGCCACTGAAACCAGTTGGGCCCTAGCGCCTAGGTCTAGGTGTGAGATCAGTATGAGACCTGTATGTGACCAGTGTGAGACCAGTGTGATACCAGTATGAGACCTGGATGTTACCAGTATGAGACCAATGTGATACCAGTATGAGACCTGTATGTGACCAGTATGAGACCAGTGTGATACCAGTATGAGACCTGTATGTGACTAGTATGAGACCAGTGTGAGACCAGTGTGAGACCTGTATGTGACCAGTGTGATACCAGTATGAGACCTGTATGTGACCAGTATGAGACGAGTGTGATACCAGTATGAGACCTGGATGTTACCAGTATGAGACCAGTGTGATACCAGTATGAGACCTGTATGTGACCAGTATGAGACCAGTGTGATACCAGTATGAGACCTGTATGTGACTAGTATGAGACCAGTGTGATACCAGTATGAGACCTGGATGTTACCAGTATGAGACCAGTGTGATACCAGTATGAGACCTGTATGTGACCAGTATGAGACCAGTGTGATACCAGTATGAGACCTGTATGGGACTAGTATGAGACCAGTGTGATACCAGTATGAGACCTGTATGTGACCAGTGTGAGACCAGTGTGATACCAGTATGAGACCTGGATGTTACCAGTATGAGACCAATGTGATACCAGTATGAGACCTGTATGTGACCAGTATGAGACCAGTGTGATACCAGTATGAGACCTGTATGTGACTAGTATGAGACCAGTGTGAGACCTGTATGTGACCAGTGTGATACCAGTATGAGACCTGTATGTGACCAGTATGAGACGAGTGTGATACCAGTATGAGACCTGGATGTTACCAGTATGAGACCAGTGTGATACCAGTATGAGACCTGTATGTGACCAGTATGAGACCAGTGTGATACCAGTATGAGACCTGTATGTGACTAGTATGAGACCAGTGTGATACCAGTATGAGACCTGGATGTTACCAGTATGAGACCAGTGTGATACCAGTATGAGACCTGTATGTGACCAGTATGAGACCAGTGTGATACCAGTATGAGACCTGTATGGGACTAGTATGAGACCAGTGTGATACCAGTATGAGACCTGGATGTTACCAATATGAGACCAGTGTGATACCAGTATGAGGCCTGGATGTTACCAGTATGAGACCAGTGTGATACCAGTATGAGACCTGTATGTGACTAGTATGAGACCAGTGTGATACCAGTATGAGACCTGTATGAGACCAGTGTGATACCAGTATGAGACCTGTATGTGACCAGTATGAGACCAGTGTGATACCAGTATGAGACCTGGATGTTACCAATATGAGACCAGTGTGATACCAGTATGAGGCCTGGATGTTACCAGTATGAGACCAGTGTGATACCAGTATGAGACCTGTATGTGACTAGTATGAGACCAGTGTGATACCAGTATGAGACCTGTATGTGACCAGTGTGAGACCAGTGTGTGTAGCTCTCCAGATCAGCCTGAGCAATGTGTCTGATTCATTTTCTAGCTGAATGGACGGACCACGTTACTGCTAATATTAGTCTGAACCGTAATAATCACCTCCACAGGAAGAACATCTGCAGAACAAATCCCCACATTCAGCAGCGCATTATCACGGCTTGACTTCATACAGAACTTTCTGCTTGGAATATTTTTGGTTGTTCCTCTCGATCAGTGGACCAAATATAGAGCGTCCTGCTGTAAGAGTCTGTGTCTCACTAGCCGAGGTCTGGTATCTGCTGGACACTTCATGACCGCAACGTCTGAGAGGTTACAATGTGAGAACGGAAAGTGTCGCCTCGTCACAGAGCGCGCGCTCCGGTGGTGACATGTTACATGAGGATGTGTAATGGAAGATGCCACCGCGGCAGAAATAGAAGAAACGAGCTTACCAGATCCTGATACTCAATGACGCCTGAGAGGACAAACATGACACATGAAATAACACAAAGTATACAATGCAGAGTAAAGTAAGTGAAACCTTTGGAATGACCTGGATGTCTGCATTGATGACTAATAAGATCTGCTCTGATAGTTCTCACAAAGCACAGAACGATTAGTGTGAACCACACCTGGATCCAAACAACCTTCAGAAAACCTCAGAAGATCTGTTATCAAAATGCATGAAGCTGGAAAAGGCTACAAAAGCTGAAGGGTGTGTACATCAATGCATGGTTACACAAATTATCTGCACATGAAAAACTTCTAGACTGTTCCAGGTCTCCTAGGAGCAGGCGTCCTGTTAGCATCACGTCAATGTGCAATTCTGAAAGAGGTGAGAAAAAACCCAAGGGTATCGGCAGAAGATCTAAAGATGACTCCACAAGCTGCAGAAACCTCTGTCCATGGGTCCACTATAAGGCCCCTTTCACACGGGCGAGTATTCCGCGCGGATGTGATGCGTGAGTTGAACGCATTGCACCCGCACTGAATCCCGACCAATTCATTTCTATGGGGCTGTTCAAAAGAGCGGTGATTTTCATGCATCACTTGTGCGTTGTGTGAAAATCGCAGCATGCTCTATATTCTGCGTTTTTCACGCAACGCAGGCCCCATAGAAGTGAAAATCGGGGCTGCGTGAAAATCGCAAGCATCCGCAAGCAAGTGCGGATGCGGTGCGATTTTCACGCACGGTTGCTAGGAGACGATTGGGATGGAGACCCAGTCATTATTATTTTCCCTTATAACATGGTTATAAGGGAAAATAATAGCATTCTGAATACAGAATGCATAGTAAAGTAGCGCTGGAGGGGTTAAAAAAATAAAAAAAATAATTTAACTCACCTTAATCCACTTGATCGCGCAGCCGGCATCTCTTCTGTCTTCATCATAGCTGTGTGCAGGAAAAGGACCTGTGGTGACGTCACTCCGGTCATCACATGGTCCATCGCCATGGTAAAAGATCATGTGACGTCACCACAGGTCCTGTTCCTGCACACAGCTAAGATGAAGACAGAAGAAGATGCCGGGCTGCGCGATCAAGAGGATTAAGGTGAGTTAAATTATTTTTAATTTTTTTTTAACCCCTCCAGCCCTATTGTACTATGCAGTCTGTATTCAGAATGCTATTATTTTCCCTTATAACCATGTTATAAGGGAAAATAATACAATCTACAGAACACCGATCCCAAGCCCGAACTTCTGTGAAGAAGTTCGTGTTTGGGTACCAAACATGCCGATTTTTCTCACGCGAGTGCAAAACGCATTACAATGTTTTGTACTCACGCGGAAAACTCGCGCATGTTCCCGCAACGCACCCGCACATTGGGCCGTGTGAAACTAAACAGGAAGAGGCATCATGATTTAGGACTTGTGGAGGGAGCATCATGATTTAGGGCAGGTGGAGGGAACATCATGATTTAGGACTACAGTAATGGAAGTGTAAGCCGTTTGCCGCGGTTGGCTCCCCAGGATATAGTGAAGTCACAAACGAGGAAAGCAACCCCAACACCAGCTTTTGCCAAAACAGAATTTTACTAACACGTGATAATAAACACAACCACAAATGTTGAGAACATAAAATAAGTTTACATACACCCAACCCAAAGGCTGAGACCCCTGTGTTGCACAGCACGGCGCCCCTTGATGGATCCCTGCAGAAATTTTGTGGTAATTTACCTACTGGCGGGCACAACTAAAACTGCCTCGCCGTACCTATTATTATCCTGAAACAAACACATACAATTGTTTGGGTGCTTAGTACGGGCTAGCCTGCGGTGAAACACAACAGTTTACAATCTTACCGTGCTCTATATTATTCCCCCTCCCATAACTAGTCCGGAAGCAAGTGCCTGAGTATTACTCCTGAACAAAACGCTGAACTGGAACAGTTCGTGGGGGTGTTTATCAGCTCCCAAATGTGCAATGTCCCTTTTAGTAATGGAGTCCTTGTAGTACCAGTAGCAACTCTTTAGACCTGACACAAAGCAGAGACCCTAACTAGCTAACTACAGGCCTGGTCTAAGTCTCTAGGCGCCAACACTGCAGTGAGATGCGTGCACGATCTTACCGAACCGGGTCTGCTCTTTATCCACTGATGAACCGAACAACCAGTCTCTCCAGCAAACACGAGGTCCCACAGGGTATGCAGCTTGTTCCTTAGCTCTTGCCAGCCTTCCTGGAAACAATCCTCCTTTCCCTGAACAGGATCTGACTCTTGGACAACAATCAGCTTCACTCAGCTCCAGATGTGGTCACAGAGGAGGTTCTCTCACTCCTGGATCCATTAGCTTCTCTGCTCACACACAGCTCCTCAGCTCTCAGCTCCTAAGATGGCTGAAAGTCCTTCTTTATGCTCTGAAGACCCACACCTCTCATGAATATGGAAATGGTATGCAGTGAGTCATCTGTGCCTAGGAAACAGCAGCATCTTGTGGCCAAACAGCAGAACTTACCAGGAAAGATTGCAGGATAAAACTTACCAAGAAAGATGAAAGGACCTTAACATGTATAGCTTGGAAGAGGGGAGATGAGAGAAACTGCTAAATACATAAAGGGAATCTACAAGGTGAAAGAGGAGAGAAGATTTACAAGAAGAAAAACTACCACAAGAGGACATAGTGTTAAATTAGAGGGGCAAAGGTTTAACAGTAATATCAGGAAGTATTACTTTACTGAGAGAGTAGTGGATGCCTGGAATAGCCTTCCTGCAGAAGTGGTAGCTGCAAATACAGTGAAGGAGGTTAAGCATGCATGGGATAGGCATAAGGCCATCCTTCATATAAGATAGGGCCGGGGGCTATCCATAGTACTCAGTATTTTGGGCAGACTAGATGGGCCAAATGGTTCTGATCTGCCGACACATTCTATGTTTGTAGAACTTCAGTCTAGAACATTTAATTTAACCTCTTAAGGACATAGGGCGTACAGGTACGCCCTTGTGCCCTGGTACTTAAGGACACAGGGCGTACATGTACGCCCTGTGTATTTTCGATCACTGCCGTGCGGCTGGCAGTGATCGGAACCCGGTGCCTGCTCAAATCATTGAGCAGGCACCTAGGCTAAATGCGCGGGGGGGGTCCCGTGACCCCCCCATGTTGGCGATCGCGGCAAACCGCAGGTCAATTCAGACCTGCGGTTTGCTGCGATTTCTGCATTTTCTGATCAGAAACTTTATATGCCTAAAATAAAGTTTTATTCACCCCCCCCCTGCACCCCCGAATGATTTTATGGTGGCGGGAGGTGCAGGGGGAGGGTTGCTGGCGGTGGGGGCCGTGCGGGAGGCGGGCGGTGCGGCAGGCGGGATCGCGATCCCCCGCCCGCCTCCCCTGGTATAATCGTTGTCTTCTAGTGGGTATACCAGGGTGCCAGCACATTGCTGGCACCCTGGTATAAACGGCTGACATCTGCGATGCGATGTCAGCCGTTTAACCCTTTCCATACAGCGGTCCGTACGGACCGCTGTATGGAAAAGGTTAACAGCGCAGGGAGCTCCCTCCCTCTCCCATCAGGGGGCTGCTGTGCCTTTGCAGCCCCCCGATGGGGAGGGAGAGAGCCCCCAGACAGCCCCCCGACAGATCCCCTCCTTACCCTTCCCCGTCTGCGCAGTTCTGACCAGTACTGAGCAGACGGGGAAAGTTCCCATGGCAACAGGACACCGTCTCAGGCGTCCTGCTGTCCATGGTGCTGAACAGATCTGTGCTAAAAGGCATAGATCTGTTCAGACAAAGTGTAAAATACAGTACAGTACAATATATATTGTACTGTACTGTATTATACAGACATCAGACCCACTGGATCTTCAAGAACCAAGTGGGTCTGGGTCAAAAAAAAAGTGAATAAAAGTGAAAAAAAAGTAAAAATCAAAAAACACATTTATCACTGATTAAAAATGAAAAAAATAAAATTCCCTACACATGTTTGGTATCGCCGCGTCTGTAACGACCTGATCTATAAAATGGTCATGTTACTTTACCCGAACGGTGAACGCCATAAAAAAAAAAAAAAAAACTATGATGAAATTGAAATTTTGCCCACCTTACTTCCCAAAAAAGGTAATAAAAGTGATCAAAAAAGTCGCATGTACGCCAAAATTGTAACAATCAAACCGTCATCTCATCCCGCAAAAATCATACCCTACCCAAGATAATCGCCCAAAAACTGAAAAAACTATGGCTCTTAGACTATGGAAACACTAAAACATGATTTTTTTTGTTTCAAAAATGAAATCATTGTGTAAAACTTACATAAATAAAAAAAAGTATACATATTAGGTATCGCCGCGTCCGTATCGACCGGCTCTATAAAAATATCACATAATCTAACCCCTCAGATGACCACCGTAAAAAAAAAAAAAAAAAACGGTGTAAAAAAAGCCATTTTTTGTCATCTTACGTCACAAAAAATGTAATAGCAAGCAATCAAAAAGTCATATGCACCCCAAAATAGATGCCAATCTAACCGTCATCTCATCCCGCAAAAAATGAGACCCTACTTAAGATAATCGCCCAAAAACTGAAAAAACTATGGCTCTTAGACTATGGAGACACTAAAACATTTTTTGGTTTTAAAAATGAAATCATTGTGTAAAACTTACATAAATAAAAAAAATTGTATACATATTAGGTATCGCCGCGTCCGTGACAACCTGCTCTATAAAATTACCACATGATCTAACCTGTCAGATGAATGTTGTAAATAACAAAAAAAAAAAAAACGGTGCCAAAAAAGCTATTTCTTGTTACTTTGCCGCAAAAAAAGTGTAATATAGAGCAACCAAAAATCATATGTACCCTAAACTAGTACCAACAATACTGCCACCCTATCCCATAGTTTCTAAAATGGGGTCACTTTTTTGGAGTTTCTACTCTAGGGGTGCATCAGGGGGGCTTCAAATGGGACATGGTGTAAAAAAAACAGTCCAGCAAAACCTGCCTTCCAAAAACCGTATGGCATTCCTTTCCTTCTGCGCCCTGCCGTGTGCCCGTACAGCAGTTTACGACCACATATGGGGTGTTTCTGTAAACTACAGAATTAGGGCCATAAATAATGAGTTTTGTTTGGCTGTTAACCCTTGCTTTGTAGCTGGAAAAAAAATATTAAAATGGAAAATCAATTTTGAAATTGTATCTCTATTTTCCATTAAATCTTGTGCAACACCTAAAGGGTTAACAAAGTTTGTAAAATCAGTTTTGAATACCTTGAGGGGTGTAGTTTCTTAGATGGGGTCACTTTTATGGAGTTTCTACTCTAGGGGTGCATCAGGGGGGCTTCAAATGGGACATGGTGTCAAAAAAACAGTCCAGCAAAATCAGCCCTCCAAAAACCAAACGGCGCACCTTTCACTCTACGCCCCGCTGTGTGCCCGTACAGTAGTTTACGGCCACATATGGGGTGTTTCTGTAAACGGCAGAGTCAGGGCAATAAAGATACAATCTTGTTTGGCTGTTAACCCTTGCTTTGTTAGTGGAAAAAATGGGTTAAAATGGAAAATTAGGCAAAAAAATGAAATTCTCAAATTTCATCGCCATTTGCCAATAACTCTTGTGCAACACCTAAAGGGTTAACGACGTATGTAAAATCAGTTTTGAATACCTTGAGGGGTGTAGTTTCTTAGATGGGATCACTTTTAGGGAGTTTCTCCTCTAGGGGTGCATCAGGGGGCTTCAAATGGGACATGGTGTAAAAAAACCAGTCCATAAAAATCAGCCTTCCAAAAACCATACGGCGCACCTTTCACTCTACGCCCCGCTGTGTGGCCGTACAGTAGTTTACGGCCACATATTGGGTGTTTCTGTAAACGGCAGAGTCAGGGCAATAAAGATACAGTCTTGTTTGGCTGTTAACCCTTGCTTTGTTAGTGGAAAAAATGGGTTAAAATGAAAAATTAGACAAAAAAATGAAATTCTCAAATTTCCTCCCCATTTGCCAATAACTCTTGTGCAATACCTAAAGGGTTAACAACGTATGCAAAATCAGTTTTGAATACCTTGAAGGGTGTAGTTTCTTAGATGGGGTCATTTTTGGGTGGTTTCTATTATGTAAGCCTCGCAAAGTGACTTGAGACCTGAACTGGTCCCTAAAAATTGAGTTTTTGTACATTTCTGAAAAATTTCAAGATTTGCTTCTAAACTTCTAAGCCTTATAACATCCCCAAAAAATAAAATATCATTCCCAAAACAATTCAAACATGAAGTAGACATATGGGGAATGTAAAGTCATCACAATTTTTGGGGGTATTACTATGTATTACAGAAGTAGAGAAACTGAAACTTTGAAATTTGCCAATTTTTCCAAATTTTTGTTAAATTAGGTATTTTTTGGTGCAAAAAAAATAATTTTTTTGACTTCATTTTACCAGTGTCATGAAGTACAATATGTGACGAAAAAACAATCTCAGAACGGCCTGGAGAAGTCAAAGCGTTTTAAAGTTCTTAGCACTTAAAGGGACTCTGGTCAGATTTGCAAAAAATGGCCTGGTCCTAAGGTGTAAAAAGGCTGTGTCCTTAAGGGGTTAAAGGGAACCTGTCACCTGGATTTTGTGCATAGAGCTGAGGACATAGGTTGCTAGATGGCCACTAGCACATCCGCAATACCCAGTCCCCATAGCTCTGTGTTCTTTTATTGTTTAAAAAAAACAATTTTAAAGATATGCAAATTAACCTGAGATGAGTCCTGTCCCTGAGATGAGTCCAGTATGAAGGAGCTCAGCACCACCCCGCATCCTCCGAATCTCCTCCTTGCTCCCCGACGTCAGAAAGCTAGAGCGCCGTATTCTCGCGATGCGTCAGCTAGCTCATGCGCAGTTCCTTCCCTGAGGCTGATGCCAGCACAGGGAAGGAACACTATGAGGACACTGCGCATGCGCTAGCTTTTGCACCGCGAGATTACTTCCGCTGGGCTCCTTCCGCTGGACTCATCTCAGGTTAATTTGCATATGGATCAAATCGTTTTTTTTACACAATAAAAGCACACAGAGCTATGGGGACTGGGGATTGCGGATGTGCTAGCAGCCATCTAGCAACCCATGTCCTCAGCTATATACACAAAATCCCGGGGACAGGTTCCCTTTAATCCACACAAAACAGTGTTCAAACAAAGAGAGCTGTTTCTCAATCTCACAGAAGGAGCATCATTAGGGCTGGTGGAAGGAACATCATCATTTAGGGCTGGTGGAGGGAACATCATCCTTTAGGGCTGGTGGAGGGAACATCATCTTTTAGGGCTGATGGAGGGAACATCATCATTTAGGGCTGGTGGAAGGAACATCATCATTAGGGTTGGTGGAGGGAACATCATGATTTAGGGCTGGTGGAGGGAACATCATCATTTAGGGCTGGTGGAGGGAACATCATCATTTAGGGCTGGTGGAGGGAACATCATCATTTAGGGCTGGTGGAGGGAACATCATCATTTAGGGCTGGTGGAGGGAACATCATCACTTAGGGCTGGTGGAGGGAACATCATCTTTTAGGGCTGGTGGAAGGAACATCATCATTAGGGCTGGTGGAGGGAACATCATCATTTAGGGCTGGTGGAGGGAACATCATCATTTAGGGCTGGTGGAGGGAACATCATCATTTAGGGCTGGTGGAGGGAACATCATCATTTAGGGCTGGTGGAGGGAACATCATCATTTAGGGCTGGTGGAGGGAACATCATCATTTAGGGCTGGTGGAGGGAACATCATCACTTAGGGCTGGTGGAGGGAACATCATCTTTTAGGGCTGGTGGAGGGAACATCATCATTTAGGGCTGGTGGAGGGAACATCATCATTTAGGGCTGGTGGAAGGAACATCATCATTTAGGGCTAGTGGAGGAAACATCATCATTTAGGGCTGGTGGAGGGAACATCATCATTTAGGGCTGGTGGAGGGAACATCATCATTTAGGGCTAGTGGAGGGAACATCATCATTTAGGGCTGGTGGAGGGAACATCATCATTTAGGGCTGGTGGAGGGAACATCATCATTTAGGGTTGGTGGAAGGAACATCATCATTTAGGGCTGGTGGAGGGAACATCATCATTTAGGGCTGGTGGAAGGAACATCATCATTTAGGGCTGGTGGAGGGAACATCATCATTTAGGGCTGGTGGAAGGAACATCATCATTTAGGGCTGGTGGAAGGAACATCATCATTTAGGGCTGGTGGAGGGAACATCATCATTTAGGGCTGGTGGAGGGAACATCATCATTTAGGGCTGGTGGAGGGATCATCATGATGTAGGACTGGTGGAGGGAGAATCATGGTCTGGGGCTTCTATGCTGCCTTGTGGACTGGACACCTTGTGAATATTGTGGAAACAATTTCTAAAGTGTATTAAAATATTTTACTGGATTGTCATAAACATAATGCGGGGTACATACTTGTAATAAATATAATAGAATGATATGTGCTGTGTATCTGTAGTATAAGGTGATGTAGACGTGGAACATAATGTGCAGATTAGTGCTGAGGAGAAGGTTCTGGTGAATCTGGTGGTAAATCAATCAATAGTGGAAATAGATTTTTGTTTTGGAGTGGCCAAGTCAGAGTCTTGACTTTAACCTCATGGACATGCATTGCCATGACCAGAAGAGTCCTGACCTTAAAGGGGTTTTCCGGGCTTTTTATACTGATGACCTATCCTCTGGATAGGTCATCAGCATCTGACTGGTAGGGGTCCAATAACAGCCAATCAGCTGTTTGTAAAGGCTCTGATGCTCCTGTGAGAACCCAGGCCTTCTCCCTGCTTACCAAGCACAGCGCCGTACATTGTATAGCAGCTGTGCTTGGTATCCCGCTCAGCCCCATTCACCTCACTTCTTGGGGCTGAGCGTGATACCAAGCATGGCCACTATACAATGTACGGCACTGTGCTTGGTAAACATAGAGAAAGCCGCTGCGCTCACAGGAGAGCCAGTGCCTTCTCAAACAGCTGATCGGTGGGGGTGCTGGGTGTCGGACCACCACCAGTCAGATACTGATGACCTAATACCAGAAAACCCTTTTAACCCTATGGAGATTAATTGGCATGACCGGAAGATGCCTGACCTTAACCCTATGGAGATGCATAGACGTGACCTGAAGATCCCTGACCATAACCCTATGGAGATGCATAGACGTAACCTGCAGATCCCTGACCTTAACCCTATGGAGATGCATAGACGGGACCTGAAGATCCCTGGCCATAACCCTATGGAGATGCACAGACGTGACCTGCAGATCCCTGACCTTAATCCTATGGATATGCATAGACATGACCTCAAGATCCCTGACCATAACCCTATGGAGATGCATAGACGTGACCTGAAGATCCCTGACCTTAACCCTATGAAGATGCATAGACATGACCTGAAGATCCCTGACTTTAACCCTATGGAGATGCATAGACGTGAGCTGAAGATCCCTGACCTTAACCCTATGGAGATGCATAGACATGACCTGAAGATCCCTGACCATAACCCTATGGAGATGCATAGACATGACCTGAAGATCCCTGACCTTAACCCTATGGAGATACATAGACGTGACCTGAAGATCCCTATGGAGATGCATAGATGTGACCTGAAGATCCCTGACCTTAACCCTATGGAGATGCATAGACATGACCTGAAGATCCCTGACCTTAACCCTATGGAGATGTATAGGCATGACCTGAAGAGTCCTGATCTTAAGCATATTGAAGAGGCCAGTGTTAGGCCTCCTGCACACGGCCGTTTTTTCCCCCCGTTTACTGGCCGTTTTTGCGTTCCGTATACGGTCCGTATACGGAACCATTCATTTCAATGGTTCCGCAAAAAAAACGGAATGTACTCCGTATGCATTCCGTTTCCGCATTTCCATTTTTCTGTTCCGTTTAAAGATAGAACATGTCCTATTATTGCCCCGCAAATCACGTTCCGTGGCTCCATTCAAGTCAATGGGTCCGCAAAAAAACGGAACACATACGGAAATGCATCCGTATGTCTTCCGTTTCCGTTCCGTGCGCTCCTGCTGTCAGCAGGAATCCCGGCCGGGTTACTACGGACCGCTCTCGGCCGCGGAACACGGCCGTGTGCATTCGGCCTTAGGCTGAAGAAATCTCATGAAGGAGGTGAACTAGAGGTGCAGTGCGGAAAATGAAGGAAGAAGAAAAACAGGTTGATTAGGATAATTATTTATAACAGTGGCAAGAAGGAAATTTTAAAGAACTTGGACAACCCCTTTAACCCAATGAAGATGTTATGCTGGCCCCCCGTGCTCGCTTCTCTTCTGCTCCTCCAGGCAGGCATGGAAACTAGTTCACTCACCCTGCTGCCACTGCTACCGCTGCCCAGCCGCTGGGTCCCACTGCTCCTTTTCTGCCCTCCAGCATGGTTGTACGTTCCGGTCTGCAAAATACGGGACACACACGGCCAATATCCGTGTTTTGCGGATCCACAATTTGCAGACCACAAAAACAGCTACGGCCGTGTGCGTGAGCCCTGAAGATGAGCCCAAGGTCAAACCTTTTGGTTGACACAGTAGTTCCACACCCACTGATCGTTATAGAAGTTGCTGTGACATGACCTGAAGAAGCCCGTGCAGGGGGCATCCCAGAGATGTAGACGAGGTGAATACATTTGCAATGAGGAACGGTTTAACATTCCTCCGCAACACTGAGCACATCCTATATGCAGCTACTAATCCTATCGGGGAATCTACAGGTTAGTCACTTTTACTTCTGCTCTGTGGATGTTTGTGCTAAAAATACATGAACAGTGTAAGTGTGTTTTATACTTTTTGTTTTTATATAATTGTTACAGTGTACTTACATAATAATCGGACCATAATTTATTACTAATCACTGCACAAAGTAATTCCAAAGGGTTCACTTACTTATTCTTCCAATTCTAGTATCAAAAAACAATGAACTATGGAAATGTGTTATAGTAGTTACCTAGTCGCAGTATTATAGTAGTTATATTCTTGTGCATAGGAGCAGTATTATAGTAGTTATATTCTTGTACATAGGAGCAGTATTATAGTAGTTATATTCTTGTACATAGGAGGCAGTATTATAGTAGTTATATTCTTGTACATAGGAGCAGTATTATAGTAGTTATATTCTTGTACATAGGAGCAGTATTATAGTAGTTATATTCTTGTACATAGGAGGCAGTATTATAGTAGTTATATTCTTGTACATAGGAGCAGTATTATAGTAGTTATATTCCTGTACATAGGAGCAGTATTATAGTAGTTATATTCTTGTACATAGGAGGCAGTATTATAGTAGTTATATTCTTGTACATAGGAGGCAGTATTATAGTATTTATATTCTTGTACATAGGAGCAGTATTATAGTAGTTATATTCTTGTACATAGGAGCAGTATTATAGTAGTTATATTCTTGTACATAGGAGGCAGTATTATAGTAGTTATATTCTTGTACATAGAAGCAGTATTATAGTATTTATATTCTTATACATAGGAGCAGTATTATAGTAGTTATATTCTTGTACATAGGAGCAGTATTATAGTAGTTATATTCTTGTACATAGGAGGCAGTATTATAGTAGTTATATTCTTGTACATAGGAGCAGTATTATAGTAGTTATATTCTTGTACATAGGAGCAGTATTATAGTAGTTATATTCTTGTACATAGGAGGCAGTATTATAGTAGTTATATTCTTTTTATTCAAGCAGTAGCAAAGTATTACAAAAGGTACTTAAATCTCTTAACAGTAACAAGTAATACTTGAATAGTCATATTGTCAAACAATATGTAGGTTCACATATACTTTAGCTGGAAACTACAATTGAAATACAGTAATAGTGTAGTCAAGGTTATAGGAACCTAAGATTGGGTGAGTGCCTAATATAGCAAAAAGATGATCCAGGGGATCACATTTACACGAAGACAAGGTTAATAAAAAGACAACTGATGGGTCAGTAGATGGGTAACATGAAAGGAGGGAGGATTACTGTAGTAATGATGGGAAGTTCAGAGGATCAAGCAAAGCCAAGAAAAAGCCTCCATGAATGCCATATCTTCAGAAATTTCTGGCGGTTTCCCGCTTCCCATGCCGCTAATTCTTCTAAACGGTATAACTGATCCGCTTTATCTAAACATTCCATTTGTGATGGAGGCCTATCCGATTTCCATTTCAGTGGGATAAGTAGCCTGGCAGCAGTAAGTAGGGTCGTAGGTAGATTAGCTTTTGACGGGGTGAAGGATTGGTTTGGGCACCAGAGTAGTACCAGTTTAGGGCCAAGTATCATTGGGCATTGTGGGGAGCACACCTGGTTAATAGTAGCTTCAACTTGAAGCCAAAAGGAATGTATTTTGGTGGTAGTTCCACCAAATGTGGGATAGTGATCTCGGTTCAGTGCCGCACCTCCAACATATATCCAAACTGGTTGGGTTTAATTTATGGAGAAATACAGGTGTTTTATACCACCTGGTTGTGAGTTTGAAAGAGTTTTTCTGTACTATCACACAACGTGAAAAGCCATGAGAGTTGGTCAATATAGTTGCTATCTCAGGGGCTGAAAATTTAGTTGAAAGCTCCGTCTCCCACGCAGAGATATGGGACACAACCGGGGGGGGGTCTGAGAGGAGGAGCTTGTACATTTTGGATAAAGCTTTTGAAGCAGGAAAAGGTATCCCCACTTGCTCTTCAAGCCAAGTTAGCGGGGTGTCATGGGGGTTAGGTATCTTAAGCTTCTTAATGTCCTTACGGAAACTTAATACTTGTAGGAAAGAGGTTCCTTTCACCAGTGGCATGTCTAGTATGGATGACCAATCCAGCTCTCCATTTTGGCTTCTAATAGTTCCTAGTGGATGATTATGAAGAAGAGCCCAGATGCCTGAGGCGTCAAGTATATCTCTGTGGATGTATGCTTGTAGCAGAGATAATGGGAGGCGAGCATGTGGGAATCTCAGCTCATTAGTTGCAAACAGCTTAGACCATTCCGCTAGTACTGCTTTCCACATATAGGAAATATTTGTGGAGTTATGCAGGCAGGGGCGGACCCCCCATAAGGCGAGTTTTTCTCTATAGGCAAGGGTGGTGGCCTCCAGACAGGCGCACAGTGACGTTGGCTTGTCCGCCATTAAATCTAATCCCCTAATCACTTGGGTAGCCTTGTAGTAAAGGCGGATATCCGGTAGCCCAAATCCACCAAACCTCCTTTCTCTTGTTAGGGTCGAGTAGGCTACTCTAGCTTTTTTACTCTTCCAAATGAAAGAAGAGAAGATTCTTTAGATGTCATTGAAGTAGGAGTTGGGCAGCCAGGTAGGTAGTGTTTGTAAAAGGTAAATTAATTTGGGGACAATGTAGGTCTTTAAGTAGTTCTTCCTGCCCATCCAAAAAATAAATGGGAGCTTTACTGTCTGTAGGTGCTGTCGTATGTCTTTCAGAAGCAGGGCATAGTTTAAGCCGAATAAGTCAGTTGGATTGGCCGATACGTGTATGCCAAGATACTGGATAGAGCGCGGGGCCCATGTGAATGGGGTGGTGCGTTGGAGTTCTAGAACCATGTTCCGTGGGCATGTTATGTTTAGCGCTTGTGATTTACTGTAGTTTATTTTGAAATTAGATAGGAACCCAAATTCTTCAAAGATTCTGACGAGTTCAGGGAAGGAGGTCATGGGGTTGGAGGTTAGAATAAGTAGGTCGTCCGAAAAAGCTGCCGCGACATGAGAATGGTTACTAATGTTAAGTCCAGATATCTTGGGATTCTGTCGGATTTTGCATAATAGGGTCTCCATTACAATAACAAACAACGCCGGGGATAGGGGGCAACCCTGTCTGGTCCCGTTGGTGATTAAAAAGGAGGGGGACAGTGAACCATTGACCCGGACCCTGGCAGAGGGGGCTGAATGAAGAGTCAAAACTGCATTGATTTACTGGGGAGAGAAGCCAAACTTCGACATGGCAGCGGACATGTAATGCCAGCTAACTCTGTCAAAGGCTTTCTCCGCATCAGTGCTTAAAAGGGCTTATGGTGGGTTTTTCGATCTCGCCCAGTCAATCAGATGCAGCAAGCGCTTAGTGTTCTCATTACCCTGCCATGTACGAATCCTACTTGTTCCCTGTTGATGATGTCTAGAAGAACCGATTGGAGTCTGGTAGCTAATATCTTTGCCCACCATTTGATGTCCATGTTCAATAGGGAGATTGGTCTGTAATTTCTGCATGACGTGGGATCTTTGTTCGGTTTTTGAATTATGGTTATGTGTGCTTCCAGTGCTTGGGGAGGGAGAACTCCCCCCGTTAAAAGGTGGTTGCACAAATCCCTAAAGTGCGGTATTAAAATATCTTTGAATGTCTTATAGTAGACAATAGGGTATCCATCGGGACCTGGGCTTTTGCCCGAGGGGATCGAGGCGAGTACATCCCGTACCTCAGTATCTGTGATTGGCGCTGTCAAGGCTATGGCTTTGTCGCTAGGGATTATTGGCAGTGACAGTGTTTCTAGGAACTTAACTGTCGCATCCTTAATTTCCATAGTAGACATCTGGTCTGGGGTATGGAGGTTGTAAAGCTCGGCATAGAAGTCGCGAAACGCTTTGGCTATGTCTGGTGTGGTTTTAAGTTGCTTACCATCTGAGGTTTTAATGCAGGAAACACAGGAGGTGTCTAACTGTTTTTTGGCCAAAGCTGTCATTAATCTGTTCCCCTTATTACCGTGTGCGTAAGTTCGGAATTTGGAGCGCATAAGAAGTTTAGCGGATGTTATGTTCAGCAGATTTTTTAAATTTGAACGGGCTTCAGAAAGTTCATTTAGGACAGCTTGAGCTTGGCTTCTTTTATGTGAGAGTTCAAGCTTGGAGATGTGTTCAAGCAGGTTAGATAGCGCCAAGGAGCTTTAACAAAAGCTCCTAGAGATATCAGGTCACCACTAATTTTGGCCTTGTGCGCTTCCCAAATAATGGGCGGGGGAGGGGTCGTTAGTCCCGTAGTATTAATGGTGAAATATTCGGAGATGGCTTTTGCGATTTTAGCTTTGTGGGTTGTGTCAGAGAGGAGGGTTTCATTTAGCCTCCAGGTCCACTCCCTAGAGGGGGATCTGAGATATGTAGGTGCAGAAAGATCGGGGCGTGGTCAGAGATAGTGATACTGCCTATGGAAGCCTTCAAGACTCTTTGTATGTGTGCCGAGGACAAAAACAGGTAGTCAAGTCTTTGATAGGAGGCTTGTGCAGAGGAGTAGAAGTTGTAGTCCTTCTCTATAGGGTTTAGTGTGCGCCAGACATCAACTACTCCTGTTCTTTTTAGGTGTTATTTAAGTTTTTTCAGAAGCATATGTGATATGGCTGATCTACCAGTTGGGGAGTCTAGGGCTGGTTCCAGGGTGGCATTAAAATCTCCACCAAGTACTGTAATGCCCTCTTGAAAAGAGGATAGTTGAGACAAAGTCTTAGTAAGCCATAGGACTTGTCCTCTGTTTGGGGCATATAAGTTAGCAAGTGTTACTAAATTATCTGCTAGCAAGCCTTTCACGAAAACGCCCATCTGGATCCACCACCGTCGTCAAGTGTTTAAAGGATAGCTGTTTATGGATTGCCACGCTCACTCCTCTACTAGCAGTGGAAAAGGGGCAGTGGAACCAATGGGAGAATTTAGTAGTGGGAAGATTGGGTACCTTACCAGATTTTAAATGTGTTTCTTGCAGGAATATAATAGACGCCTTTTCTTTCTGAAGAAGAGACATTGTCAGGGTTCGTTCAGGCCTTTTACGTTAAACGATGCAATTACAGCGGTAGCCATGGTATTACGCGTGCGACTCTCAAGTGGAAAACAATCAGTGCGGTTGTACTCGAATCCTCTGATGCTGTGGGAGAGGGAAAAGCAAAAAGAAAGGAAAAAGGGGGGGGGGTATCACAAGGACACACAAGACAATTGAGACACAGAAGGCACTTAGGGGGCTTATCAGAATCCGGAAAACCGGGATAAGTCCCTAAGGTTGGGAGTGTAGTTGACAAGCGGGTTAATCCCTTATATAGGGAGTGAACTATATAAGATGCGTGTCCTGTTCTGCTAAGGACACACTGTCAATAGGGATAGTTTTCCTTTAGGCTTTAATGAAAAAAGTAGGGGGGGGGGAAGTAACACAGAAGTGCCTAGTCATGACGTGCACCTCGGCAACACCCAATAAAATCCAATCAAAAGATATCTAAACTGTAACAGAACTAACATTAGATAGACTCAGGGTATTATATAACCAATAAATGGGAAAGGAAAGGTCTGAAAAAGACCGATGGATACGCGAAAGACAACAGTTTCGTGTAACATCTTTCCATATTGTCCCATGAGGTTCACAACAACTCCCGCAACGGCGGGTAGTAACGCCAATATTCGCATCATGTAGTGATACAGCCAGGGGACCCCACGCCTCCCCCGCCCGCCCCACCACTGGGATGGGGGGGGAGGGGCAGGGACCCCCCCGGGGCACGCACCCAATGTAGCAGCACCATAAAACCGGTTATTCCATCCCAAAAGGCACAATGGGTATATTTCTTATAATTAGGAGGATAGATTGCTCTCCAGAACCTGCTGGGATTGACTGCAAGAGGTGGGGGCTGGGGAGGAGGGGATAAAATGAGGGGTGGGGGACAATAGGGGGTAGAGGTAAGGAAAAGATGAGACTATGAGTGGGATGGGGGGGGGAGAGGGGTGAGCTCCATTAGGGCCCAAATAGCTACTTCCTAGGCATCTGCCCATGAGTGACACAATCACGACTCAATATTAGGCATATCTCAGATAAAAGCAACGCGGCGGACCCTCTTTTTGAGGCACCACCAACCTGGGCACGTACAGAACAGCATGACTCCCAAAATCAGCTCCGTGTGTATAGACTATAGCTAAGACAGAAGCTAGTCTGAGGAGCAGGCCTTCAGCAACAGGGTGGCAAAAGAGGGGGAGGGAGGGGGCATTAGAAGCAATGGGGGGAGGTAAATGGGTAAGTTGGGGAGCATCCCGTGAGGCTGGTTGGGGAGGTTACATAAGTATTTGCCCTGGTCTAGACAATACGGGGTGAGGGAAGAACATGTGAGACCCAGGAGGTCTGTCTTCAATTGCGGACGGAGTTTACACTGGCAAGTTCTGACAGGATAACCCGAGGTACTCCCGTTTCAGCGTGCAGGTAGGAACAAGTTCGGAGGATTGTGGCATTACTCAATGCCCTTCCAGGTAATGAATCTGCGGCAATGGAGATTGGGGGAGGGAGGCAGGGGGGGGAAGTGGGGCTAGGGCGGTAAGGGAAGCCATGGGGGCCTAAGTCCTGGTCGTTGTGCTGAAACGGCATAGGTCAGCGAGGCAGAGAGGGGACATGGGGAACAGGGTTAGGGGGGGGGTAATCCGCCATTATGGGCGAGTTGCTTACACCTGGAAGTACCAGTTGCCCAACTTACGGTGCGCCGAAACAGGCTTGTGGAAAGCGCGGATGCGCTGTGACGAACAGCTTGCACACCGTTCTTGTTCAGGTGCCCCTAGAGGCAACGGATCCCAGGGTGCCTTTCCTAGACCTGGGAGCTCCGGTGGAACGCTGAGGCAGGCCTGGGTTTCTTGGTGGAGCCGCTAGTTGATCTCCCTCCTGAGGTAAGGGCAGCCAAGACAGAATGGGCAATGGCTCCATGTTCAGTGCTGACCACACTTTCTCGAGGTCATCTGGAGCGTGGACAGTGAGTCTCCTTCCATTAACCCAAACGGTCAAGCCGAATGGGAACAGCCAGTTGTACTGTAAGTTCCTCTCATGCAGGGCCTCCAACAGTGGCTTCAGGGTGCGCCTCTTAGCCAGTGTCGAGGGGGCGACATCTTGATAAAAGTGGATCTCCTCGCCTGCATAAGTGACCAGGCAGTTCTCTCTTGCTTCTTGTAGGAGCAGCGCCGTGTCCACATAGGATAGGAGGCCGCAGATGATGTCTCGCGGCGGCTCCCCTTGCTTGGGCTTAGGGCGTAGTGCCCGGTGTATGCGTTCTATGACCATTGACGCCGCTCGCTCTGGTCCCAGCAGAGACTGAAAGATTTCCGAGGCGACCTTTCTCAAGGACTCAGGCGCATATAATTCGGTAAGTCCTTTGATTCTGATGTTTTTCCTTCTACTCCGATTCTCTTGATCCTCTATGAGGAGGAGAGATTTGTTAATGTGCTCCGTGTGTTGGTCAGAGCGCGAAAGTATTGTCTCGGTTAGTGATGCCATTTCGGCTTGTTTAGTCTCCAGACTGTCGACCCTGTTGTTCATCTGTCTCAGGTCAGATTTGATATCGGCCAATTCTTCCATAATCGGTCTCATGGCTTGGAATATGGTCTTTTTTAAGAAGGCCTTGGTGATAGGGGCCGCTGTAGATTCACTGTAGTAACTCCCCGGCAGGCTTTCAAGGTCGGAGGCTGCATCCCCAGCATTTCCCGCTCTTGACGCCATTATGGGATCCAACCCAGCCACATGATCCGACCATGGCTTCCAGTACTTCTGAAGTCCAGTCTGGCTTCCCGTCAGTTTAGAGGTACCGGTTGGGTCCCCCTGACGTTCTTTGCTGTATTTTCTCATTTTAACAGTTGTTCTGTTGCTAGAAAAGGTGGTTTAGAGGTGCTTTATGGAGGAGCAGCAGTCTCACACGTCCATCTCAGTCAGTGGCTAGGCTCCGCCCCCCATAATAGTTATATTCTTGTACATAGGAGCAGTATTATAGTAGTTATATTCTTGTACATAGGAGCGGTATTATAGTAGTTATATTCTTCTACATAGGAGCAGTATTATAGTAGTTATATTCTTGTACATAGGAGCGGTATTATAGTAGTTATATTCTTGTACATAGGAGCGGTATTATAGTAGTTATATTCTTCTACATAGGAGCAGTATTATAGTAGTTATATTCTTCTACATAGGAGCAGTATTATAGTAGATATATTCTTGTACATACAGTTGCAAGAAAAAGTATGTGAACCCTTTGGAATGATATGGATTTCTGCAGAAATTGGACATAAAATGTGATCTGATCTTCATCTAAGTCACAACAATAGACAATCACAGTCTGCTTAAACTAATAACACACAAATGTTACCATGTTTTATTGAACACACCATGTAAACATTCACAGTGCAGGTGGAAAAAGTATGTGAACCCTTGGATTTAATAACTGGTTGAACCTCCTTTGGCAGCAATAACTTCAACCAAACGTTTCCTGTAGTTGCAGATCAGACGTGCACAACGGTCAGGAGTAATTCTTCACCATTCCTCTTTACAGAACTGTTTCAGTTCAGCAATATTCTTGGGATGTCTGGTGTGAATCGCTTTCTTGAGGTCATGCCACAGCATCTCCATCGGGTTGAGGTCAGGACTCTGACTGGGCCACTCCAGAAGGCGGATTTTTTTCTGTTTAAGCCATTCTGTTGTTGATTTACTTCTATGCTTTGGGTCGTTGTCCTGTTGCAACACCCATCTTCTGTTGAGCTTCAGCTGGTGGACAGATGGCCTTAAGTTCTCCTGCAAAATGTCTTGATAAACTTGGGAATAAATTTTTCCTTCGATGATAGCAATCCGTCCAGGCCCTGACGCAGCAAAGCAGCCCCAAATCATGATGCCCCCACCACCATACTTCACAGTTGGGATGAGGTTTTGATGTTGGTGTGCTGTGCCTCTTTTTCTCCACACATAGTGTTGTGTGTTTCTTCCAAACAACTCAACTTTGGTTTCATCTGTCAACAGAATATTTTGCCAGTACTGCTGTGGAACATCCAGGTGCTCTGGTGCAAACTGTAAACGTGCAGCAATGTTTTTTTGGACAGCAGTGGCTTCCTCTGTGGTATCCTCCCATGAAATCCATTCTTGTTTAGTGTTTTACGTATCATAGATTTGCTAACAGGGATGTTAGCATATGCCAGAGACTTTTGTAAGTCTTTAGCTGACACTCTAGGATTCTTCTTCACCTCATTGAGCAGTCTGCGCTGTGCTCTTGCAGTCATCTTTACAGGACGGCCACTCCTAGGGAGAGTAGCAGCAGTGCTGAACGCCCTCCATTTATAGACAATTTGTCTTACTGTGGACTGATGAACAGCAAGGCTTTTGGAGATACTTTTATAACCCTTTTCAGCTATGCAAGTCAACAATTCTTAATCGTAGGTCTTCTGAGAGCTCTTTTGTTCGAGGCATCATTCACATCAGGCAATGCTTCTTGTGAAAAGCAAACCCAGAACTGGTGTGTGTTTTTTATAGGGCAGGGCAGCTGTAACCAACACCTCCAATCTCATCTCATTGATTGGACTCCAGTTGGCTGACACCTCACTCCAATTAGCTCTTGGAGATGTCATTAGTCTAGGGGTTCACATACTTTTTCCACCTTCACTGTGAATGTTTACACGGTGTGTTCAATAAAAACATGGCAACATTTAATTCTTTGTGTGTTATTAGTTTAAGCAGACTGTGATTGTCTATTGTTGTGACTTAGATGAAGATCAGATCACATTTTATGACCAATTTGTGCAGAAATCCGTATAATCTCAAAGGGTTCACATACTTTTTCTTGCAACTGTAGGAGGCAGTATTATAGTAGTTATATTCCTGTATATAGGAGCAGTATTATAGTAGTTATATTTTTGTACGTAGGAGTAGTATTATAGTAGTTATATTCTTGTACATAGGAGCAGTATCATAGTAGTTATATTCCTGTATATAGGAGCAGTATTATAGTAGTTATATTTTTGTACATAGGAGTAGTATTATAGTAGTTATATTCTTGTACATAGGAGCAGTATTATAGTAGTTATATTCTTGTACATAGGAGCAGTATTATAGTAGTTATATTCTTGTACATAGGAGGCAGTATTATAATAGTTATATTCTTCTACATAGGAGCAGTATTATAGTAGTTATAATCTTGTACATAAGAGCAGTATTATAGTAGTTATATTTTTGTACATAGGAGCAGTTTTATAGTAGTTATATTCTTGTACATAGGAGGCAGTATTATAGTAGTTATATTCTTGTACATAGGGGCAGTATTATAGTAGTGATATTCTTGTACATAGGAGGCAGTATTATTAGTTATATTCTTGTACATAGGAGGCAGTATTATAGTACTTATATTCTTGTACATAAGAGGCAGTATTATTAGTTATATTCTTGTACATAGGAGGCAGTATTATAGTACTTATATTCTTGTACATAGGAGGCAGTATTATAGTACTTATATTCTTGTACATAAGAGCAGTGTTATAGTAGTTATATTCTTGTACATAGAAGCAGTATTATAGTAGTTATATTCTTGTACATAGGAGGCAGTATTATAGTAGTTATATTCGTATACATAGGAGGCAGCATTATAGTAGTTATATTCTTGTACATAGAAGCAGTATTATAGTAGTTATATTCTTGTACATAGGAGCAGTATTATAGTAGTTATATTCGTATACATAGTAGGCAGCATTATAGTAGTTATATTCTTGTACATAGAAGCAGTATTATAGTAGTTATATTCTTGTACATAGGAGCAGTATTATAGTAGTTATATTCTTGTACATAGAAGCAGTATTATAGTAGTTATATTATTGTACATAGGAGCAGTATTAGAGTAGTTATATTCTTGTACATAGGAGGCAGCATTAAAGTAGTTATATTCTTGTACATAGGAGCAGTATTATAGTAGTTATATTCTTGTACATAGGTGCAGTATTATAGTAGTTATATTCTTGTACATAGGAGCAGTATTATAGTAGTTATATTCTTGTACTACATAGGAGGCAGTATTATAGTAGTTATATTCTTGTACATAGGAGGCAGCATTATAGTAGTTATTTTCTTGTACATAGAAGCAGTATTATAGTAGTTATATTCTTGTACATAGGAGCAGTATAATAGTAGTTATATTCTTGTACATAGGAGCAGTATTATAGTAGTTATATTCTTGTACATAGGTGCAGTATTATAGTAGTTATATTCTTGTACATAGGAGGCAGCATTATAGTAGTTATTTTCTTGTACATAGAAGCAGTATTATAGTAGTTATATTCTTGTACATAGGAGCAGTATTATAGTAGTTATATTCCTGTACATAGGAGCAGTATTATAGTAGTTATATTCTTGTACATAGGAGCAGTATTATAGTAGTTATATTCTTGTATATAGGAGCAGTATTATAGTAGTTATATTCTTGTACATAGGAGGCAGTATTATAGTAGTTATATTATTGTACATAGGAGCAGTATTATAGTAGTTATATTCCTGTACATAGGAGGCAGTATTATAGTAGTTATATTCTTGTACATAGGAGCAGTATTATAGTAGTTATATTCTTGTACATAGGAGGCAGTATTATAGTAGTTATATTCTTGTACATAGGAGCAGTATTATAGTAGTTATATTCCTGTACATAGGAGGCAGTATTATAGTAGTTATATTCTTGTACATAGGCGGCAGTATTATAGTAGTTATATTCTTGTACATAGGAGGCAGTATTATAGTAGTTATATTCTTGTACAGTCGTGGCCAAAAGTTTTGAGAATTACATAAATATTGGAAATTGGAAAAGTTGCTGCTTAAGTTTTTATAATAGCAATTTGCATATACTCCAGAATGTTATGAAGAGTGATCAGATGAATTGCATAGTCCTTCTTTGCCATGAAAATTAACTTAATCCCCCAAAAAACTTTCCACTGCATTTTATTGCTCTCATTAAAGGACCTGCTGAGATCATTTCAGTAATCGTCTTGTTAACTCAGGTGAGAATGTTGACGAGCACAAGGCTGGAGATCATTATGTCAGGCTGATTGGGTTAAAATGGCAGACTTGACATGTTAAAAGGAGGGTGATGCTTGAAATCATTGTTCTTCCATTGTTAACCATGGGGACCTGCAAAGAAACGCGTGCAGCCATCATTGCGTTGCATAAAAATGGCTTCACAGGCAAGGATATTGTGGCTACTAAGATTGCACCTCAATCAACAATTTATAGGATCATCAAGAACTTAAATGAAAGAGGTTCAATTCTTGTTAAGAAGTCTTCAGGGCGTCCAAGAAAGTCCAGCAAGCGCCAGGATCGTCTCCTAAAGAGGATTCAGCTGCGGGATCGGAGTGCCACCAGTGCAGAGCTTGCTCAGGAATGGCAGCAGGCAGGTGTGAGCGCATCTGCACGCACAGTGAGGCGAAGACTTTTGGAAGATGGCCTGGTGTCAAGAAGGCCAGCAAAGAAGCCACTTCTCTCCCAAAAAACCATCAGGGACAGATTGATCTTCTGCAGAAAGTATGGTGAATGGATTGCTGAGGACTGGGGCAAAGTCATATTCTCCGATGAAGCCTCTTTCCGATTGTTTGGGGCATCTGGAAAAAGGCTTGTCCAGAGAAGAAAAGGTGAGCGCTACCATCAGTCCTGTGTCCTGAGACCATTCATGTGTGGGGTTGCTTCTCATCCAAGGGAGTGGGCTCACTCACAATTTTGCCCAAAAACACAGCTATGAGTAAGGAATGCTACCAAAACACCCTCCAACAGCAACTTCTCCCAACAATCCAACAACAGTTTGGTGAAGAACAATGCATTTTCCAGCACGATGGAGCACCGTGCCATAAGGCAAAAGTGATAACTAAGTGGCTCGGGGACCAAAACGTTGACATTTTGGGTCCATGGCCTGGAAACTCCCCAGATCTTAATCCCATTGAGAACTTGTGGTCAATCCTCAAGAGGCAGGTGGACAAACAAAAACCCACTAATTCTGACAAACTCCAAGAAGTGATTATGAAGGAATGGGTTGTATCAGTCAGGAATTGGCCCAGAAGTTGATTGAGAGCATGCCCAGTCGGATTGCAGAGGTCCTGAAAAAGAAGGGCCAACACTGCAAATACTGACTCTTTGCATAAATGTCATGTAATTGTCGATAAAAGCCTTTGAAACGTATGAAGTGCGTGTAATTATATTTCACTACATCACAGAAACAACTGAAACAAAGATCTAAAAGCAGTTTAGCAGCAAACTTTGTGAAAACTAATATTTGTGTCATTCTCAAAACTTTTGGCCACGACTGTACATAGGAGGCAGTATTATAGTAGTTATGTTCTTGTACATATGAGCAATATTATAGTAGTTATATTCTTGTACATAGGAGCAGTATTATAGTAGTTATATTCTTGTACATAGGAGCAGTATTATAGTAGTTATATTCTTGTACATAGGAGCAGTATTATAGTAGATATATTCCTGTACATAGGAGCAGTATTATAGTAGTTATATTCTTGCACATAGGAGCAGTATTATAGTAGTTTTATTCCTCTACATTCCTTTAAATCATAGATATATTTCATGCAGAAGTTTTTTATGTTTTTTTCCCCCATGAATATGACTTTTTGTATATAGTTGTAAGATTGAACTAGGTCTGTAACAACAGGATTTCTTTAAATCTGCTTATGTTCCTTATCCAAAACCATTAGGTTGAGTTCCTTGGCTGAGTCTTAGACTGATGAGGGCTCAATCCAATGTTTAGTGTTTGCCATCCCTTAATTTGCCTCAAACACTCAACCAGTAAAGTCTTCTACTGTTACATGGAGCCACTTCAAACTACTTGCTCGATCCTATAGTCTAATGTTCCTGTATATTTATCTACTCTGTTCACAGGTGCTGCTTGTCTCCAATTATTCCTCCTTGGTCTCGAATATGTGTTTTTGTTCCCTAAGTAATTGTGGCTTCTGAAGTTCTCGATGCTGGGTAACGTAGTCTAAGCTGAACCACATTCTCAACTTGGCTAAATCCAACCATCTTATTCTCTTCCTCTTAACTTGTCCTTGAATTACCACAAGACCAGCACTTTTCAAGGTTTTTCCAAAGAGAATAAAGTCAAATTGTCTGACCTTGTGGTATCATGAGTAGAAATACTGAATAGAAAATGACTACATTCCTGTCGAAGAGAATAAGATTTGAGGAGAGCGGTCTTTGGGTTGAGTCTTGCTCTAGTTTCATCTTCCGTGTTTTCTCACCAATCATATACTTTTATGCTAATGATTTGTTATTCTGCATTTGTTGTGGTCCTATCAATGGATTTTGTGTGATTTCCATATATTGCTGGCCACAGTCCCACAGGACCATATAGACTATTCCTCAGAAGAAGCTGCTCTTATTTCTAGAAATTCCATAATTTGGGGGTTTGACAAAGAACAACATCAGAAAAACCAAGTGAAAATTTGAATAATGACCTTTAGAAATTAATTAATGAAAATAGAGACAATAAAAACATTTTAAATATTTCAATTTAGACTTACAAGTTTGGCGTTTTTGACCTCATCAAGCATTTGGTGAGCAAATCAGCTTGGTTCCTTCTGAAAAATTTCTGGCAATGAACCGTTATCTTGGCCAACAAAAGATGTGTGAGGTTCTCCAGAGCAGCTCTTCTCTATAATAAATTTGCGTTTCGGTTCAGTTCAGGTTTGCCACTTAAAAAAAAAAAATGTTCGGACCGGTGTGAATCGGTTCGGGCTGAAACAAATTGGCTCCAATTTCTACTAGAACTCAGAAGTTTCCGTACATTTTTTTATGCATTTTTCCCTTTTCCCTCTCTCCACCCCAAGCTCTGGAGCACAATACCAGCAATACTAAATGATGTCTGAGTGACACTGACATACATGGGGGAAACGCACGTAGGACGGCGGTAACATACAGTGTGTTTAATATCACACCGCGCCGGCACATGTGCCCAGCTTCTTCATGTTTCAAAGCTGGGCACATGTTCCAAATCATCCCTTATCGGGGCAGTGGTGGTAGTAGTTGTAGTAGCAGCAGCAGTCGTGCATTGTGGATGTGGAGAGGGAAGGTGGGAGTAGTAATAGCATTAGTGTTAGTAGTAGTAGAAGTGGTGGTAGTAATAATAGTAGTAGTGGTAGAAGTAGTGGTAGTAATAATAGTAGTAGTAGTAGTGGTAGAAGTAGTGGTAGTAATAATAGTAGTAATAGTAGTAGTGGTGGTAGAAGTAGTGGTAGTAATAGTAGTGGTGGTAGAAGTAGTGGTAGTAATAATAGTAGTAGTGGTAGTAATAGTAGTAGTAGTAGTGGTAGTAATAATAATAGTAGTAGTAGTGGTGGTAGAAGTAGTGGTAGTAATAGTAGTAGTAGTAGTGGTGGTGGTAGAAGTAGTGGTAGTAATAATAGTAGTAGTAGTAATAATAGTAGTAATTATAGTAGTAGTAGTAGTAGTAGTGGTGGTAGAAGTAGTGGTAGTAATAATAATAGTAGTAGTAGTGGTGGTAGAAGTAGTGGTAGTAATAGTAGTAGTAGTAGTGGTGGTGGTAGAAGTAGTGGTAGTAATAATAGTAGTAGTGGTAGTAGTAATAGTAGTAGTAGTAGTAGTGGTAGTAGCAGCAGCCATGCATTGTGGATGTGGAGAGGGAAGGTGGGAGTCCGGAGACTGGGTATGTACCAGAGACCTGGTATATGCCGGAGACTGGGTATGTACCAGAGACCTGGTATATGCCGGAGACTGGGTATGTACCAGAGACCTGGTATATGCCGGAGACTGGGTATGTGCCCTGAACCAGGGCATTGAGCCAGGAGCTGTTGGCTTGCTGACACTTGAGATCACTGCTCATTTTAAACGGCTACCCTCTGTATTTAAGACACACTAATATGCTATCCCCCCCCCCCCAAAAAAAAAAAAAAAAAGAACTGTCTGGAGATTTTCGGACATGGATTTTGCACTAGTAGTTCACGTTTTCACTCAGATTTCAAATGCTATCTTCTGGATGGTAAAACACATACTGTACCCCCCTCCCCCCACAATACACGCAAGAAAAAACTGTATTTCTGTTAAAATGGCAAATAATAAAAGAAATGTTCTTGCACTGCATAGACCCATCCACCCTCATTCACAGCCCAGCACAGAATGGCGTTCTGCTCGTTCCTCTCGGGCTCCTCCCTGTCTGCTGCAGCACTGATTGGCTCATCCAGGCTGTCTATCATCCTGGGAGCCAATCAGGCCAAGCCCTCTCCCCCATTCCTCTAAGGGTCAGATGAGAACCCTTCTTCTGCCTCTCTAGTGCTTTTTTCCTGCCGACATGTGCACTAAGAGGGTGCTGTGCTCTATTTTACCGAATCCATCCGAAACTAACCTGAAAAGCTTTGGGTTCATCTGCCGGACAAAATTTTGGGAAGTTCGTAACAAACTTGGTTTATTACAAACTGATTTGCTCTAGTCTTGAGCAAGGCAAGCCTTAATGACACTGATATCAACCCAATCCAACACCTTTGGAATGAAGTAGAATGATGATTGCAAGCCAACTTCTCAGTTGATTTCACAAATGCTCTTATGACTGAACTGCCACAAATTCACAAATACGTGCTCAGAAATGTTGTGGAAAGTCTTCTGAGAACAATGGGGGCAGCAATCCCTCTTAATGGGGACAATTCCATATTAATTTCCACGGTCTTGGAATGGGATGCCAAGCAAGCTCATATTAGAATGATGGTCACATACATCTGATCCATAGTCCTATAATAACCTATTGCTATTTAGGTCACTAGTATTTTTGGAAATTATGGGATGGGCAGTGATATACATAGATCAGATGAGTCCATTGGCAAAATCCAAAATGGAGCTCTTCCATCAAACCACAATATCTAGAACAGGAAGGTTTAGAGCTTGTTGTCCTCTCACTAACTTCCCATTCATTGTAGGAGAATAGGGTGGAATGACCCTTCAAATGGAAGCCTACACAGGGGTTCTCCAAGCCCCAACGAAACGAGAATGTAATTTGGATCTTTTCTCAAAGTGGAAGCTCCTCTAGAAGTATTTGCTCCTTCAGCTCCCTGAATATCACAATATTCCTGAACATCGTCCTTTCTAATGAAGAATATTCATATAAATAAGATTTTAGAATTCAAGTATTTCCAGAAGGTCCAAGTGCTCGATGTCTGCCTGCTCCATATTCTACTGAAGCGTTGATACGTCTTTGTCATTTTTGGCATGTCTATGAATTAAAACTTTGCCACCTGGTCCTCATCTTTTCCCTAGAAGGTGATGGCTTTGTGCAAATTGTTTCCATCTGGTGGGGCAGAGAGTGAGGCAAAGGCTTCCATCCCGGGCTGGCAGCATGCAGTACTGGACGGCAGCCTGTGACTGTCTGTATTTACCACCAGTAATCTCTAAGGCTGGCTCACCAGGCTCTGGTGGTCTTTTGGTCCTTTTGAGTCATCACTTTAAATAATGATGTTTCCTTCAAGAAATGTCACCAGTCTTAAACTCCCACAGGACGAATGCCTTCAATGAGGTGGCGTCACTGTACTGGGGGATGGGGAGGGGGGGTGCTATTTTCTATTTACATTTTTATGTTTCCGGCCATGGACTGTGAAGTCATCTCAGGGCTTGGAGAGTATATAGAGGATTTTTTTTCCCTTTTATTATAGTTTTTATGTTTGTCGTATGGTTAATTAAACTGGATTTCTGGCATCATTATGAGGTCTTATTGAAATACTCGGCCAAATGATTGACACATTGATGATGAATATTCCACCATGAAGCTCCGACCGGCCTCTCTTGGCTCTGGGTGGCGCTTGTCTATTGCTTTGGCTTCCATAGAAACATTGACTCCTTTCATGATGACACAAAACATTGTTATAATATAGTCACTCGCAGAAATACAGAATATCTTAATGTTAATATTATAATGAAAAATTAGAGAGAGGAAAATCACTGTTCTGGACTCAAAGGAGTTTATTATAAATCCAGAAATGAGATTATGGAAGACATGTGATTTGTATTCACATTATACAGAGAAAAGTATTGGAATCCACCTTCCACTTCCAGGAGTTTTTATGACTTCCAATTCTATATCCATAGGCATTAATATGGAGTTAGTCACTCCTTTGCTCCTCTGGGAAGGTCCCCCCTTTGTTCTTGAGGGAAGGCTTTCTATAAGATTTTGGAGGGGCTCTGTGGAAATTTTTGCCCCTTTATCCAAAATAACATTTGTGAGGTTAGACACTGATGTTGGAGGAGAGGGCCTGTCTCGCAGTCTCCATTCTGGTGTTGGATGGGGTTGAGTTTGAGGGTCCGTGCGGTCAGTCAAGTTCTTCCAGACTCCCCCAACTATGTCTTTATTGAGCTTGTGAACTGGAACGCAGTCATGGAGGAACAGAAAAGGGCTTTCCCCAAACTTTTCCTACAAAGTTGTCACCATACAATTGTCCACAATGTCTTGCCTGCTGATGCATTAAGATTTCTCTTCTCTGGAAATGAAGAGTGAAGTCCGACCCCTGAAAATCCCCCATAGCATTACCCCTCCTCTACCAGACTATACAGCCGCACAATGCAGTCAGACAGGTAAAGTTCTACGGGCATTCACCAAATTCGACCATCAGACCTCCAGATAGAGAAGTGTGATTGGTCACTGCTAGAGATGTCACGAGCATAAAATTTTCCGTTCGCGAATGGCGAATGCGAATTTCCGCAAATGTTCGCGAACGGGCGAACCGGGCGAACCGCCATAGACTTCAATAGGCAGGCAAATTTTAAAACCCACAGGGACTCTTTCTGGCCACAATAGTGATGGAAAAGTTGTTTCAAGGGGACTAACACCTGGACTGTGGCATGCCGGAGGGGGATCCATGGCAAAACTCCCATGGAAAATTACATAGTTGACGCAGAGTCGGGTTTTAATCCATAAAGGGCATAAATCACCTAACATTCCTAAATTGTTTGGAATAACGTGCTTTAAAACATCAGGTATGATGTTGTATCGATCAGGTAGTGTAAGGGTTACGCCCGCTTCACAGTGACAGACCAAACTCTGACAGACCAAACTCCCCGTTTAACGCACCGCAAACCACCGCAAACAGTCCATTTGCACAACCGCAAACTCCCCATTTGCACAAGGTTGGATACCAAGCTAGCCATGTCCCGTTCCTTGTCCTCACTGACGTCATTGAAGGTCTCTTCCTCCACCCAGCCACGTACAACACCAAGGGTCCCCGAAAGGTGACAACAAGCCCCCTGGGACGCCTGCTGTGGTTGGTCTTCCACCTCCTCAAAGCCACCTTCCTCCTCTGACTCCTCTTCTTCAGACTCCTCTCTCTGCGTTGCCGCAGGTCCAGCAATCGACGACGACAAGGCTGCTTCTGGTGGTGATGGAGACCACAACTCTTCCTCTTCATGCTCATCTACGGCCTGATCCAGCACTCTTCGCAGGGCACGCTCCAAAAAAAACGCATATGGGATGAGGTCGATGATGTTGCCTTGGGTTTGACTGACCAGGTTTGTCACCTCCGCAAAAGGATGCATGAGCCTACAGCCATTGTGCATTAGCGTTCAGTAACGCAGCCAAAAAATACCCAGCTCCGCAGAGGCTGTCCTCTTTTTTTTTTATTAAAAAAATCTGTTCTTACCAGTTTAATCTCTGTTTTGTCCCCTATCAGGGGCCGGTGTATGGAATAGATTTTAGGAACCGGGAGATGGAAAAATATTTTGGGGCACTGCGCGTGCGCCGTGCAATGTACTGTGCTACCCTATATGAGTGGTATGTTAAGTAGTACTATTCCTATCAGTTTAATCCCTGTTACGTCCCCTATCAAGGGCCGGTGTGGTGTATGGAATAGATTTTAGGAACCGGGAGATAGAAAAAGATGCTTGGTCGGTCCTCTTACTTCCAATTTTGGGCACTGCGCGTGCGCCGTGCAATGTACTGTGCTACCCTATATGAGTGGTATGTAAAGTAGTACTATTCCTATCAGTTTAATCCCTGTTACGTCCCCTATCAGGGGACGTGTATCGAATAGAGTTTAGACAACCGCAAAGAGTTGTCAATAGTTGACACACTCATGACATAAATTTTATTCCTCTATGCATCAATCTCGGTGTAGTGATGACTGTGCTCGTGCGCACGTTTGCGAGATTGCAGGCGATGGGGGGTTTTCAAAGCTCAGAGGTAGTTCAGTGACAGTTAAGTGACCCAGAAAACAATGATTCTGCAGTGTGGGCCCATTGCTGGCCTAGTAGGCTTTTATGATCACCTTAGATGATCACAAAGAAAATTTATGTTTTTTCTATGCAAAATTATCAAACCGATCGCTTTTGGTCTGTTCACAATGAAGCAACGACCGTATCATCTGGGGTGTGCCAACATTGCCAACACACTCATAGAGGTGATCGCTTTATTGTGACACGCAAGCCCCTTCACCACAACAAGGTAACCATCACGAAGGGGAATTGACACATGTATGTGCCTTTTTTTTTGTTTTGTTTTTGCAGCCACAGTGCAGCACCAGAGGCCAGAAAAATTAGGCATGTACACATGCCTGAAAAATTAGGTATTGCTGCAGCCGCTGCTGTAGCAGATTCAGATGAGTGACGCACAATGAGTCAGATGAGTTCCGCAGAATTGAGTCAGATGAGTGCCGCACAATGAGTCAGATGAGTGCCGCACAATGATTCAGATTAGTGATGAGCGGGAGGTGCCATATTCGATTTCGCAATATTTCGCGAATATTCGATTTAATATTCGTCTTATATTTGTCGAAATCAAATATTCTTCATTATTCCATTTATCGCGAATAATATGCGATTTAATTAAGACTAACTGACTATGGCTAGGCTAATATGTGTATTTTACGAATATTCTTAATATTGCTCTAACTTCGTCTTTTAGAATATTTGTAATATTCTAAAAGACGAAGTTAGAGCAATATTACAAATTTTCGTAATATACACATATAGATTGTAATTTAGCTAATATAGTGCTATAATCCTTTTTTTTTGTCTAATTTTTTTTGCCTCTTCTGAACTTCAGTTTTGGAAATATGAACACTATTAAAAAAATTACTATAGCAGTATATTAGCTAAATTACAATCTATATGTGTATTTTACGAATATTCGTAATATTCTAAAAGACGAAGTTAGAGCAATATTACGAATATTCTAAAAGACGAAGTTAGAGCAATAATATTCCACTTTGGCATAGTGCTCCCCGACAAGCGTCCCCGTAACCATGGGAACGCCTGTGGGTTAGAATATACCATCGGATCTGAGTTTTTACGATCTCAGGGAAAACTCAGATCCGATGGTATTTTCTAACCCACCGGCGTTCCCATGGTGACGGGGACGCTTGTCGGGGAGGTGTAAGCTGAAGTTGATTAAATAACGATTTTGTCATGCGGTCGGGCACACGTATTAACCATTCCGATTTTTCTGTTGTAATATTCATGAACTCGAATATTATAACCGAGATTATTGGTTTAGATTAGAATAGGACAAATATTCTATAATCAAATATACAGCAATATATTCTTTATTTTGAATATTCGTCATATTTGGTCCATCTGAAAACGTGATTCCTTCCAGCTTCAATTCAGTTGCTTGTGGTCCAATGGCTCATTAACCCACAAGCAAGAAGCAGGGAGGAATCATATTTTCAGATGAAAAAAAACGAATATTCGATTTCGCGAATATATAGAACTATATTCGAAATATTCGCGAAATCTCGAAGTTGCGATAATCGAGATAAAAATTCGTTATTCGAATATTCGTGCTCAACACTAATTCAGATGAATTCCGCACAATGAGTCAGATGAGTGCTGAACAACGAGTCAGATGAGTGCCCCACTATCAGTCAGAAGATTGCCGCACAATGAGTCAGATGAGTGCCGCACAATGAGTCAGATGAGTGCCGCACAATGAGTCAGATGAGTGCCGCACAATGAGTCAGATGAGTGCCCCACTATGAGTCAGATAAGTGCCGCACAATGAGTCAGATGAGTGTTGTACAATGAGTCAGATGAGTGCCGCACAATGAGTCAGATGAGTGCCCCACTATGAGTCAGATGAGTGTTGTACAATGAGTCAGATGAAAGCTGCACTGAGTCAGATGAGTGCTGAACAATGAGTCAGAAGAGTTCCGCACTATGAGTCAGAAGATTGCCGCACTATGAGTCAGATGAGTGCCGCACAATGAGTCAGATGAGTGCCGCACAATGAGTCAGATGAGTGCCGCACTATGAGTCAGATGAGTGCCTGTAACGGACCGTTTCAGCAGACAAGGGGTTAAAATCCATTTAGGCGATATGCCCCTCTTCTGAGAGACAGGCACAGCTACTGCAGGACACCAACCTCCCGAACTGGATACAAAGTAGCACTCCAAATTGGAACCTCACGAATAGCTGCTAGCAGACGAACAGGAATCAGCCTACACTCCTGGCAATCAGTCTCTAACAGCATACAGCGGATCCCCCCAATAACGAGACAAGGCTCCGTGTTGAGGGTCAAGCAGTGGTCTGAGGTGCTGGCACACCCAGCCTGGTTTTTATTACAGTTGTTTTCAATTACAGGTCCGCCCACATGGAGGTATAAAACAACCAAGCCCATCTGGTGTACACGCCCCTAGGGGACCAGAATGAAGCCTGTGACATAGGACAGATATGCAGCACTGTAGGATACACAGAGATAATACATCCCCACAATGCATCATGGTTTCCTCCTCTCTGCCCTGGAGACACCCGAGGCGTAATCCAATTATCTCTCAAGACAAAGAGAAATCACCAATACACATGTGGATATAACAGGACAGACATCACCATTTAAACACACAATGGGACAATGGCACAATAGAAACACACCCAGCATATTCCTCCCAAGCTGACAAGTTACACTTATTATAAATTGTTACAACTTTGTGAGTTTACATTGGCCATACATATAACTTACAACATATAACTTGGGGACAAACCTATCCAAAATTCACTTGAATAGGTTCAGGGGTTTAAAAGTTAGTATGGGCCATAATCCTGAGGCAAGAGGCTGATAAACAGGCCTCTCCAAAACCCAGTGGCGAGGTTGGTTTCGCCACACATCCCCCCCCCCCCCCCCAGGGAAGACTAACCAGATACCTGACCTCACGCCGGTCGGTACCTGAGTTAGTCTGGCAGCCCACCCACAACCCAATACTGGACCTGTTGCATTGGGTAGCCTGTCTCTGTCCAGTGAGTCCACCAAGGTTATGTTGGAAGCTGGTACTCCCGGTCTCTGTGTTGCTCCCTGGCTTAGAGTCTGGTTGTTGGAGGGGGAGACCGACTGTCTCTACCCCCTGTGCTGTAAGTGCAGAGACCACGGTCCCATCTGCACTGTTGTGTGGCTTACTGTCTCCCCCTGGTGCGTTAAGCTGCCGCTGGGGAGAGGGGGTAACGAGCTCCTCTCCCATACATACTTCTAGCCGCTGGGGAGGGCGACCGACCGTCTCCGCTCCCAATACAGTGTCCTGCTGCTGGGGAAAGGAGACTGGGCTCTCTATTCCCTGCTGGACACTCTGCTGCTGGGGGACAGGACCGACTGTCTCTGCCCCCTGTAACTCCGCCTGCCGCTGGGGAATGGAGACTGGGCTCCCAATTCCCAATAAATCACACGGCCGCTGGGGAATGGAGACTGGGCTCCCAATTCCCTGTACATCACACGGCCGCTGGGGAATGGAGACTGGGCTCCCAATTCCCTGTACATCACACGGCCGCTGGGGAATGGAGACTGGGCTCCCAATTCCCGGCACATCACTCGGCTACTGGGGAATGGAGACTGGGCTCCCAATTCCCAAAAAATCATGCTGCTGCTGGGGGGCAGGAACAACTACCTCTGCCCCCTGTAACTCAGCCTGCCGCTGGGGAGGGAGGACGCTGCTCTCCTCTCCCTGCATTTCACACTGCCTTCCTGGCATATCACTCTGCTGCTGGGGGGCAGGAACAACTACCTCTGCCCCCTGTAACTCAGCCTGCCGCTGGGGAGGGAGGACGCTGCTCTCCTCTCCCTGCACTTCACACTGCCGCTGGGGAATGGAGACTGGGCTCCCAATTCCCTGCAATTCACACTGCCGCTGGGGAATGGAGACTGGGCTCCCAATTCCCTGCAATTCACACTGCCGCTGGGGAATGGAGACTGGGCTCCCAATTCCCTGCTGGACACTCTGCCGCTGGGGAGAGGAGACTGAGCTCCCTCTGTCCCGCAACTGTAACTTCCGATGGAGGTCCACCCAATGTGGCAGCTGACCGTCACCTTCTGCCCGGTATAGTAGGGTCTTGAACACTAGACTCCTCACGAACTTCACATATTTCTCAGCTGGATTGGGTCCGAAGAAGTTCAGCCGCAACCACATCATACGGTCAAATTCCTCCACAGAGTATCTGTACTCCACTGCTGGTTCCATCCTGGTGCTTTTAGGGTCGCTGTACTGAGACATGCGTTGCCCTTAAGTTATAAAATCCAAAGAAATGGTGTCTCCTGTAGCTGTCCTTCTGGCTGTAGGAACGATCCCGCTGCTTGCCACCAATGTAACGGACCGTTTCAGCAGACAAGGGGTTAAAATCCGTTTAGGCGATATGCCCCTTTTCTGAGAGACAGGCACAGCTACTGCAGGACACCAACCTCCCGAACTGGATACAAAGTAGCACTCCAAACTGGAACCTCACGAATAGCTGCTAGCAGACGAACAGGAATCAGCCTACACTCCTGGCAATCAGTCTCTAACAGCATACAGCGGATCCCCCCAATAACGAGACAAGGCTCCGTGTTGAGGGTCAAGCAGTGGTCTGAGGTGCTGGCACACCCAGCCTGGTTTTTATTACAGTTGTTTTCAATTACAAGTCCGCCCACATGGAGGTATAAAACAACCAAGCCCATCTGGTGTACACGCCCCTAGGGGACCAGAATGAAGCCTGTGACATAGGACAGATATGCAGCACTGTAGGATACACAGAGACAATACATCCCCACAATGCATCATGGTTTCCTCCTCTCTGCCCTGGAGACACCCGAGGCATAATCCAATTATCTCTCAAGACAAAGAGAAATCACCAATACACATGTGGATATAACAGGACAGACATCACCATTTAAACACACAATGGGACAATGGCACAATATAAACACACCCAGCATATTCCTCCCAAGCTGACAAGTTACACTTATTATAAATTGTTACAACTTTGTGAGTTTACATTGGCCATACATATAACTTACATGAATTTAAACAGTATAACTTGGGGACAAACCTATCCAAAATTCACTTGAATAGGTTCAGGGGTTTAAAAGTTAGTATGGGCCATAATCCTGAGGCAAGAGGCTGATAAACAGGCCTCTCCAAAACCCAGTGGCGAGGTTGGTTTCGCCACAGTGCCCCACTATGAGTCAGAAGATTGCAGCACTATGAGTCAGATGAGTGCCGCACAATGAGTCAGATGAGTGCCGCACAATGAGTCAGATGAGTGCCCCACTATCAGTCAGATGAGTGCCGTACAATGAGTCAGATGAGTGCCGCACAATGAATCAGATGAGTGCCCCACTATGAGTCAAATGAGTGTTGTACAATGAGTCAGATGAAAGCTGCACTATGAGTCAGATGAGTGCTGAACAACGAGTCAGATTAGTGCCCCACTATCAGTCAGAAGATTGCCGCACTATGAGTCAGATGAGTGCCGCACAATGAGTCAGATGAGTGCCGCACAATGAGTCAGATGAGTGCCCCACTATGAGTCAGATGAGTGTTGTACAATGAGTCAGATGAGTGCCGCACAATGAGTCAGATGAGTGCCCCACTATGAGTCAGATGAGTGTCATACACTGAGTCAGATGAAAGCTGCACTGAGTCAGGTGAGTGCTGAACAATGAGTCAGAAAAATTCCGCACTATGAGTCAGATGAGTGCCCCACTATGAGTCAGATGAGTGCCCCACTATGAGTCAGATGAGTGCCCACTATGAGTCAGATGAGTGCCCCACTATGAGTCAGATGAGTGCCCCACCATGAGTCAGATGAGTGTCGCACAATGAGTCAGATGAGTGTCGTACAATGAGTCAGATGAAAGCTGCAATATGAGTCAGATGAGAGCCGCACAATGAGTCAGATGAGTGCCGCACTATGAGTCAGAAGAGTGCTGCACTATGAGTCAGAAGAGTGCTGCACTATGAGTCAGATGAGTGCCCCACTATGAGTCAGATGAGTGCCCCACTATGAGTCAGATGAGTGCCCCACTATGAGTCAGATGAGTGCCCCACTATGAGTCAGATGAGTGCCCCACCATGAGTCAGATGAGTGCCCCACCATAAGTCAGATGAGTGTCGCACAATGAGTCAGATGAGTGTCGCACAATGAGTCAGATGAGTGTCGTACAATGAGTCAGATGAAAGCTGCAATATGAGTCAGATGAGAGCCGCACAATGAGTCAGATGAGTGTCGCACTATGAGTCAGAAGAGTGCTGCACTATGAGTCAGATGAGTGCCCCACTATGAGTCAGATGAGTGCCCCACTATGAGTCAGATGAGTGTCCCACTATGAGTCAGATGAGTGTCCCACTATGAGTCAGATGAGTGCCCCACTATGAGTCAGATGAGTGTCCCACTATGAGTCAGATGAGTGCCCCACTATGAGTCAGATGAGTGCCCCACTATGAGTCAGATAAGTGTCGCACAATGAGTCAGATAAGTGTCGCACAGTGAGTCAGATGAGTGCTGCACTATGAGTCAGATGAGTGTCGCACAATGAGTCAGATGAGTGCAGCACTATGAGTCAGATGATTGTCGCACAATGAGTCAGATGAGTGCCGCACTATGAGTCAGATGAGTGTCGCACAGTGAGTCAGATGAGTGCTGCACAGTGAGTCAGATGAACACCTGATGATGAGTCAGACAGGCACTCCACATAATATGTGGCAGTCTGAGAGTAAGCAATATTTGAAGGTATTGTGGGGGCTGTAGGAGGGTATAACTATGTGGGAGTTTTAGGGAATGGTTCAGGCATTGTGTGTTGGTATTGCATCGTCCCACTAGCTTATGTGGGAACTGCAAAAGCTTTTTGGTCGTCTTCTGTAATATCATGCTGCATCGTATTATCGTGCGAAATCCCTGTTTACCAGGCTGTCAGGTGCACTACATACATCCACCACTAGATGGGGGTAGCACCACAGTATATATAGGGCAGTTCAGGCCTAGTTAGGGGCAGAGTTGGGAGTTGTGAAGGAGCAGTACATGGAGTGAGGTCCTGTCACGGGGTTCCGAAAATGCACTCGGTCCCCCATTGCCCGCAGAACTGTTGCTTAGCTTTTGGAATGAGGATCTGTGTTTGACCTCATTCCCAGGGCGGCTTTACTAACTGGGTGGCTCCCTGCTCCTAGTCTGCCTTGAGCGCCGAGCTGATCACTCGGTGCTCGACTGGTTGGTCTGTCGGTCATGTGACGCTGGCCACGTCACATGACCCTCACTCCCCACTATAAATACAGGCAGCCTGCTGGCTACAGGTTGCCTGTTAATTTTTAGGTTCCTGGCTATTTGTTGGATTGCTGAATACTTACCTGATCCTGTTCCTGACCATCCTCTTGCCTGCTCCTCTTGTACTGCGCTTCCGTCCTGGTATTGTGACCTCGGCTCCCACCAGACTACTCTCTTAGGACTCCTCTTGTACTTCTCTGCTCTCCTGGTATTTATGACCCAGGCTTCTCCTGACAATTCTCTGCTTGCTCCATTTGTACTTTGCAGCTTTCCTGATATTGACTCGGTCCGTTCACGTCCTGTTGTTTGTCTGTCTGTCATCCCTGCACTTACTCCAAGTTAGGGATTGCCGTCCAGTTGTCCCCTGTCATTAGGACTCGCGAGGCAAGTAGGCAGGGCCAGGGGTAAGGGTGGAGCGCAGTGGTCACTTCCCTCCCCCCTGTGTGTGTGTGTACGCGACCGTTACAGATTAACAGGCCCAATAACCACTGTATTATGAATCCTCTGGTGACCCTGACTGACCATGTCTTTAATCTGACGCAGAGGGTGCAGGAGTTAGGGGAAAAACTCAGTTCTTTTGTGTTAGGGCAAGGTTCTTCCACTCCTCAGGCCTCCAGTCCGCATTTTGAGACCCAGATTAAGCTCCCAGAACCCTTTTCTGGAGACCGGAGGAAGTTTCTCTCTTTTAAGGAGAGTTGCAAACTTCACTTCCGTTTGCGCCCCGTGTCCTCTGGCCCCGAGAGTCAACGCGTGGGCATTATCATTTCCCGATTACAGGGTGATCCCCAGGACTGGGTGTTCTCTTTACCTGCTGGCACCAGTTGTTTATATTCTGTGGAGGGGTTCTTTCAGGCCTTGGGTACCCTCTATGATGAACCAGACAGGGCTCTAGTAGCCGAGACGGCTCTAAAGGCACTGGTTCAGGGCAATTTACCAGCGGAGGATTATTGCACCCAATTCAGAAGGTGGTTTGTCCCCTCAGGATGGAACGAACCAGCCCTGAAGAGTCAGTTCAGGTCAGGTCTGTCTGATAAATTAAAGGATCTTCTGGTCAGTTATCACCTTAGAGGAGATGATGACCCTTGTTGTCCGACGGGTTAGAGAGAGACGACAGGAACAACAGTTCTCTTCCCAGATGGTGGTCCAGCCAGAGGCCTATCCCAGAGACAATGCTGAGGTCTCCACCGAGGAACCCATGCAGGTTGGCATGACCCGAGGGAATCTTCGCTGCAGACGTGGAGAATGCTTTTACTGTGGAGATCCTGACCATTGGATCAACCAGTGTCCTAAGAAGGTCCTCTCTGTCAAGTCTCCTAAGACAAGGCAACCTAAAGACCAGGTACACCCTGAATTTTCTAAATGTAAGCTTTCGGTACCCATTACGATTTCTCTGGGAGTAGATAAATGGCCGGGTAAGGCTACTCCTCTTATTGGTGGTACGGTGAGCTTATGTACCTCGGAGGTTTCTCTAACCGTGGGTGTGTGCCACTCAGAGAGATGTTCGCTTCTAGTCCTGGAGAACCTACCTGCTGAGGTGGTACTAGGGTTGCCTTGGCTCCGACTACATAACCCCACTATAGATTGGTCCAATGGGGAGTTGGTGAGATGGGGGCCTAAGTGTGACTCGTGCTTGTCCGTGGTACAGGCTGGAGTCTCAGTAAAGTTTGATATCTTACCCTCTGTTGTTAAAGAATATTCTGATGTATTCTCATCACCAACCCCGGAGGTTCTACCCCCCCATAGACCTTATGATTGTACCATAGAGTTAGTAGAGGGGGCCAAGTTTCCTAAAGGACGAATTTATAATCTTTCTATGCCTGAACGCAAGGCCATGGAAGATTATATTAAGGAGAGCCTTGCTAAAGGGCATATTAGACCTTCTGTCTCTCCTATGGGGGCGGGGTTTTTCTTCGTTAAGAAAAAAGATGGTGGTCTTAGGCCATGTATCGATTACCAGAGATTAAATAAAATCACTGTCCAGAATAGATACTCCCTCCCATTGATTCCGGATTTATTTAACCAGGTTCTGGGGGCAACCTGGTTTTCCAAAATTGACCTGAAAGGGGCATACAATCTAATCCGAATCAAGGAGGGAGACGAATGGAAGACGAGTTCAATACTCCGGTAGGACACTTTGAATATCAAGTGATGCCTTTTGGACTCAGCAATGCCCCAGCTGTGTTCCAAAACTTCATGAATGACATTCTTAGGGAGTACTTAGGTAAATTTGTTATTGTCTATCTTGACGACATTTTGATATTCTCTCCTGACTTCGAATCCCAGGTGTCTCATGTTAAACAAGTATTAGAGGTGTTGAGGGAGAATCAGCTATCCGCTAAACAAGAGAAATGTGTCTTTGGTGTACAGGAGATTCTGTTTCTAGGGCATGTTCTGACTCCTCACGCCTTCAAGATGGATCCTGGTAAGGTACTAGCAATTAAGGAATGGGTAAGACCTTCATCCTTAAAGGCCTTACAACGGTTCTTAGGTTTCGCCAATTACTATCGTAAATTTATTATGAATTTTTCCGTAATTGCTAAACCGTTGACCAACCTTACTAAGAAAGAGGCGGATTTGGAGAATTGGTCTACTGAGGCCATTTCTTCATTTGAAAAATTAAAAGAGGCATTTAGTAGCGCTCCCATTCTGATCCAGCCTGATCAGGAGAGACCTTTTATTGTGGAGGTGGATGCGTCCGAGGACGGCGTAGGAGCAGTCCTTTCACAAGGTCCTGCTAGCCTCACTAATCTGAGACCATGTGCCTTCTTCTCCAGGAAATTCTCTCCCACGGAGAGAAACTACGACATAGGTAATAGGGAGCTGCTGGCCATTAAATGGGCATTTGAGGAGTGGAGGCATTTCCTGGAGGGGGCAAGACATTGTGTAACTGTTGTCACTGACCATAAAAACCTTATGTTTCTCGAGTCTGCTAAGAGGTTGAATCCCCGTCAAGCCAGATGGGCTCTGTTTTTTACTCGTTTTGATTTTTCCATCACGTTCAGGCCGGGAAGTAAAAATGTGAAGGCGGACGCATTATCTCGGAGCTTCCAGGCTTTTCAACCTACTGAGGTACCACCTGAATCCATCCTACCAGCAAAAATCTTATTAGCAGCTCTTATCCAGGATATCTCGGCTCGCATTAGGTCTGAACAACATCTGGCACCGGTATCCACCCCAACAGATAAGTTGTTTGTTCCCATACAATTTCGTCTCCAGCTGTTGGGTGAGTGTCACGATTCTGCCTTTTGTGGACATCCGGGTGTTGAGGGCACTAAGGATCTGGTTTCTAGATCTTATTGGTGGCCCACTCTAACTAGGGATGTCAAGTCCTACGTGTCAGCCTGTGAGGTTTGTGCCAGGTCCAAGACACCTAGAACTCGCCCTGCTGGTAACCTACGACCCCTACCCATTCCCAGTAGACCCTGGTCCCATATCTCGATGGACTTTATAACTGACCTACCGCTGGCGGAGGGTAAGACTGTGGTTTGGGTAGTGGTCGATAGGTTTAGCAAGATGGTTCTTTTCATTTCCTTGTCTAAACTTCCGAATGCTAAAACCCTGGCATCTATTTTTGTGAGAGAGATTGTTCGTTTACATGGCATCCCGGAAAATATTGTTTCTGACAGGGGTGTGCAGTTTGTGTCCAAATTCTGGAGGGCCTTCTGTCAAAGATGTAAAATTTCATTGTCTTTTTCTTCCGCCTACCATCCTGAGAGTAATGGGCAGACTGAACGCCTTAATCAGTCTGTCGAACAATTCTTGAGGTTGTATGTTGCTGATGACCAGCAATTATGAATCAAATTCCTTCCGTTGGCTGAATTTGCTTTGAATAACCGTGTCAATTCTTCTGCTGGGGTCTCCCCTTTCTTTTGTAACCATGGTTTTCATCCCCGTTTTCATTCTGGGTCGTCCGTCTCCTCCTCTAACCCTGAAGCGGATAAACTCTCCTCCGAACTGTGCACAGTTTGGGCCCGGGTTCAATCGAACCTAGAAAAGGCTCAATGTTCTCAAAAACTCAAGGCTGATAGGAGACGTTCAAGGGGGGTAAACTTTCAGGTTGGGGATAAAGTATGGTTGTCCTCCAAGAATCTATCTCTCAAGGTAACTTCTAAAAAATTTGCTCCACGTTTTATTGGACCATATAAGATCACGGAAGTGATTAACCCAGTATCTTTTAGGTTGGAGTTGCCTGAGTCATTCCACATTCATAATGTGTTCCATAAATCTCTGCTTAAAAAATATTTTGAACCGGTAGTACCATCAAAAGCCTCGCCTCCGCCGGTTCTTGTTAATGATGCTGTCGAGTATGTGGTGTCAAAAATAGTGGATGTCAGGAAGGTGCGTAATTCCTTGCAGTACCTGATTCACTGGAAGGGGTATGGACCTGAAGAGAGATCTTGGGTACCTGCCAGGGAGGTTCATGCTCCTAGACTTGTTCGTAAATTTCATTTAGAACACCCTGAAAAGCCATCGCCTGAAGTCTTGGGTCCGGTGGCCCCTCGTAAAAGGGGGGGTACTGTCACGGGGTTCCGAAGGTGCACTCGGTCCCCCATTGCCCGCAGAACTGTTGCTTAGCTTTTGGAATGAGGTTCTGTGTTTGACCTCATTCCCAGGGCAGCTTTACTAGCTGGGTGGCTCCCTGCTCCTAGTCTGCCTTGAGCGCCGAGCTGATCACTCGGTGCTCGACTGGTTGGTCTGTCGGTCATGTGACGCTGGCCACGTCACATGACCCTCACTCCCCACTATAAATACAGGCAGCCTGCTGGCTACAGGTTGCCTGTTAATTTCTAGGTTCCTGGCTATTTGTTGGATTGCTGAATACTTACCTGATCCTGTTCCTGACCATCCTCTTGCCTGCTCCTCTTGTACTGCGCATCCGTCCTGGTATTGTGACCTCGGCTCCCACCAGACTACTCTCTTAGGACTCCTCTTGTACTTCTCTGCTCTCCTGGTATTTATGACCCCGGCTTCTCCTGACAATTCTCTGCTTGCTCCATTTGTACTTTGCAGCTTTCCTGGTATTGACTCGGTCCGTTCACGTCCTGTTGTTTGTCTGTCTGTCATCCCTGCACTTACTCCAAGTTAGGGATTGCCGTCCAGTTGTCCCCTGTCATTAGGACTCGCGAGGCAAGTAGGCAGGGCCAGGGGTAAGGGTGGAGCGCAGTGGTCACTTCCCTCCCCCCTGTGTGTGTGTGTACGCGACCGTTACAGGTCCCCTCTTCTCTCAGCTCTCTCTGGAGCTCCACGGCCCAGAGGGGCCAGCTTACACTTCAGTGACGAAGCCAGGAAGACAGGCAGAGGACAGTCTACATTCTACTATTCACTCTTCAGGGGCAACAAGTGGATTTCTTGTATTATTGGATCAAGACAAAGGAAGGACAAAGCCATTGTTATAGGCTCTAGGCGCCTTTGTAATTAGCTTCCGGCAGCCTCACCGTTATTCTGAAGACAGATAAGGATTCTGTCATATCACTTGTGTAGAAGCTCAGGATTGGGACTACCTCAACGGAGACTGAAGTAAGGCCAAGAGCTGAGTATCAGTGAGTACCTAACTACCTACCCTAGCCTGACACATTCCCACCAGCACAGCCTGTTACTGGGATTCATCACATACAACCTGCATGTGTATCAGAAGAGACTGTATTACTACTGGATGTAAACTGTTATCAAGATCCTGGTTATAGTAAAGGTCACCATTGGATTTAAACCTGCCTCATTCTTCCAACTCCACACCACTATCACCCTCAACCTCTTGCACCATGAAGGTGCTGGTGTCACGACACTACCTAAGTCAGGGGCCCAGCCGCACAAGCACTCAGCACCCATCCACCATCAAGGGCACCTCGATCACCACCTGGCCGGTGTCCCCTGTAATGGAGTGCCCCGGAGAATCCAGCGCTGTTCTCCCCTTCACTGCCGGCCCAGGGAGGCGTCCGCTAAACCGCGAGTAACCGATGAACTGTATGTACATCCTACCCACCGTGCACCTCACGTGTTCTACCCCCGCTGACTGGCACGTTGCAGTATTATGTGTGAAACATATAGCGGTATTATGCGGGAGCATTATAATGTAGGCAGGTACATGGCGGTACATGTGGGCACTTTACAGTAGCATTATTTGGACACTGTACAGAGGTATTCTATGTGCTGCATTGTGTGGCAGTATTGGGGTGTTTTAAGACAGTATGGCGGTATTATTAAGGCTCTGAATGCAGCTTTGACTTCTTACAGGGTTTACATATTTGCAGGGCGATGTAACAATGCACCGCCATCTGGAAATGGGAAACATAAAATCTGCTTCGGCCGGTTACTCCGCTGGGGTCCTGGACAAATAACGGGCGAGGAGCGGTGTGTTTAGTCTGGATGACGGCAGTCGTTACAGTCGGGTCAGCTCAGGCTCCTTGTATTGTGCTGGTTCCCGTGTCGGTCTCTTTCATGTCGGCCTCAGGCGGCGCCCTCCGCTCACCCGCACCCCCAGTGATGCTTTCTGCCTGTGATTATGTGTTGTTGCTCTGTCGTCTCTTGTCCTCTGAGCATCTTCTGCTTTCTGTTATATGTTTCATCAGGACACGTTCTGTCCCGAGTGTTTACAGCCGAGCGGTTCTGCCGCAGCCGCCACATCTGCTGTTTGTGCTCTTGTGGATACACAAAAAGTGTTTGCTTAGTTAATGAAGTTACCCGTGCAATAAATATACTAAAAACAAAGGCAGATGGAGAGGATAGAGTGTATGCAGAGCCAGAACCAGAGATGGATGGACAGATAGATAGGAGATAGATGATAGATAGATAGATAGATAGATAATAGATAGATAGATAGATAGATAGATTGATAAATAGATTGATAGATAGATAGATAGATAGATAGATAGATAGATAGATAGATGATAGATATTAGATCAGGCATCCTCAAACTGCGGCCCTCCAGCTGTTGTAAAACTACAACTCCCACAATGCCCTGCTGTAGGCTGTTTGGGCGTGCTGGGAGTTGTAGTTTTACAACAGCTGGAGGGCCGCAGTTTGAGGATGCCTGTATTAGATAGATAATATATATATATAGATAGATAGATGATAGATAGATATGAGATAGATTATTAGAAGATAGATAGCGTTCCTCCTGCTCCTCCTCCATGTGTAACGCCCCGAGTGGCATCACCACACTTATGCCCTGTTTCTGTCTGGATATGCAATCTCAATGTCATTTTATACATTTATTCCAGGTCCCATATATTGTGCATGTATGTAGAATAGAATGGAACCTTCCAGTCCATTCTGACCCCCCCCCTCCCCCCCTTTCCCCGTGGAGGAGTCCCATGTCCTGCAGGAAGGGTGGGGACCAGTTAGTTCTAGCTCATCCCCTGCTAAGGTAGAAGGTCTGCAGTGCTGCTTTCCTGCTGGACGTGTGTTGCCTACGCCAGCCAGAACACTTCCAGTTCTGCTGGAACAGAGATACCACCTCTAGAAGTCCCATTAGCCAGGAAGAAGTTGCCCTGTGCCTTGCCATAGAGTCAGACAAAGAGAGAAGTTGCAGCAGAAAGCAAAAGGAAAAGTTCCTATTTAATCTTGTCAGCATAGCAGAGCCTAGAGGGTTTGCCTGCCATTTTCATGCTAAAGCTTGCTGGAAACCAAGACCAAGTCTGTAAACCATTCGAAGAAACGTTTATGCAATATAAGGCCTCGTGCACACGGCCGTGTTCCGTGGCCTGAGAGTGGTCCGTGGTAACCCGGCCGGGATTCCTGCTGACAGCAGGAGCGCACGGCGTCACTGGTTGCTATGACACCGTGCGCTTCATGCCGCCGCTGCTGTACAGTAATACACTGGTATGATCTATACGAGTGTATTACTGTACAGCAGAGGCGGCATGAAGCGCACGGCGTCATAGCAACCAATGACGCCGTGCGCTCCTGCTGTCAGCAGGAATCCCGGCCGGGTTACCACGGACCACTCTCGGCCACGGAACACGGCTGTGTGCACGAGGCCTAAAGCTGCAGTTGAACTTAATACAAAGTCTCGACTCAATTTCTTTCATCATCCTCTCCACCACCCATTCACCCTATTTCCTCTGCTTTGGGGTTCCAGGATATCCAGGTAGGAGCATTGTGACAAGTGCACAGCCGCACCTAGAGGGACATCTTAGGCCACCCTGATACCACTCTGGCATTCCTACACCTGGGTTCCACCATCACCTTCTACATAGGGGGACTTAGTCCCTCGTTGCTGAAATGCAACTGGCGTCACAAAAATTACATTTATCTCATCTTAAAAGGACCCTAGTCGCATGTCGTGGGTTGCACATGCAGCCCCAGAGAAGGCTATCAGTTGTATTCTCTGTGTTCACTGCCCCCTCCTAGTGGGGAACCTTATTTTTTCCTGGCAAGTGGCAAAAAAAAAACAACATGCCCTACAGCAAATAGTCAAGAGAGTCTCCATGTCGAGGATGTGTAAGAGCAGTCATCCTTACGCAGTCAACGCACTTGACCAGCGTGTGGCGTGATGATGTAGGAGTAGGACGTCAGGCTTTCTCCTCCTCCTCCCGGGTCTCGGCCTCCTCCGCTCTCCCTGAGGTCTCTGCGGTCTGCGGTTTCCCTTTCAGCCCTGGGGGAACCCTCTTCGTAGTTCGATCCCCGCTGCTGCTGCTTATACACTTGGTGGCCCGAGCCTCGCTGCTGTTGTACCTCTACTTCTGCCTTCAAGCCTGCTCCCTGCTCTCCCTCTCCACTTACCCCACGTAAGTTGCGGACTTCCATCCTTCTCCTCCAGAAAGTTTGTCCCCTGCTTGGACCTTCTCCTGGACTCCGGTATCGGCTTTGGTTTGCTCCGGCTACCTCTCTCCTGCCGGCTCGGCGCTCCCTCTGCTCGATCCTCTCTGCATTCTTCGCTAGGGCTGCCTGAAGGCTTCGCTGCTGGTGTTTGTGGTGGGGTCTGCTACAGCTGTGCTTCGGATCTCCGGTTCCATTCTCCTGTGCTGAGATTCCTGGCTGGCGTTCCCGGAGTGGCTGGCTGGCTTCCTGGAGAATCCCCTCACCTCGTGGCTCCACATGGAAACGGGTGAGATGGTTGCTATTTTCCCTGTGCGTTGTATATGGTTGGTTTTTCCTATGCTGGTTAAAAAGGTGAATAAGGCAATCAAAGGCTAACCGAAAGGCTACCAGCGTGCTTCCAAGTTACACCTTATATGAGCAGCACTAAGGGAAGATAAGGATCCAAAAAAAAAAAAAAAAAAAAAGGGAGAGGGGAAAAAGGAAAAAGAAGGAAAAAGAAAAGAAAAGGAAAAAAAAATATATAAAATAAATAAAAAGCAAGAAAAAACCAGAAGAAACAAAAATAAAGGGGAGAAGAGAAGGAAGGAAATAAAGGAGAGGGGAAAGAAAGTAAAGGGGAAAGAGAAGAGAAGAAAGAGAAGGAGAAAGGAAATAAAAAAAAAAAGGGAAGGGGAGGCAGGTAAGAAAAAGAGGGATACGGAATGGCTCCAAAAACTAGCAGGCGGTCGACAGACCTCTCTGCTCAGAAATCTGCTACCAAACCCTTTGAAGGGATAAAAATAGACCAATTTCTAAAGTCCCCAAGGGTCAATACCAGAGGTGGTCAAAAGGACATTAGTTCAAAAAGGACTGACAACACTGAGGTGATGGAAGCAGAACCACAAAAACCCTCTGGGTACCCCCAAGGGGAAGGGGTGGCAGAGGGAGAAGACACGATGAAGGGTGATCCCATTTCACTAAAAGAAGTATTAATGGCAGTGAAACAGAATGGGGACTTAATACAAGGCATTACAACTCAACTCGGGTCAATCCATGCCGAGGGGGGACTGATTAGAGACGATCTGAAAAAAATCCGTGATAGAGTTACTAATGTGGAGAGCTCTCTGGTAACAATGCAAAATGAATCCCAAAAAATAAACACTGAGGTTTCCACCCTGAAGATAGATCTCAACCTTCTTAAAAGAAAGGTAGTGGATCTTGAAGATCGGTCACGAAGATATAATGTGAGAATATTGGGGGTCCCAGAAGGTGCGGAAGATAAGAACCCTATCCAATTTATACAGTCCTTGATTTTGGAGAACTTTGGAAAGGACTTTTTTTCTCCTATGTTTATGGTGGAAAGAGCCCATCGCGTCCCGGGTGGGAAACCAATCCCTGGGCAACAACCGCGAACACTCCTTGCTAAGATGCTCGTCTCAAGGGACAGAGATATGGTACTAAGAAGGGCGCGGGAATGCTCGCCCGTTCTATATGATGGGAATAGACTGGCTTTCTTTCCTGATTTCTCAAAGGATATTCAGGAAAAGAGAGGTTCGTTTATGGCTGTTAAAAAGAGGCTAAGAGAAAAGGACATTAAATATTCACTTATTTTTCCAGCAAAACTCCGGATTATTTTTAAAGACACCACTCTGTTTTTTGACACCTCGGAAAAAGCCACGGACTGGCTTGAACATAATAATATGTGATCTAAATATAGAGGTAGTGGCTGGGATGAATAATAATTATTAGAGTTAGTTTATAGTTTCTCTTTCCTACCCTAGTAGGGAGGTCCAAGCAGGGGGGGGGTTGGGAGGGAGGGCCACAGGTGAGAAATCTGCTGCAATTTGTGCTGGTGGATTACTAGTATGGGGGGGGGGATGGGGGGGGCACTGATGCGTTTTCTTCTTTTTTTTTTTTTTCTTCCTTACTATAGTTGACAATGTCCATCAGAATTTTAACCTGGAATGTTAGGGGGTCTGGGGGACAAAAGAAAGAGACAGGCGGTTTTTCACATGATGCGTACACATCTTCCAGCGATTGTATGCTCGATAGAAACACACCTTACTGGGGAGACCTCGAGGATGGTCACCAGGGGATGGGCGGCGCACACGTACCATTCGACCCTCTCTAGTCATTCCAGGGGAGTGACAGTTTTTATTCATAAAGCAATTGAATTTCTTTGCGAGGCGTCCTCTGTTGACAACCAGGGAAGATTTGTTTTTCTATACTGCAAGTTGGCCGGAAGGATGTGCATTCTGGCATTTGCTTATATTCCACCTCCATTCTCGTTTTCAGTGCTGAACCTCTGTTAACATTTATTGACAAATGGCCAGAATGCCCCACATTGATTATTGGGGATTTCAATTGTGTTATGAATCCGATAGTAGACAGGGTCGTTTTGGGCGTGGAGGGAGATGTCCCGGTTCAGGGGTCCCCTCTGGCTCGCTTCTGCTTTGAGGCCGGGTTTGAGGATGTTTGGGAAGGTCTGGGCCAAGGGAGAAGGGTCTTTTCATGTATTAGTAAATCAGGTAGATCTATGTCTAGAATAGACCATGCACTGATCAATAAAAAATATGTACGCCACGTAACACGAATGAAGTATGAGTCTAGGTCACTCTCGGATCATCTACCGATACTCCTTGAATTCTGCCTGGCCCAGGATAAACATATAGGGAGGTCTCCTTTTAGACTAAATCCCTATTGGCTTTCATTAATAAAGGACCATGAAATAATACAAAAGGAAATAAACCAATTTTGGCTAGCTAATTATGGGTCAGCTAGAATCCAGGTGGTATGGGACACTTTTAAGGCCTATATGAGGGGAATAATGGTCAGTCATATTGCAAACTTGAGAAAGGAGTATGGGAAAAACGAGAAAAAACTAAAAGAACAAGCGCCCTCAGCTACGCAATCTTTTTTTTAAAATAGGACAGAGGAAAATAGGGAAAATATGCAGAAGAGTGTACAAGCATACTCCGACCTCTTGCTGTATAAGGCACAACAGAGCCTATTCTTCAAAGGGCAAAAATACTTTACTGAAACAGGCCGCCCAGGGAAACTTTTATCTAGGGTGATCTCTAGTCAGGAATCCAAAAATAATATAGATAATATACGACTGACCCATGGGAGGATGGTTAGGGGACATGATTCCATAGAGAGGGCCTTCCTCGATTACTTCTCAGACCTTTATAGAGCCGATTGTGAGATCACGGATGAATTGATGGACTCCTATCTTGATGGTATAGCTTTTCCCACTATTACTTTAGCACAAAGGAAGGTACTTGAGGCCAATCTCTCTGTCCAGGAGCTGGAGGGCGCAATTGAATTATGTGCGGGTAACTCCACCCCCGGCTCGGACGGACTTCCATACGAATTCTACGTTCGATATAAAGAGGATGTTTTTCCTAGATTGTTGGAGTTCCTTGCTGAGTCAGTGGAGGAGGGGAACCTGCCGGGTTCAATGATGGAAGCGGTAATAATATTAATTCCCAAAAAAGGTAAGGACCCCGTAGATATGGGATCCTACAGACCGATCTCGCTGTTGAACGCCGATGTAAAACTCCTGGCGAGGATTCTGGCCACAAGGCTTTCTGGGGTGATCGCCTCTGTTGTCCACCCGGACCAGAACGGTTTCATTCCAAACAAAGGTACCCATCATAATCTCCACTGGCTTTTTGCCAATATACAGGCCCCCGGTGGGTTTGCTCGCTCCATCCTGTCTCTAGATGCCTCAAAGGCCTTCGACAGGGTGAAGTGGCGGTTTCTCTGGAAGGTTTTGGCGAGGATGGGCTTCGGGGAGAGATTTATAAATATGATTAAGACACTTTATAGGTCCCCTATGGCCAGGCTGAGTCTCAATGGGAGTCTTACTTCGAGCTTTGATCTAAACAGAGGTACCCATCAGGGTTGCCCACTATCTCCACTCCTATTCGATATCTACATTGAGCCCTTGGCTCTGGCTGTTAGGCAGGATCCTCAAATTAAAGGCTTTGGAATACTAGGAGAGGAAGATCGCATTTCTTTATATGCAGACGATGTTCTTTTTTTTGCAGATAACACAGAGATAAGTGTCCCAAGAATTATTCATAATGTTAAACTATTTGGTGGGCTATCAGGCCTAGAAATAAACTGGTCAAAGACTATTCTGATGCCAATAGATTTAGTGACTCAAGAGGAATCCTTGATAACCCAGCTAGATATGGTTGACACCTTTCAATACTTGGGTATGACGATATCTCCCAAGGTGGAAGACTCTGTTCATCTTAACCTGACCCCATTGATAACCAAAATAAGAGCAAAAATAGGGATTTGGCAAAGACTTCCCTTATCCAGAGCGGATCGAGTTTCACTGGTTAAAATGGTAATTCTACCCCAATTCCTCTATGTTCTTAGGAATTTACCTATTTGGATAGAGGAAAAATATTTCAAATTAATGGAAAGAATAATCAACGATTTGATTTGGGGAAGAAAACGTGTGAGACTCAAATTGGAATACTTTTATAAGCCTTTGGACCATGGGGGTCTAAACCTCCCATGTTTCAAAGGCTATTTCATTGCCGCCCAGTTATGGACGTGCAGTGAGTGGCCAAACAACACTTTCTTAAGTAGCCTAGTAAGAAGCTCTCCACATAATAATATATTTACGCTTTTGGAATCGGGGTTGTTGACTAATAGGGACCGGGGGCATAAAGGGACTATAAAACTGTGGGCTGTTACTAGAGAATGGTTGGGAGTAAAGGGATCACTCACATTCACGCCTCTTTGGCACAACACTCACGTACAGATATTAGATGGTATAGCACAGGATCAATTCTGGCAAAAGAATGGGATTCTTTTCCTGGCACAGGTTTCTAATAACGGAGAAATCATGCCGTTTGTGGAATTATCACATAGTGTAGAGAATTTGTCATGGTTTAGGTACTTCCAGCTTCGTTCGGCACTTGCTAGTTTAGATGATAAATCACTGTTAGAAATAGATAATTCCTCTCCGCTTAATGAGCGGTTTGGGAAGGCACCAGTAAGAATGAAGATTTCCAATATATATAAATTATTTATTAATTCACGGTTTTCAGAGACACAATCACCAGGGCAAAAGGCCTGGGAGAGGGATTGCCCAAATATACAAAGTGTAGGATGGGGGAGTATTTTTACTAACCCAGATGTACTATCCCACAACTTTAATCACGTCCTAATACAGTTCCATATTTATCATAGATTATACGTTACCCCTACTTGGCTTAATAGGTGTGGATTAAGAGATTCCTCCAACTGCCCTCGATGTGATACTGCCGGTGCGGATTACATACATATGATCTGGGCATGCCCAGAACTCGGGGCCTACTGGAGGGGTATTAACAAGGTTCTTATATACAAACTAAAAACACGGATTCCTCTTGAGCCACAATTGTTTTTACTGAACGATCTCTCGATACTAACTAGTCATAAACCCCAAAAGATTCTAATAGGCAGAATATTACTATTGGCCAGGGTCCTGATCAGTCGGAGTTGGTTTGCACGAAAGGCCCCAGAAGTAAACAAATGGATAAATCTGGTGAATAAGGTGAAAAATTATGAGCGGATTCTCTATAAGCAGAGGGGTGGAATTGAGAAATGGGTTAAGATATGGGACGGTTGGTAATTCTGAAAGGACTGTACAACCGTAATTTATCCTAATTGTTATTTTTATTATTATTATTATTATTTTATTTATAATTATTATTTTTTTTGCCCCCTTTTCTCTCTTCCCTTCTCCTTATTTATTCATGGGGGGCTGGGTGGGAAGGCGGGGGTGCACTCATCAGGCTCGGGGGGGGGGGTATCAAGGGGGGGAAAGAATAGGGGGGTTTGAAAAATGTATACCAATTTCTAATTACATTTTTGTGTACTGTTTGTATAATAATAAAGATGTTAAATTAACAAAAAAAAGAGCAGTCATCCTTTGGACTGCTACGAGGAGGAGGGTCAGAGGGAGGTGAAGGACCCCATGCATCAGTGTTGGTGGTAGTAGTAGTGGCACCTGTAGACACTTTGGTGGGGGTAGGGGCAGTGGCAGCGACAGTGGAACTCTGGGCAAATATGGAGCAGGGAATCGGGAGGGAAGCCAAGGAGCTCACAATGACATATTATCGTCTGATAAAAGTGGCAGGAAAGGTGAGCACAATGATGATTGAGTGTTAGACAGGACCTGGGAGCCAGATCAGGGTGCTGAAGAGGAAACATCAGGGAAGGAGGGCAGTGGCCGCAGCAACAATAAGGAGCAAAGGCAATGTACTACCAGAACCTCCTAAAAAACTGCCAGGACCAGATCTGCTTCTACTATGGCCAGCTTGGAAACTAGTGATGCTGCTGATACTTCGGGCACAGATTCAAAACTTGCAGGACCTACCGTAAGCCAACCATATGGCACTTTTTCTCCACAGTGCCGTGTGCTAGATCTGTAGGATTAAAATAAGTTATGGCCGTTCAAAATTATGCACATGGGCTCTATTGCAGCACATGAAGCAACATCACCAGTCACTGTGAAAAAACAGAAATGGCCACCAGATAGCGCAACAAGAGTATCCTCCTTCTCCAGGTCTCCTTTACGGCAGCCATTCTGCATCCATGGGCCTCACAGTGTCCTTGTCATAATTCATTACTGCCTCTCCCGCTCCTCCTCTGCTCCATTGTTAGCCATTGATAATGGAATGTGTGGCCAGAAAACAACTCTACGCTCTCAGCAATCTGCTGGTGCACAAGCTTAACTCCCACCTAGTCAAGTTGTTGACTGTGCAGTTGCTGCCATAACACTTAATAGATTCTTCTGCCTTTAGGGAGCCAATGGTGTGCTCTCAGCTGAAGATATCTAGCCACCATTAGTTTTCCAAAAAAAAACATCCTTGCTTTGCACTCTCATGTGGCAGGGAACGTGGGCCGCTGTTGCTGTGTGGCAGGGTGCATGCCACGGTGGACACCTGGAGCAGCTGTTACGGGGAGAGACAGTACATTTCTTTCACAGCCCACTAGGTCAATGCTTTTCTTGGCAGTGGCGAGGCAGCACCCCAGCTACAAGGCCAGGTCCTACTGACAGCTCCACTTTTGTGTCATACATTGTCTCTTCCCCAACAGAAGAAGGCACAGCAGTTCTTCCTACTCCCCCTCCAACCTATTGTATGTGTAAAGTGAAGCTTTGCCATGCGGGTGAGTGGACACACAGAGCAGATTACTTCAACAGACATCCCACTGGCTGTTTCCCTGCCAACTCCAAGTGGGCAAGATGGTCAGGAACAATGGCAGGAACAGCTTGGCTGCGCTGCATTTGAGGGAAATAACATATGTTCCCTGCCTGGTGCATATGATCAATTTGGTGGTGCTTGCAGAAGCTGCTGCCATTGTCTAGAATACTGTCCTCGTATTTCAGGCATTTGCCAATTCAGCCTTGCATATTTGTCAAGGAAAACCCTCCTGGACTTGCAGTGACAGGACATTCAGCCACTGCCAGGCTCGATCCGCAACATTCCAACTCCGCTAGGATTCTCAGTAGGCACAACTGCGGCATCAACAATGTCATCCCCCTAATACTTGTCTAAGAGCAGAAGCTTCTGCTGATACAAAAATGCATGGCAAATGTAGAACAACTGGCCACCGTGTAGTTGTCGGGGACCCACATGGAGAAGGTCCCATGAAGGAGGAGGAGGTGTAATACCCCAGAGTGGTATTACTACTCCTATATCCTGCTACTGTCTTTGATAACCTACTAATAATGTCATCTGTGTATTGATTCCAGGTCCTCCCACATTGTGCATTCCTAACCATTGCTATGTATCTGTTGTTTCTTGTATTACATGTAATGTGCCTGGTTCACCAGCAGATGGCAGCGGATATATGGCAGGGATATCTTTAGATAGAACGGAACTTACCATTCTGTTCTCCCCCTTTTGGGCAGAAGTGGGCTAGACTTGCTTCCTACCAAGGGAGCAGTTGCAGGAAGTGTTTAGTCAGTCTTAGTCAAGATGTTGCAGTGCAGGGAAGGCCCCCCTCCTGCAGCAGGAGTCTCTCCAGGGAATCAGCTCATAGAGCACCCTGACTCCTTGTAGATTTATGGATAGAGTGTGAAGAGGGGGTCAACAGCCACAGGTACCCCACTCTAAAGGTACCAGACCAGTCCTAAAGTCCAGCTGCCAGACTTAAGCTGAGTTTAGCACAGCAGAGAAGGAGAAAGTAGAATATTCAAGTTTGCCTGCCAGGTTACCCTAAAACATGCTGGAACCAAGAGAAATATCACTTCTTGGACGGATGCAAGTTGATACAAGTAAAGCTGTTGAATAGAGATGAGCGAATCAAAGTTGACAAAGTGGAATTCGATCAAAATTTTAGGAAAAATTCAATTCGGACCAAATCTGAATTTCCTCATGCTTGGTGGTAATGAATCACATTTCTTCCTAAAATGGCTGCTGCATGTGTGAGGACATGGAGCAAGGAACTCTGGGAATGCCATGCATGCAGCCAATCAGCAGCCAGCCAGCCCTGTGATGTCACAGCCCTATAAATAGCGGCAGCCATCTTGGATTCTGCCATTTTCCAGTCTACTTAGTGCAGGGAAAGACGTCAGCAGGCGCTAGGGACAGTGTGAGGAAAGACTTTAAAACTTTTATTTTGATGACTAAAAGTTCAGGGAAAGGATAGGGAGGAATCCTTCCACAGCATTTCTGTAGAACAGGGTTCAGTCGGGGAGGTTACAGCCTGGTAATAGGACCAATCCTATTACACCTTGCTGCACTGACTGCGTATCCAAATTGCCATCATACAGCTCTGTAATTCCAGCAAACCGTTCTTGTTATTGGGGTGCAAGTGCCGTGTGATACCGCCATTAACAGGGTTATTACAAGGAAATATTTCTACGTCTTATTTGCCCTTGTGCGGTGCAGTTATATGTTCTAAAGCATTTTTTGGCTTGTATTAGTGGGAAAAAAGGGCTTATTAGCCGTTGTGTGGTGAAGTGCGAAAACTACAGCCCTTTTTAGCGAGTATTAATGGCAAAAAATATATATTTGCCCTTGTGCGGTGCAGTTATATGTTCTAAAGCCTTTTGTGGCGTGTATTAGTGGAAACAGAAAAGGCTTATTAGCCGTTGTGTGGTGAAGTGAGAAAATTGCAGACTTTTTTGTGGTGTTTTATTTGCCTTTTTATTTATTTATTAGATCTAACAGTATGTCAGGCAGAGAAGTGCCAGGCCCTGCACAGAGGAGTGGCAAAGGCCTAAATGTTTCTGGCGCAGGCAGAGGTCGCAGCAGAGTAAGGGGCCGTGGCAGCAGGAGTCGCAACGAGAGGCCTGAGCTCCTGGTGTCAGCTAGCGGTCGTGTCTTGACTAGGAACCCGGCGGTTCTTGAATGGTTGACTCAGTCATCCACTTCGTCCCAAGTGACATCAGACACCCCCAGCCAAGAGTCAGTGGGTTCGTCAGACACAACCCTTAGTTGGCATGGCCCGGGAGCAGGCACCTGTCCACAACCTGCCTCTGTCCTTTGCTGTTCCCTCACCGCGAGGAGTATTATATGCTGTGGGCTCAGCTCCACTATACAGCGAGGACGAGCTACTAGAGGACAGTCAGCAGGTACTGCCCAGCCAAGATCTGGAGGAGACATCTGCCTCTTCCTCCGGTAGGCGGGCAAGTAGTGATGAGGAGAGTGGAGTGGGAGCTGGTGTTGCGAGCGGTCAGGCTCCTGGCCCAGAGACCGTTGAGGAGGACATCAGTGATTTGCAGACAGTACTCGATGATGATGTAGCTGATCGCACTTGGGAGCCGGGTGAATTAGGGGCTTCATCATCATCGGGAGAAGAGGGTGGAAGCTGGCCTGTGAGGCAGCGGCGGAGCCAGCAGGTCGCTAGCGTGGCCGGGAGTCAGCAGGGTGGCAGCAGTGGGAGGTCGAGAGCCAAACGCCGGAGCCTCACTGCCCGGAAAGTAGTGGTGCAGGGGTTCACGGAAGCAGCGGCGGTAGCAGGCAGTCAGTGCGGAGTGTTGGGGGTAAAATAACCTACTCGGTGGTGTGGCAGTTTTTTGTTAAGCAGCCGGAGGAGGTGAACATGGCCATATGTAGAATCTGTGGGCAGAAGCTGAAGAGTGGCCAGGGTGCCACGGGCCTGCATCAACATATGCAGCGTCACCATAAAATAGCCTGGGAGAACCGTGGCTTCGATGTGGTGGTCCAGCCTGCCGCAGCAACCGCTGCATCACCCAGTGGCACGCTCCCAATTTAAGGTAGTCAAGGCTCCACCACCTCAGCTGAAGGGAGCTGTCTGTCCTTCCCATCATCTGCTCGTCCTGATGCTCTTGCTCCTCGTCTTCCTACTCCTCGTCAATCATTCCGTCAGCAATCGATCACCGAAGCGATTGCCAAGAGATAACAGTATGCGTGCACTCATCCAACGGTGCAGAAGCTGAACGTGCTCCTGGCCAAGTTGCTGGTGCTGCAGTCCCTCCCTTTCCAAGTGGTGGACTCTGCACCTTTCAGAGAACTGATGGCTTGTGCCGAGCCGAGGTGGAGAGTCCCAAGCCATCATTTCTTTGCCAAAAAGGCAGTACCAGCCCTGCACAAATATGTAGAACAGAAGGTGGGCCAATCCTTGAGCCTGTCGGTGTCTGCCAAAGTGCACGGCAGCGCCGACGTGTGGAGCTATGACTACAGTCAGGGATAATACATGTTCTTTTTGGCCCACTGGGTGAATGTGGTTCCTGAACAGCCAAACCAGTAACTTGGCTAGGTGAGACCGCTTCTGCCTCTACGTTCTCACGGAATTGGTCCTGCGACAATGTCCGCCCCTGCCTCCTCATCCTCCACCATGTCCTCAGCCTCCAATGCAGGGACAATTCACAGGGCATGACGGTGTCACGCTGTTCTGCACCTCGTTTGCCTGGGTGAACGGAGTCACACAAGGGAGGAACTGCTCCGTGTCCTTTATCAAGAAATCGAATCCTGGCTTTCTCCATGACAACTCAAAATAGGAACCATGGTGACCAACAACGGGAAGAACTTGGTGTTGGCGCTGCGTCAAGGAGGGCTGAACCACGTGCCCTGCATGGCGCACGTGTTCAATCTGTTTGTAAAGCAGTTTCTGAAGTCTTCCACCCATCTAAAAGACATCCTAAAAATGGCCAGGAAACTTTGCATGCACTTCCGCCACTCGTACACCGCAAAGCACACCCTCCTTAAGCTACAGCGGCAGAACGACATCCCCCAACATAGGCTGATATGTGACATTTCCACCCATTGGAATTCCACCCTCCATATGTTGGACCGAGAAAGGCGATCAACGATTTCTTGATGATCCAAGCGGACAGGAGTACTCCTCTGTGTAATTTCAATGTCAGCCAGTGGCAGCTCATGTGTGACACCTGCCGTTTGCTCAGGCCCTTTGAGGAGGCCACATTATTTTTCAGTCGCCAGGACTACAGGATGAACAACATCATTCCACTGCTTAATGTCCTGGTACAGATGCTGGTAAATCTGGCTGGTCAGGGGACTCGAGCCGTGACGCCTAGATCGCACGGCCACATGAGCCCTGTGGGGGATGAACTGGAGGAGGGGGAGGACATTGGAGCACAAGCAATGTGTAGCGAAATGAGTGGTTTTTATACAGAGGTGACAGGAGAGGAGGAGCAGGAGCAGCCGGAGGAGCAATAGGGTGATGAGGAAGACGAGACAGAGGACCCGGACACACCGTGGCAGTATGCAGTGGAGATGGAGGCAGGGAGTCCTTCCAAGTCACTTACACAAATGGCCCGTTGCATGCTCACTTGCTTGCATAGTGACAGCCGAATTGTCACCATTCGGCAGAGGGATGACTTCTGGCTCTCCACCTTGTTGGACCCTCACTACCTGTCCAAAATCTCACTACCTGTCCAAAATGGGGGCCTTTTTTTTACACCCGCTGAGAGGGAGGACAAACTGAACTACTATAAAGACATCCTATGTAGTCAGTTGGCCGCTGCCTATCTGCGCCATCGACCTTCCTCTCACAGGTCTGACTGGGGGGGCCCTCTGCGCTCATGTTCCTCTGCCATGGCTGCTGTGGCGGGGGTGTGGGGGGTAGGAGCAGTTCCAGCTCCATCAGCAGCAACTTAAGTCTAGAGTCGCTGATGAGCAGCTTTCTTCACCCGCATAGTGAAGAAACTACTCACCAGCAACAGCAAGACTTGGAGCAGAACCTGAACCAGCAGGGGGTGGCATACTTGGACAGCACTTTGCCACCCCACATTGAACATCTGCTGGACTACTGGGTAGCCAAACTGGATTTGTGGCCGCAACTGGCCGAGTTTGCCCTGGAAAAGCTGTCCTGCCCGGCCAGTAGTGTGGCATCAGAGCGTGTGTTTAGTGCGGCGGGGAATATAGTTACCCCAAGAATAACTCGCCTATCCACTCAAAATGTGGAGAGACTGACCTTTGTCAAGATGAATCTGGCGTGGATCAGCCAGGATTTCCACCCACCAATGCTTGATGCATCAGACTAGATCATCCATGGTGCCACACCAACACTTTGATAAAAGAGACCGGTTTCTTCTGGCTACCTGCCTCAGCTACTATTCTGATGCTGCCACCCGACTGCTCCTTCTTTCACCCACCATCTTCAGATAGTACTGGTATTGCCACCCACCTCCACCACTCTGTCAACGAGTCACTCTGTGGTCTCCTGATGCTGCTGCTGCCACCTCCACACTGTGTCATTATTCCACTCTGTGGCCTCCTAATTCTGCTGCCACCTCCACACTGTCATTGTGCCACTCTGTGGCCTCCTCCTGATGCTGCTGCCACCTCCAGACTCTGTCATTGGGCCACTCTGTGGTCTCCTGATGCTGCTTCCACCTCACCACTATGTCATAAGGCCACTCTGTAGACTTCTCATGCTGTTCCTACCCTCCCCACTTCATGACTGGGCCACTATTTTGCCTTTCGGCCTGGCTGACATCATCATTTATTTGAGCCTTCTTCTATCTGTCAGAAGTAAGGAAAAATGAGACGCACAACGGATCCTGTCTGTGTAGCAGCTGTAAGGCCTGTATGGTCCCATCAGAATTGGTTTATGATTTGGTAGCCAAAAGCAGGAGTGGGTACAAAACACAGAAGACATGCAAATATTCCATTCACGTGTCATCTCTGTTTTGGATCCACTCCTGCTATTTTTGGCTTTAGCAATACTGATGGATTACTGACCAAATGCTGACCGAGTGAAGGCGGATGCTCCACAGACAGGATCCGTTTTTTTGTGGGTTATTGTTCTGACGGATCAGAGGACGGGCAAAATAATCAGTGACGTCAACACAAACTTACTGCTGACCCCCTCTCCACTCTGTCGGGGGCTCTACTTGTATAAGCGTTTAATAGAACAGGTTCTGTAGACATCTATGTGGAATCAGCTGACGACTGTGTAAAAGGAGTGCGCTTATTCTTGGCGCTAATATCGACCTGTAAGGCTGAGTTCACACTTGAGTTATTTGGTCAGTTTTGGCCCCGTGACTGCCCTAATAAGTGAAGTGCGCAGTGATTCTAAGAGCGACGCCTGTCATCTGCCTGTCATACGGACTCACAGTATTATTTCACTACCACAGCAGTATCCCTATGTGTGTTACTGCAAGGCAAAGTGTTCTACACCACTATACAGGCACAGTGTTCTACACCACTATACAGGCACAGTGCTCTACACTGCTATACAGGCACAGTGTTCTACACCACTATACAGGCACAGTGTTCTACACCGCTATACAGGCACAGTGTTCTACACCACTATACAGGCACAGTGTACTACACCGCTATACAGGCACAGTGTTCTACACCGCTATACAGGCACAGTGTTCTACACCACTATACAGGCACAGTGTTCTACACCGCTATACAGGCACAGTGTTCTACACCACTATACAGGCACAGTGTTCTACACCACTATACAGGCACAGTGTTCTACACCACTATACAGGCACAGTGTTCTACACCGCTATACAGGCACAGTGTTCTACACCGCTATACAGGCACAGTGTTCTACACCTCTATACAGGCACAGTGTACTACACCGCAGTGTACTACTACAAAACACAGAAGACATGCAAATATTCCATTCACGTGTCATCTCTGTTTTGGATCCACTCCTGCTATTTTTGGCTTTAGCAATACTGATGGATTACTGACCAAATGCTGACCGAGTGAAGGCGGATGCTCCACAGACAGGATCCGTTTTTTTGTGGGTTATTGTTCTGACGGATCAGAGGACGGGCAAAATAATCAGTGACGTCAACACAAACTTACTGCTGACCCCCTCTCCACTCTGTCGGGGGCTCTACTTGTATAAGCGTTTAATAGAACAGGTTCTGTAGACATCTATGTGGAATCAGCTGACGACTGTGTAAAAGGAGTGCGCTTATTCTTGGCGCTAATATCGACCTGTAAGGCTGAGTTCACACTTGAGTTATTTGGTCAGTTTTGGCCCCGTGACTGCCCTAATAAGTGAAGTGCGCAGTGATTCTAAGAGCGACGCCTGTCATCTGCCTGTCATACGGACTCACAGTATTATTTCACTACCACAGCAGTATCCCTATGTGTGTTACTGCAAGGCAAAGTGTTCTACACCACTATACAGGCACAGTGTTCTACACCACTATACAGGCACAGTGCTCTACACTGCTATACAGGCACAGTGTTCTACACCACTATACAGGCACAGTGTTCTACACCGCTATACAGGCACAGTGTTCTACACCACTATACAGGCACAGTGTACTACACCGCTATACAGGCACAGTGTTCTACACCGCTATACAGGCACAGTGTTCTACACCACTATACAGGCACAGTGTTCTACACCGCTATACAGGCACAGTGTTCTACACCACTATACAGGCACAGTGTTCTACACCACTATACAGGCACAGTGTTCTACACCACTATACAGGCACAGTGTTCTACACCGCTATACAGGCACAGTGTTCTACACCGCTATACAGGCACAGTGTTCTACACCTCTATACAGGCACAGTGTACTACACCGCTATACAGGCACAGTGTTCTACACCACTATACAGGCACAGTGTTCTACACCACTATACAGGCACAGTGTTCTACACCACTATACAGGCACAGTGTTCTACACCACTATACAGGCACAGTGTTCTACACCGCTATACAGGCACAGTGTTCTACACCGCTATACAGGCACAGTGTTCTACACCTCTATACAGGCACAGTGTACTACACCGCTATACAGGCACAGTGTTCTACACCACTATACAGGCACAGTGTTCTACACCACTATACAGGCACAGTGTTCTACACCACTATACAGGCACAGTGTTCTACACCGCTATACAGGCACAGTGTTCTACACCACTATACAGGCACAGTGTTCTACACCGATATACAGGCACAATGTTCTACACCGCTATACATGCACAGTGCTCTACACCGCTATACAGTCACAGTGTTCTACACCGATATACAGGCACAGTGCTCTACACCACTATACAGGCACAGTGTTCTACACCACTATACAGGCACAGTGTTCTACACCTCTAGAAAGGCACAGTGTTCTACACCTCTATACAGGCACAGTGTTCTACACCTCTATACAGGCACAGTGTTCTACACCGCTATACAGGCACAGTGTTCTACACCTCTATACAGGCACAGTGTACTACACCACTATACAGGCAGTGTTCTACACCACTATACAGGCACAGGGTTCTACACCGCTATACAGGCGCAGTGTTCTACACCACTATACAGGCACAGTGTTCTACACCACTATACAGTCACAGTGTTCTACACCACTATACAGTCACAGTGTTCTACACCGCTATACAGGCACAGTGTTCTACACCGCTATACAGGCACAGTGTTCTACACCACTATACAGGCACAGTGTTCTACACCACTATACAGTCACAGTGTTCTACACCACTATACAGTCACAGTGTTCTACACCACTATACAGGCACAGTGTTCTACACCGCTATACAGGCACAGTGTTCTACACCGCTATACAGGCACAGTGATCTACACACCACTATACAGGCACAGTGTTCTACACACCACTATACAGGCACAGTGTTCTACACTGCTATACAGGCACAGTGTTCTACACCGCTATACAGGCACAGTGTTCTACACCACTATACAGGCACAGTGTTCTACACCGATATACAGGCACAATGTTCTACACCGCTATACATGCACAGTGCTCTACACCGCTATACAGTCACAGTGTTCTACACCGCTTTACAGGCACAGTGTTCTACACCGATATACAGGCACAATGTTCTACACCGCTATACAGGCACAGTGTTCTACACCTCTAGAAAGGCACAGTGTTCTACACCTCTATACAGGCACAGTGTTCTACACCGCTATACAGGCACAGTGTTCTACACCTCTATACAGGCACAGTGTTCTACACCGCTATACAGGCACAGTGTTCTACACCGCTATACAGGCACAGTGTTCTACACCGCTATACAGGCACAGTGTTCTACACCACTATACAGGCACAGTGTTCTACACCGCTATACAGGCACAGTGTTCTACACCACTATACAGGCACAGTGTTCTACACCACTATACAGGCACAGTGTTCTACACCACTATACAGGCACAGTGTTCTACACCACTATACAGGCACAGTGTTCTACACCGCTATACAGGCACAGTGTTCTACACCACTATACAGGCACAGTGTTCTACACCACTATACAGGCACAGTGTACTACACCACTATACAAGCACAGTGTTCTACACCGCTATACAGGCACAGTGCTCTACACCGCTATACAGGCACAGTGTTCTACACCGCTATACAGGCACAGTGTTCTACACCGCTATACAGGCACAGTGTCCTACACCGCTATACAGGCACAGTGTTCTACACCACTATACAGGCACAGTGTTCTACATCACTATACAGGCACAGTGTTCTACACCACTATACAGGCACAGTGTTCTACACCACTATACAGGCACAGTGTTCTACACCGCTATACAGGCACAGTGTTCTACACCACTATACAGGCACAGTGTTCTACACCGATATACAGGCACAATGTTCTACACCGCTATACATGCACAGTGCTCTACACCGCTATACAGTCACAGTGTTCTACACCGATATACAGGCACAGTGCTCTACACCACTATACAGGCACAGTGTTCTACACCACTATACAGGCACAGTGTTCTACACCTCTAGAAAGGCACAGTGTTCTACACCTCTATACAGGCACAGTGTTCTACACCTCTATACAGGCACAGTGTTCTACACCGCTATACAGGCACAGTGTTCTACACCTCTATACAGGCACAGTGTACTACACCACTATACAGGCAGTGTTCTACACCACTATACAGGCACAGGGTTCTACACCGCTATACAGGCGCAGTGTTCTACACCACTATACAGGCACAGTGCTCTACACCACTATACAGGCACAGTGTTCTACACCGATATACAGGCACAGTGTTCTACACTGCTATACAGGCACAGTGTTCTACACCGTTATACAGGCACAGTGTTCTACACCGCTATACAGGCACAGTGTTCTACACCGCTATACAGGCACAGTGTTCTACACCACTATACAGGCACAGTGTTCTACACCACTATACAGTCACAGTGTTCTACACCACTATACAGTCACAGTGTTCTACACCGCTATACAGGCACAGTGTTCTACACCGCTATACAGGCACAGTGTTCTACACCACTATACAGGCACAGTGTTCTACACCACTATACAGTCACAGTGTTCTACACCACTATACAGTCACAGTGTTCTACACCACTATACAGGCACAGTGTTCTACACCGCTATACAGGCACAGTGTTCTACACCGCTATACAGGCACAGTGTTCTACACACCACTATACAGGCACAGTGTTCTACACACCACTATACAGGCACAGTGTTCTACACTGCTATACAGGCACAGTGTTCTACACCACTATACAGGCACAGTGTTCTACAACACTATACAGGCACAGTGTTCTACACCGATATACAGGCACAATGTTCTACACCGCTATACATGCACAGTGCTCTACACCGCTATACAGTCACAGTGTTCTACACCGCTATACAGGCACAGTGTTCTACACCGATATACAGGCACAATGTTCTACACCGCTATACATGCACAGTGCTCTACACCACTATACAGGCACAGTGTTCTACACCTCTAGAAAGGCACAGTGTTCTACACCTCTATACAGGCACAGTGTTCTACACCGCTATACAGGCACAGTGTTCTACACCTCTATACAGGCACAGTGTTCTACACCGCTATACAGGCACAGTGTTCTACACCACTATACAGGCACAGTGTTCTACACCACTATACAGGCACAGTGTTCTACACCACTATACAGGCACAGTGTTCTACACCGCTATACAGGCACAGCGTTCTACACCGCTATACAGGCACAGCGTTCTACACCGCTATACAGGCACAGTGTTCTACACCGCTATACAGGCACAGTGTTCTACACCTCTATACAGGCACAGTGTTCTACACCCCTATATAGGCACAGTGTTCTACACCACTATACAGGCACAGTGTTCTACACCGCTATATAGGCACAGTGTTCTACACCGCTATACAGGCACAGTGTTCTACACCGCTATACAGGCACAGTGCTCTACACCTCTATACAGGCACAGTGTTCTACACCGCTATACAGGCACAATGCTCTACACCGCTATACAGGCACAGTGTTCTACACCTCTATACAGGCACAGTGTTCTACACCACTATACAGGCACAGTGTTCTACACCACTATACAGGCACAGTGTTCTACACCGCTATACAGGCACAGTGTTCTACACCGCTATACAGGCACAGTGCTCTACACCCCTATACAGGCACAGTGTTCTACACCTCTATACAGGCACAGTGTACTACACCACTATACAGGCACAGTGTTCTACACCACTATACAGGCACAGTGTTCTACACCACTATACAGGCACAGTGTTCTACACCGCTATACAGGCACAGTGTTCTACACCGCTATACAGTCACAGTGTTCTACACCACTATACAGGCACAGTGCTCTACACCACTATACAGGCACAGTGTTCTATACCACTATACAGGCACAGTGTTCTATACCACTATACAGGCACAGTGTTCTACACCGCTATACAGGCACAGTGTTCTACACCGCTATACAGGCACAGTGTTCTACACCACTATACAGGCACAGTGTTCTACACCGCTATACAGGCACAGTGTTCTACACCGCTATACAGGCACAGTGTTCTACACCACTATACAGGCACAATGTTCTACACCGCTATACATGCACAGTGTTCTACACCACTATACAGGCACAGTGTTCTACACCTCTAGAAAGGCACAGTGCTCTACACCGCTATACAGGCACAGTGTTCTACACCGCTATACAGGCACAGTGTTCTACACCTCTATACAGGCACAGTGTTCTACACCGCTATACAGGCACAGTGTTCTACACCGCTATACAGGCACAGGGTTCTACACCGCTATACAGGCACAGTGTTCTACACCGCTATACAGGCACAGTGCTCTACACCTCTATACAAGCACAGTGTTCTACATCGCTATACAGGCACAGTGTTCTACACCACTATACAGGCACAGTGTTCTACACCGCTATACAGGCACAGTGTTCTACACCTCTATACAGGCTCTCTGCTGCCAGGAAATAGCAGTTTTTTAACAAAATTCGCCACAACTAAATTCGTATCGAACCAAATTGTTCTGGAAAGTTTGGCGAATCGGCCGAATCGAATTCTTTAGAAATTCGCTCATCTCTACTATTAAACTTTATAAAGTCTGGACTCTACTTATTCTCCACCTCCCCCATTACTCTCTCCTTTATTGCTTCGAAACCTAACCCTGGGAGCAAGGGTATCCATGTAGGATCACCGTGACGCAGAGACTATTGACTCAGCATTCCTATAAACCTGGGACACGATCGGTCCTGGGGGGGCGGCATGTGGCATTACCACTGGAGGAGGAGTTGGAGGTGGAGGAGCAAGAGGATGATGATGATCATGACACTGGCCATGACATCCAATCATCTCAGTGAGGGCAGTGAAGGAAAGACCGGGCTTCTCAGGCGCACTGGTCAGTCTGGCGAGCTGTGTACTTTCTTGTTTATATAGTGACAGGCGTATCGTTGACATCACGCATTCTGATCATTACTGGACCGCCATGCTTTTAGACCCTAGCTTTTAAAGAAAAATGGGGGAATGTTTTCCTGTTGCTGAAAGGGAGGACAAAGTTCTTTATTTTTAGGAAACACTGTGTATGCAGCTTGCTGCAGCTTTTGTCGAGCAGATGCCTGCCACCATCATGTCTGACCAGGAGGCCCCTCTCTGCCCCTAGCAGAGTCACCCCACCTCTCACTGTCTCTGCTACCACAAGCATCCAGTTCAGTATCATCAACATGATAGAGCAGTTTTTTTCATGTGCCACACCAGGCTGAGGCAAATCAGCAAACTGAAACCTCCCACCTCAACACCCAGGTGCACTCCTACCTTGACTCTGGCCTGTCTCCAGACCATGCCACATTCCCTGATCCCATGGGCATTTAGGCAGGCAGACTGGAAGAGTGGCCAATGAATAGTTCTGCCCTCGCTGATGCTGCCCTATCATACCACTGTCACTGTCTGCCTGCCAAGCTCATGTTCTGTAGAGTATGACTACTGCAACTGTAACTCCTCACTTATAATCCCCCTATGGCCACTATCATTACCACTACCCTGCCACCACCACTACTGCTACCACTGAACAGCTGCACACGCATGTACTCAGTACTACCTTGTCTACTACATCTGCTACTACTATTGCTGCCATATTATTATTTATTACGATAGTGCTATTTATTCCATGGTGCTGTACATGTGAAAAGGGATGTACATGCATAGAATAAAAGAAGTACAATAAAAATTAACGAGAAAAGTTGCAAACTGGTACAGTAGGAGATAGGACCCTGCCCACGAGGGCTTCTAATTAGAGTTGAGCGAACCCGAACTGTAATGTTCAGGTTCGTACCGAACTTTAGGGTTTTCGGCACCCGGACCCGAACCCGAACATTTATGTAAAAGTTTCGGTTCGGTGTTCGGCGCTTTTTATGGCGCTTTTTGAAGGCTGCAAAGCAGCCAATCAACAAGCGTCATACTACTTGCCCCAAAAGGCCATCACAGCCATGCCTACTATTGGCATGGCTGTGATTGGCCAGTGCAGCATGTGACCCAGCCTCTATTTAAGCTGGAGTCACGTAGCGCCGCCCGTCACTCTGCTTGGATTAGTGTAGGGGGAGGCAGCAGCTGCTGTGAGGGAGAGATCTTATCAAGAACTGGTTTATGTACTCAGCGATCTACAGAAAAAGTGTTTTGTGGGTGCAGTGCACAATTCTTTTAAGCCTGCCCTGAGCCAACTACTGCTGAAAACTAACAGTTTTTTCTTCAGTTAGTCAATATCAATACATGATCGGCAGACATTTTATGCAACGATAATGCACCAGCACAGGCTATCTGCAAGTCCAGAAATACAGCTTTGGCATACTGGGGTGAAAAAAAGCCTATAATATACTGCACATCTGGGATTACAGGTGCATAAGTGACTGTCACATTTAGGACAGAAATACAGCTTTTTGGTTACTGGGGTGAAAAAACCCTCTGATATACTGCACATCTGGGATTAGACAAGCATAAGTGACTGTCACATTTAGGCCACAAATACCGCTGTCATATAGAGTTAAAAAAAATTTTTAGTACAATACCCTACATCAGGGTTTATATTGGCGGTTAATTATTTTTAACAGACTTAACTGTTCTAAGGATGGTAAGGCCTGAGCAAGTACAGGCGCTAGTCGATTGGGTGGCCGACAGTGGATCCAGCACGTTCACATTATCTCCCACCCAGTCTTCTGCAGAAAGTGCACAGGTGGCGCCTGAAATCCATGCCCATCAGTCTGTCACATCACCCCCGTGCATATCGGGGAACCTGTCTGAGCCTCAAGTCATGCAGCAGTCTCTTATGCGGTTTGAAGACTCTGCTGGCAGGGTTTCCCAAGGGCATCCACCTAGCCCTTCCCCAGCGGTGAAAGACATAGAATGCACTGACGCACACCCACTTATGTTTCCTGATGATGAGGACATGGGAATACCACCTCATCACGTCTCTGATGATGACGAAACACAGGTGCCAACTGCTGCGTCTTTCTGCAGTGTGCAGACTGAACAGGAGGTCAGGGGTCAAGACTGGGTGGAAGACAATGCAGGGGACGATAAGGTCCTAGACCCCACATGGAATGAAGGTCGTGCCACTGACTTTCAGAGTTCGGAGGAAGAGGCAGTGGTGAGACCGAGCCAACAGCGGAGCAAAAGCGGGAGCAGGGTGCAAAAGCAGAACACCCGCCGCCAAGAGACTCCGCCTGCTACTACCCACCGCCATCTGGGACCGAGCACCCCAAAGGCAGCTTCAAGGAGTTCCCTGGCATGACACTTCTTCACACCATGTGCTGATGACAAGACCAGAGTGGTTTGCACGCTGTGCCATCAGAGCCTGAAGCGAGGCATTAACGTTCTGAACCTTAGCACAACCTGCATGACCAGGCATCTACATGCGAGACACGGGCTGCAGTGGAGTAAGCACCTTCAAAACCAAGAAACCTGCTACCTCTTCTGCTGCTGCCTCGGCCTCTTCCTCCGCCTCTGGAGGAACGTTGGCACCTGCCGCCCAGCAAACAGAGGATGTGCCACCAACACCACCACCTCCGTCACCAAGCATCTCCACCATGTCACACGACAGCGTTCAGCTCTCCATCTTACAAACCTTTCAGAGAAAGCGTAAATTCCCACCTAGCCACCCTCGATCCCTGGCCCAGAATGCCAGCATTTCTAAACTGCTGGCCTATGAAATGCTGTCATTCAGGCTGGTGGACACAGACAGCTTCAAACAGCTCATGTCGCTTGCTGTCCCACAGTATGTTGTTCCCAGCCGCCACTACTTCTCCAAGAGAGCCGTGCCTTCCCTGCACAACCAAGTATCCGATAAAATCAAGTGTGCACTGCGGAACGCCATCTTTGGCAAGGTCCACCTAACCACAGATACGTGGACCAGTAACCACGGCCAGGGACGCTATATCTCCCTAACTGCACACTGGGTAAATGTAGTGGCGGCTGGGCCCCAGGCGGAGAGCTGTTTGGCGCACGTCCTTCCGCCGCCAAGGATCGCAGGGCATCATTCTTTGCCTCCTGTAGCCTCCTCCTCGGCTTCCTCCTCCTCTTCTTCCACCAGCTCATCCGGTCAGCCACACACCTTCACCACCAACTTCAGCACAGCACGGGGTAAACGTCAGCAGGCCGTTCTGAAACTCATATGTTTGGGGGACAGGCCCCACACCGCACAGGAGTTGTGGCGGGGTATAGAACAACAGACCGACGAGTGGTTGCTGCCGGTGAGCCTCAAGCCCGGCCTGGTGGTATGCGATAATGGGCGAAATCTCGTTGCAGCTCTGGGACTAGCCGGTTTGACGCACATCCCTTGCCTGGCGCATGTGCTGAATTTGGTGGTGCAGAAGTTCATTCGCAACTACCCCGACATGTCAGAGCTGCTGCATAAAGTGCGGGCTGTCTGTACGCGCTTCCGGCGTTCACATCCTGCCGCTGCTCGCCTGTCTGCGCTACAGTGTAACTTCGGCCTTCCCGCCCACCGCCTCATATGCGACGTGCCCACCAGGTGGAACTCCACCTTACACATGCTGGAGAGACTGTGCGAGCAGCAGCAGGCCATAGTGGAGTTTCAGCTGCAGCACGCACGGGTCAGTCGCACTGCGGATCAGACACACTTCACCACCAATGACTGGGCCTCCATGCGAGACCTGTGTGCCCTGTTGTGCTGTTTCGAGTACTCCACCAACATGGCCAGTGGCGATGACACCGTTATCAGCATTACAATACCACTTCTATGTCTCCTTGAGAAAACACTTAGGGCGATGATGGAAGAGGATGTGGCCCAGGACGAGGAGGAGGAAGAGGGGTCATCTCTAACACTTTCAGGCCAGTCTTTTAGAAGTGGCTCAGAAAGAGGATTTTTGCAACAGCAGAGACCAGGTACAAACTTGGCCAGCCAGGGCCCACTACTGGAGGATGATAAGGAGGAGGATGAGGAGGAGGTGGAGGAGGATGAGGATGAAGCATGTTCACAGCGGGGTAACATCCAACGCAGCTCGGGCCCATCACTGGTGCGTGGCTGGGGGGATACGGAGGACGCAGACGATACGCCTCCCACAGCTTGTCCTTACCTCTGGGCAGCCTGGCACACATGAGCGACTACATGCTGCAGTGCCTGCGCAACGACAGCAGAGTTGCCCACATTTTAACGTGTGCTGACTACTGGGTGGCCATCCTGCTGGATCCCCGTTACAAAGACAATGTGCCGTCCTTAATTCCCTCACTGGAGCGTGATCGGAAGATGCGCGACTATAGGCGCACACTGGTAGACGCGCTACTGAGAGCATTCCCGACTGACGCCGGGGGACAAGTGGAAGCGCAAGGCGAAGGCAGGGGAGGAGGAAGAGGTCGCCAACGCAGCTGTGTCAGCGTCAGCACCTCAGAAGGCAGGGTTAGCATGGCCGACATGTGGAAAAGCTTTGTCACCTCGGCGCAACAACCGGCCTCAACTGCTGATATGGAGCGTGTTAGCAGGAAGCAGCATTTGAACAACATGGTGGAACAGGACCTGTGCACACGACTACACGTACTGACTGATGGTTCTGCCCCATTCAACTTCTGGGTCTCCAAATTGTCCACATGGCCAGAGCTTGCCCTGTATGCCTTGGAGGTGCTGGCCTGCCCTGCAGCCGGTGTACTCTCTGAACGTGTATTCAGCACGGCAGGAGGCGTCATTACAGACAGACGCAGCCGCCTGTCCACAGCCAACGTGGACAAGCTGACGGTCATTAAAATGAACCAGGCCTGGATCCCACAAGACTTGTCTGTACCTTGTGCAGAATAGACGTTTATACCACTATCAAACATACATTCTTGTACTCAAGTCAAATGCAATGATTCTTTGTTTTCTTTTTTTTTATTTGTCCCAATATTTTGGGGGCTACCTACCCCAATAAAAAAAAATAAAAAAAACATTCTTGGCGACCCCCTCCTCCTCCTCCATTGCTGCCTCCACCTACAACACCACATTCACCGCCTCCTCAACCTCCGACTCCATATCCACCTCCTTCTCTGAGTTGCAGGTTAATAATTTGTAATTTTTTGTTATTTTATTTCATTTTAAGTTATTTCCCTATCCACATTTGTTTGCAGAGCAGTTGCCATGCTCTTAAGCACATTTTACTGCCTTTTACATCCCTCTAGCCTTTTCAAGGACTATTTTAGAGCCATTTTAATAAAAAAAAAAGTGCCAATTTTAGTGCCCTAAATTGAAAAAATTCTTATTTTCAATTGTCGGGTGACATTTTACAATTTTTGGCGCATACAAACCCCTGCTGTGCCTGGGTGACAGGGGCCTAAATCTCTCAAAATCGTCTGTTCTATTGCTGGGTGACATGAACCCCCTTTTGCCGTGAATGAACCCCTGCTCTGCATTGCTGACAGGGGCCTAAATTTTGTGAAAACATCTGTTACTGATCGGAAGATGCGCGACTACAAGCGCACGCTGATAATAGCATTCCCACCTGACAGCGGGGCACAGTGGAAGCACAAGGCGAAAGCAGAGGAGGAGGAAGAGGTCGCCAACGCAGCTGGGGCACCGCCAGCACCTGAGAAGGCAGGGTTAGCATGGCCCAAATGTGGAGAAGCTTTGACAGCCTTGGAGGTGCTGACCTGCCCTGCAGCCAGTGTATAGTGTGAACGTGTGTTTAGCAGAGAGCATTATCACAGGCCGCAGCCAATGTGGACAAGCTGACGTTTATTATAATGAACCAGGCCTGGATCCCACAGGACTTGTCCGTACCTTGTGCAGAATAGACCTTTATACCAGCCTCAACCATCCATTCTTGGACTCAAGTGCACTTATTCTTTGTTTTATTTTGTTATATGTCAATATTTAGGGGGATACCCCAATTAAAAAAAAAAAAATAACACAAATCAGTGTTGGCTACCTATTCCTCCTTCACCGCCGCTTCCACCTACACCGCCACGTCAACCTACACCGCCACATCCACCCATCCACCGCCTCCTCAACCTCCTACTCCTAGATCCAGATTTTTATTTTAAATTTTTCTGTATTTTTTGTTATTTTAAGTCATTTCCCTATCCACATTTGTTTGCAGAACAGTTGTCATGCTCTTAAGCACATTTTGATGCCTTTTGCAGCCCTTTTCAGGACTATTTTAGAGCCATTTTAGTGCCCAAAAGTTCGGGTCCCCATTGACTTCAATGGGGTTCGGGTTCGGGGTCAAGTTCGGGTCCCGAACCCGAACTTTTTTTTCAAGTTCAGCCGAACCTGCCGAACCCGAACATCCAGGTGTCCGCTCAACTCTACTTATAATGTACAAGGCATGCAGGAAGGATATAGTAGGGGAGGGCACAGGTTGCTTATCTGGTGGTATGGTGGCAGCAGGGTTACTGTAAGTTGTAGGCTTGCCTGAAGAGGTAGGTTTTAAGATGTCTATTGAAGGTCAAATGCCACTGTTACCCCTATACACCTAACTATTTCCACATCCACACTGACACTCAGAACTAGCCACTCTTTCTTATGACAAGTATGACTTCTGTGTCTATAAATACAGGCAGGCATTCTGACCCCGTTAAGGCATAATTTTTGGTGCTTGTGCAGAACAAGCCACTCTTTCTTCTGACATTAATATATGTATAAACAGCGGCAGAGAGCGTTCCCCCGTGAAGGCATAATATTTGGACGCTTGTTCTCAACAAGCAACAGTTTTTTCCCATAACACCGTGTGTGTGTTTACACCGATAAGGGACAATTTTTGGAAGCTTTGGAATGTGAAAAGCAGAACATGTGACAGTGTGGTCAACCATGCTTTTACCTAGCTTAATATGTCAGTGTCACTCTGACATTATTTGCTATTGCTGTTGTAACGGGGTGCCGAAGGCGCACTCGGTCTCCCATCAGCCGCAGACCTGCTGCTTAGCTTCGGGAGCGAGGATCTGTGTTTGACCTTGTTCCCAGGGCAGCTTTGCTAGCTGGGAGGCTCCCTGATCCTAGGTCTGCCTTGAGCGCCGAGCTGATCACTTGGTGCTCGACTGGTCGGTCTGTCGGTCATGTGATGCTGGCCACGTCACATGACCCTCACTCCCCACTATAAATACAGGCAGCCTGCTGGCTACAGGTTGCCTGTTAATTTTAGGTATCTGGTGATTGTTTTGTTCCTGCATACTTACCTGATCCTGTGTTCCCTGACGATTCTCTGCCTGCTTCTCCTGTACTGCTCATCTCTCCTGGTATCCTGACCCCGGCTTCCACCAGACGATTCTTTGCGGACTCCTGTTGTACTTAGTTTCTCTCCTGGTATCTGACCTCGGCTTTTCCTGACTATTCTCTGCTCATTCCTTAGTACTGCGTAGCTCTCTAGGTATTGACCCGGTCCGTTCACGTTCCGTTATTTGTCTTGTCTGTCTTCCCAGCATGTATCCTAAGTTAGGGACTGCCGTCTAGTTGTCCCCTGTCATTAGGACTTGTGAGGCAAGTAGGCAGGGCCAGGGGTGAGGGTGGAGCGCAGTGGTCACTATCCTCCCCCCTGTGTGTAGTATATGTTACCGTCACAGCTGTATTGTATTAAAGAGCTTAAGCGGGAGCAAAAATCACCGGACTGGACCAATGTTACAAAGAATCACCTTCTCTGAAGATTATCTATTGAGTGGAAGACCTCACCATTTCTACATTACTCAAGAAAGAGGGAGAAAGGAATGAGCCAAGAAGGTCTAGAACTTCCATGGCCAAGTGTTAGAATTAGTCAGACTGGTATTTTCTGATCAAGGCTGATAGATGTTACTGCTGTGAAGGGGAGATTGTTGAGACACCCTTCACACTTCCACAAGGTCTGACCAGTCATATCTTGACCCTGTATCCCTCAGCTGGGAATTACAGCCGCCATTGCAAAAGTAATATTGCCAGCCATAGATTCTGCAGAAAGAGACTTTGGAGAGGAAGAGTAGAGAGAGACAAAGGACAGAGTACTACAAGTCCCTTCCATACTCAAATCCATACATCATTATCTGGACTGTGACTTTTATTTTCTACATCTGGCCTGGTTGCTGACTCCAGCACCATATGCCGGCCATTGCACCCCATACCTCCTGTCTTGCACCCACACCCAACCTACAACATCAAGGATACCATAACTACGATCAGGCAGGAGTCCTAATGTCAGGGTGTGCCCAGAGGGAAGAAAGGTTGCACCCTACTTTCACTGCCTTAGCCCTAGGGAGGTTTGCCTTCTGGGCTGGTTGGCATCACAAACAGGATTGCGCCTCCATGCCATACTGAGAATTGGCTTAATTGTTGTGTGGTTTCCAAGAAATATTCTATTGGGCTCCTAAAATATACTTTGTGGATTCTATGGCTGCACTGTGCTGCAAAACCTTACTGCAGGTGTTGTCATTAACTTGCTTGCCGAAGTGAATGGAACTGTACCAGTTAATCCGGGCCTGGCTTTTACTGGGAGTAAGCAAAGAGCTGGGTGGGTGCTTACTCCCCACAATTCACTCTGGGGTTTATATGTGACCCATGTCCACGATTGCGTTTAAAAGTCATCAGCATGAGGCAGGGTGGGTCTGTTGTGTGAGAGGCTGCAGATCACACCCTGCAAGCAAACATTGGCCTGTGGACGCTTCTAAAGGAGCCCCGAGACTGCTTGACTTTATTGTGGATGACATGAACTGAATACTTGTCCCGGCTGCGATGCGGCTAAACTGAACTGTAAGCTGCTAGAACAAGCAATAAACTGTATTGAAGTGACTTTGTTGTGTCCCTGCCTGTCTTTAAGGCTCCATTCACACGTCTGCAAGTGTGGCTGGCAATTGTGCGGAACGTGTGCGGACCCATTCATTCTCTATGGGGACGGAATGGATGCGGACAGCACACTATGTGCTCTCCACATCCGCATTTCCAGAGTGCGGACCCGATCTTGCGGTCCACGTCTCCGCAAGAAAATAGAGCATGTCCTATTCTTGTCCGCAGCTGCGGACAAGAATAGGACTTCTCTATTTAGTGCCGGCCATGTGCGTCCTGGTGTATTGCGGATCCGCCATACACCACGGACGTGTGAATGGACCCTAAAACTGGTCATAGGAGCCCACGGCTTTACAATGGGTATTCCGACAAGTAGTGATGGACAAACATCTGCCGGGACGGTGCGCGAACGCGATCAAATGTTCGCGAACCGCAAGTTCGCGGCGGGTCCCATTCATTTTAATGACCTGAAAAACCTTCAGCTCATATTTGCAGCCAAGAAATAATTACTAGAAGTGCACAAATAGTCCCACAACACGGACAGTGACACCAGATGGATTATTCCAATTTCCGATCTCCATTGATAATTTTTTTCAATGCGAAATATTGGCAATGTAATTTTCGCATACGCGCAAATGCACTATACAATACCCAAATGCACTATAAAGAAAGTATATTGGTATAGAACACCCCGCTTCAATCAGTTTTTTTGGGGGGGCGACTGGTATATCAAACCAGTAGAAATGATCTATCCCAGTAACGCTTGTCCCTCTATATACCTGCAGAATCGCAGCAGAACCGCACACGACTGCCGCACAATACAAATGCGCTATAATATACCGTCTAACATAGAAAGTATATTATAACAGTGTGCACGGAAGGCAATCCATTAGAATGTACATGAAGATAAAACGTAACCTTTAATAATGTGACTATGAGGGTCCATTCACACGTCCGTAAGTGTTTTGCGGACCGCACATCGCCGGCACCATAATAGAAAAAGCCTAATCTTGTCTGCAATTGCGGACGAGAATAGGACATTTTCTATTTTTTTGCGGAAACGGAAACACAGATGCGGAAGTGCGGATCCGCAAATGCGGATGCTGACAGCACATTCCGGCCCCATTGAAAATTAATGGGTCTGCACCCGTTCCGCAAAATTGCGGAAGGGATGCGGACCCATTTTGCGGACGTGTGAATGGAAAAGATATCTCTCAAAATGAAAATAAATCAAATTATTAAAGTTAAGCAAAAAGCCTAGATGTGGTCGGCAATAACAAGCGCTCGGCGGCACCAAATCAGAAGCCATATGTCCTACCACAATCCGGGGGGCTCCAGTGCACATCCATGAATCCCGGAGGAAAAACAAAAACCATCTATCCCTGGGCTCGATGATGATGGGGTATTGAAGGACAGGGGGGGCAAAGAACTGTCCCTGATATTGCCCTACAGGGGGGGCTATTCTGGCCCTGATAGCCTAACCACAGACCACCCGCCCTGATAAGGGCGACCCCGTCCGGAACTTTACCCTATATAAAAATGGCCCTAGTAAGCCCCGAGCCCCTAGGCCCCTGACTTCCAGGTGATCACTATATAGATCTATGTGTTTGTGACTCATTATAAAAGTCTATTATAAGTATATCACACCCCTCTGTGTATCACACCTATAGATAGCACATCTATACTAGTGCTTACAAGGACTTTTGTGGCCCTATTAGCTATCGTTTGGTGTCCCTAACAGCCTGTCCCTGCTCCGCACAGCAACCTCTCCCTACACTGGCGAAACACTGAGTGTAAAATGGCGGCCAGATCGGGTTTATTTATAGGGTAGGGGGTGTCCATGTGCTGAAACGTCTCCATTGGCTGTCCTGTACCACCTGATGGATGTGTCATGGGTCAAAGTTCTTCACAATGTAAAAGAATATGGCGGGCGCGAATTTCTCCATATGTTGGCATGTTCAGGGAATCGCGAACACGCAAAGTTCGCTGCGAAATGACCACCGGGCGAACCGCAAGGCCATCTCTACCGACAAGCACCTTCACTGGTTACTAGATACTAGACAACCTTAAAGCTCAGGCGAGTTGGTGGATGCACAGGTACGTAGGAAGGCCGAGAGCACAAGTGAAGTATTAACTCTTGCAGTGCTGAAGGACAGTATGCTGAGTCCTAGTCCTAGTTCACATTGGGAGAGTAGAGTGACGGTCGCGCCTGCTTGGGACAGCAGCTCGCACAAACTGCTGGTGTGACAGAAGATAATCCAGAGAATGAGGGATTCCTCCTGTTCTGAGACAGCTGTTGTCCGCAGAGAATGCAGAAGAAAAAAAAAAAAACGGGACCCTGAGAGTGCAGATAGGGTAGGAGACAAGAGACCGCCCTGTTTGTCTGTCTGTCTGCAGCGCCAAGTCATTCAGTCTCTAACACCCGACTGCCCCTCTCTCTCCCTCAGAGAGTATTCTCACATTGCACTTTCCCCTTCCCTTCTCAGGTTCAACCTAACCACCTGAGATGCCTGCAACATTTCCTTAAACTATGGACCAAAGAAGGTCTCGACAGAATAGACCTCTTTGTTTTTCAAATTTCATGTTTAAGGAGAACTCATGAACCCAAATGCATCTGAGCCACAATGTGAATGTGTATTTTTGCCATGGACTCTAATGTTATCTGAGCCGCAAAAACCACCATTAATTTGTTTGAACATTGTGCCAGGGAACGGACTGTAACGAAATTAACGGGGTTGTCTCACTTCAGCAAATGGCATCCATCATGCAGTTAATACAAAGAACTTACTAATGTATTGTGATGGTCCATATTGTCCTCACTATTTCTACAGTACTCAAGAAGGAGAGAGAGAGATAAACGAAAATCCCAAAAAGGTTTAGAATCTGTATGGCTGAGCATTGGAGTCAGTCAGAAAAGTAGATGCTGATCAAGACTGATAGACTTTACTGCTGTGAGGGGGACATTGTTTAAGCACCCTTCACATTTGGAGATGGTCAGTCGTATTCCTTCTATTCCTTTAGTTGGGAATTACAGCCACCATTGCAAAAGTAATATTGCCAGCTATAGATTCTGCGGAAGGAAAATTTGGAGAGATAGAGAGTACAGAGTACTATAATCTCCATCCTTGCTCAAATCCATACATTATCTGGTGAGATTTGCACTGTGAATTGCTGGAAACTGTGTTTTGATACTGTTGGGTGTACTACAACTCCCATTCTGCACTTTAGCAAAGAGACATTTATTTTCTGGCCTGGTTACTGACTCCTGCACCATACGCTGGCCATTGCCCAGATGAAACTGGCTCCTGACTGGAGCCTTGACAGGGGATCGGCTATACTGTTACCACTATTGCTCAAGGTGCAGGAGGACAAAGCCAAGCCCTGCCTTTGAAGTCAGTCACACTCCTGTCTTCATCCCTTATAGGGCTGCACAGTGGAGGCTTTTTTGGGGGCGTGATCTGTGAGCCTGGTCTGGAGGAATAGCAGCCTCCTCTCCTCTACTCCTCAGGAAATCTGAAGACCAGCCAGAGGACAGGTCTCCCCATTAAAGTTGGCTGTACATTGTTGGGAAAACATGGCATCCATGGAAAAGGCCAGAGCTGCACAGGTGTTGATTTCCCCCCCTAGGGCAACACACTCTCCCCCTCCCTAAAACCACATAAATCCCACCCTTTGACCCATTCCTCCCATCGAAGTTAAAGGTAAAATATCGGTGGGACATCGGTGATGACGAGTATCACTTTGTTACATTTCTACACCAATTTTAGCTCTTTAGTAAAACTTCTGCTCCGTATGGCTGTCCCATATAGCCAGATAATATTATGGTCACTGTTTTATACAAGTACTCTGAAGTTCCACCCCAGTCAAGCCTCCGTTCTACGCTGCATGTGTACTTGCCTCCATGGCTCTGGGATTCACTCTTCACATAGGAAGAGCAGATTTAGATTTAGATCCTTGAGCTTCGTCTCTTAGGCTGTAGATGCTTGGACATTGGGTGTTATATGTAGCCGGTACTAGGACAGGATCAGCTCTCTCGCTGGACAGGTTTCTCTATTCTTCGCACAGCCCATCTCCAGCTGATGTTTTCCTGTGTCTTTTCCATAGATTAAAGGGTTTCTCTGGTGAGCGATCTCCATCTTTTATGAGCCAGGAATAATGGAGGACGTCAGGCCACCCTGACATGTCTGCAGCTTCTTTATGGATCTGGCATCCGGCCAGGTCAAATGGGGAAATGGGACTGCATCTGATCTCTGCTGCCTCTGAGAACATGAAACCAGACCAGACTTTCTGTACTTTTCATGTTTTGAACTTTGTTGGAATTAAGATGGAATTTTTATCAAGATTTTTAATATTTTCATGGATTTTACCATCTAAATAGGCTTTGAGAGATAACTAACAGCCCCCCTCCAGGGTCCTTGATTAAAGCCTCTCACCCAGTTAAGCCAGTTCTGTCTTCTCTGCACTAATGAGGAGCGAGAACCCAGAAACAGCTGTCCCACATGTTGCCCCTTCCTCTTTCCAGCTGATTTGAAGACAAACTCGGGGCTGGCTTAGTTGGGTCAGACATTCTGCCCAATCATACATGTCGCCGACGTAGAGGGGGGGAGGAAGCTCTCTGCCTGCATCATAGCTCCCCCTCCGAGACCACAAGACAGGCACTGACGTGGGCCATCCATAAAGACTTCAGAATGAAAGGTTGTTAGTAAAGTTCGTTCATTTCCATGGAAAACTACAAACAGAACTTTAGGTGTCATTGGACCTTTAACTCTTGCTGTTGTTGGTGCCATTACCCCCCCCCCCCCCCCCCACAATGACGCCTTGATTTCTTCCAGTATTGACTGTTTGTAAATCGTAGAAAATTTTGCAAATCTACATTTATAGGAAACAACAGGAAACAAATAACAATAAACTGAATGCTAATAGTAATTGTAGTAAATCCTTCTAATGATACAGATAATAATCATGGAACAGATTTTACAAATACTCAGTTAGGGTCTATTCACACGTCAGTATTTTTCTTTTCCAAATTTCCGTTCCGTTTTTTGCGGATCCGTGTTTCTGCAAAAACCTTCAGTTTTTACCAATTGTACATCCGCATCCGTTTTTCTGCAAAAAAACGGAAGGAGGATTATATGTTGCTAGGGTACTAAAAAAAATATAATTTCTATTTCCTGGAAATGGATCTGCAATTGCGGATGACATATTGATGCATTCCGCATGTCATCCGCACTTTTGCGGACCCATTAACTACATTGGGAACACGGATCGCATTTTGCGGACAATAGTAGGACAAGCTCTATTTTTTTGCAGATCCGCATAACGGAACGGAACACGCTGAGTGCTGTCCGCATTTTTTGCGGGGCCTTTGAAATGAATGGGTCTACATTTGGTTATGCAAATTTGCGGAACAGATGCGGATTACAAAACACTGACGTGTGAATGGACCCTTAATGTTTCAGTTTTTTTGGCTCCGTCTGCAGTTTTTATGTCATCTTTTGGAGACCTTTTTGGTCAGAACATTGAGCTCATGATTTCCTCATTTCCATAGATGTTATTATTCCTTCAGCTTTAAGTGAATGAATAAAATATGATGTTGTGTAAATTGTTACAGTTTATTATTTTTACTGTTTATTTATTTAATTTATGTATATTGTTAATAAAAAAGATTTGCTGGGACTCCAAAATATTGCGGGGGCGACCAGAAATGTTATCAGAGCAGTGATTGGCTGCAGCGGTCACGCGGAGTAGTCGGGCACGTCATTGCCGCATCTCCATAGAGTGATGGGAGCAGGAGGAGGAAAGTGCTGGGGCACCGCACAATCCTTGCTTGTTTAGTTTATTATGTGTAGATTTTCTATATTATTATTACCGTACTGTTTGTTTCATTCATTGTATTTCTTACGTCTTCATCCTTACGTTACTCTTACTCCTTCTATCTGGGCGTTAATTCCATTGCCCGTCGTTGCTCTCAGCGTTTTGTTAGCTCTTTAGATTCTTTATTTCTTTTGACTTCTCCCTCTTCCCGTCTCGGATTTCATCGTCTTCACCTCACCACCACCAGGAGTTGGCAAATCTTGGCGTGAAGTCATGCAAACAGCGCTACTGTTCAGTAGACGCGGCAGAGCTGAGATGTCTTTTTGGCAGCGCTCAGCACAGCGTTTGGAGACTGTTGTTGATTTTGAGCTTTTAACCATATTAATCACGAAACAGACACGAGGAGGCGTCGCCAGCGCCAATAAATCTCCAGTGCGTGCAAGGACCCGTCATAAATACATTCACAAACACTTAAGCAATCGCCGTCCCTGAAGGACGGACACAATGAGTAAAGTCTGAAGAGAACGCTTCTCCACCATCTATTACCAATAGCTACGCACGTTTCCACCACGACGACATGGAAACCGCTCCACGATCTCATCTCACAGGCTGCATATAAAAAGCGGAGCTGCTCAGTATAAAGCGAGCCTAATTAACGTCATTGGGATTCCCTCTAGAAAAACAAACACTTGTAGTGTACGGTGCAACGGCTCATCGGGGAGCGACAAACGTCTGCTGCGCGAGGACTGGCGGAGGCTCCCGACCTGCTGCGCTCAGACCCTCCGCTCTCACGGCAAACAGATGGGCAGTTCTTCTGGAATTCCAAGGATTTTCCAACGTCTCTCTGGCACGCTCCCACTTTCCTCATTAGAGGGTAGAACTGGCTCATTGCACAGCGTCTGTCCTGTAACCTGACGGAGGAGGATCGGGCGCGGCTCATGGTCCCCAAAGTATGAATTCACAGAAATAGCAAGAAATGTCTCCGATGAGACAGAGCATCAGCGAGACGCTGGCATCGAGTGACCCATCGTCTCATAACCAAGGGTGCAACATGAAGCAAAATCTAAAACTGGGCTCCTACCTACCATGGGCCCGATGTGGAAGATGGGCCACAGAAACCAGGGGCCAGTCTGCACCTCCTAGAAAGATAGATAGATATGAGATAGATAGATATAAGATAGATAATAGATAGATAGATAGATAATAGATAGATAGATAGATAGATAGATAGATAGATAGATAGATAGATAGATAGATAGATAGATAGATAGATAATAGATAGATAATAGATAGATAAGAGATAGATATAAGATAGATAAATAGATAATAGATAGATAGATAATAGATAGTTAATAGATAGATAGATAATAGATAGATAGATAGATAGATAGATAGATAATAGATAGATAGATAATAGATAGATAGATATGAGATAGATAATAAATAGATAATAGATAGATAGATAGATAGATAGATAGATAGATAGATATAGATATGAGATAGATAGATAATAGATAGATAGATAGATAGATAGATAGATGATAGATAGATAGATAGATAGATAATAGATAGATAGATATATAGATAGATATATAGATAATAGATAGATAGATAGATAGATGATAGATAGATAGATATTAGATAGATAGATAGATAGATAGATAGATAATAGATAATAGATAATAGATAGATAATAAATAGATAATAGATAGATAATACATAATAGATAGACAGATAGATAATAGATAGATAATAGATAGATAATAGATATAGATAGATAGATAATAGATAGATAATAGATATAGATAGATAGATAATAGATAGATAGATAATAGATAATAGATAGATAATAGATAGATAGATAGATAGATAGATAGATAGATAGATAGATAGATAGATAATAGATAGATAGATAATAGATAGATAGATAGATAGATAGATAATAGATAGATAATAGATATAGATAGATAGATAATAGATAGATAGATAATAGATAATAGATAGATAATAGATAGATAGATAGATAGATAGATAGATAGATAATAGATAGATAGATAATAGATAGATAGATAGATAGATAGATAGATAGATAGATAGATAATAGATAGATAATAGATAGATAATAGATAATAGATAGATAATAGATAGATAATAGATAGATAATAGATAATAGATAGATAATAGATAGATAGATAATAGATAGATAGATAATAGATAGATAATAGATAGATAATAGATAGATAATAGATAATAGATAATAGATAGATAATAGATAATAGATAATAGATAGATAGATAGATAATAGATAGTAACAGATGCATTGAGTTTGGCTCAGCCCAGTCTGCGGTCAGTCCTGGAGAACACGCCGGTGACACTTGCAGGTTTTGGAGCAGGAGACTAGGAGATATCAGGGCTTTTACCCTTAACCCTTTCCAGATCACTGTCCTCAGAAAAGTCCCCAGTGGGCACCTGGATGTGGCAGTGGACTAAGCCAAGTTCATCGAGGATGGAGGGTGAGGAGACGCAGGATCACCAGTGTGGCAATGTTACTTGGTGACACCAAAAACCACAAGTTGAAAATCTTCAGGGACAGAGAATGATATGTATATTAACCCCTTCAGGATTCACCAATTCTTTTGTCTTTTTCATCTCCGACTTCCAGGCGTCATAACCTTTCCATATTTCCATCGTCGACTTTATGAGGTCTAGTTTTTTTTTAGACAAGTTGTATTTTTTTGATGGCACCACATAGAGATTATTGAAAACTTTCAGCAATTCTTTTTTTAGGCGCAGGAACAGTAATTCTGCAATTTTCTGGATACTGTGCGGCTAAGCACTAAAGAAGTATCCTTAAGGGGCAATTTGAAGTGTGTCTGAAGAAGTCATCATGGTGGTTTGACTCTTCACAATATTGAAATCGCGCTGCTCTCCAATAGCTCCTCTCCAACCACTTCAGCATGTGCCGACGTTCATCAATACGCCGATTACTGTTTTCTTGCCACACATCTATTCGCCTCTCCTATATTGGTCAAGACCAGATAGGCAAAGATAGTGAAGCAGCGCAGTGAGTGTTAATCACAAACCAGCTTTTATTATACTCACTGTAGGACGAAGCCTGAGAAAATTAAAAACTCGCCTATAGGAACATATTAGAAATATAAAAAAGGGACTAGAAGCACACACTTCAAAAAAGCACATAATAAAAACCCATCAATGTTAAAGTTTGTTGGAGTTGAGCGAGTGACTAGCAAATGGCGGGGCGATCTAATCGCTAAGATCAATCGCCGCGAGGTAGAGTGGATCTACAAATTGGGTACCCTGCAACCTTTAGGGTTAAATGTGGAATTTGACTTGAAGCCATGTTTGATATAAAAAGAAACATCTTGTTCTTTGCCAAGAAGGAGCTAGTTTGTACAGTACAGCCCAAAAGTTTGGACACACCTTCTCATTCAAAGAGTTTTCTCTTATTTTCATGACTATGAAGGCATCAAAACTATGAATTAACACATGTGGGATTATATACATAACAAACAAGTGTGAAACAACTGAAAATATGTCATATTCTAGGTTCTTCAAAGTAGCCACCTTTTGCTTTGATTACTGCTCTGCACACTCTTGGCATTCTCTTGATGAGCTTCAAGAGGTAGTCCCCTGAAATGGTTTTCACTTCACAGGTGTGCCCTGTCAGGTTTAATAAGTGGGATTTCTTGCCTTATAAATGGGGTTGGGACCATCAGTGGTGTTGAGGAGAAGTCAGGTGGATACACAGCTGATAGTCCTACTGAATAGACTGTTAGAATTTGTATTATGGCAAGAAAAAAGCAGCTAAGTAAAGAAAAACGAGTGGCCATCATTACTTTAAGAAATGAAGGTCAGTCAGTCAGCCGAAAAATTGGGAAAACTTTGAAAGTAAGGGCTATTTGACCATGAAGGAGAGTGATGGGGTGCTGCGCCAGATGACCTGGCCTCCACAGTCACCGGACCTGAACCCAATCGAGATGGTTTGGGGTGAGCTGGACCGCAGAGTGAAGGCAAAAGGGCCAACAAGTGCTAAGCATCTCTGGGAACTCCTTCAAGACTGTTGGAAGACCATTTCAGGGGACTACCTCTTGAAGCTCATCAAGAGAATGCCAAGAGTGTGCAAAGCAGTCTATACTGTATATCCGTGTGTCATCTGTGTGTAAAATTATATGAAAGAGGAGTATAGAATGGGAATTATATATAAAAACCCAATCCTTATAGTAGGTATAGACTGGATGTGTGAACAGGTATCTACAGCAGTATGGAACCAGTTTGTAACCGGGATACAGTCTGGAAAGGCATCTGGTATGAGGCCCTGGAGGGCGTACAGCATCAGCGGGGCGAGAGACTCCACAGCGAGTACCAGCAATGGCAGATGCGACTGGCCCTATGGATGCCCCTCCTGGAAGAGCAGCCCCTGGAGGAGTGGGTGAAGGAGCTCGGGCTCCGGGTGCGACAGGAGATGTGGCTGGATGATGCCTACCAGGCGCTCTGGTGGTATACCGCTCGGCATACACCCTGGACGGCTGAGCATGACAACCCGGAGGGGTATGATTATGATGGCCCTGGCCTGTTGTGTTCTGTTCACAGAACTGGAGTTCAGGAGCACTACAGAGACCAGATTTTGTGACATCTACGACTTCAGGGAGGGTATGTAATATTGGGCTGAGCCCAACGAGGTGAGACCAGACTTGGCATATATAGTGACACTGGAGTGGGGGCTTGAGCAGGACTACCGACATCTGCTCCAGGCAATTGAGAATACCCTGCAGGAGAGTTGGGTGGCAGTCCCAGACTTGAAGCACTACAGCGGGGAAGACCCGGCTGAGGTACCCCCTACTTCACTACCAGCTACAGAGGTAGGGGACCTGATAGACGGGTTCTGGGGGGAACTCCATATGACAAGTGGAGATGGGACCGAGGTCTCTCCACTGGCCCTACAGGGATGCTGGGCGGTCGGCCCAGATCCCCAACGGCAGCCGGAGTTTCAGGGATTATGGACAGTCGGTCCTGCTCCCCAGTGGCAGTATGTTTTGCAGGGAGAGGAGACAACCGGTCTCTCTCCCCAGCGGCAGTGTACCGTGCGGGGAGAGGAGAGCATCGTCTCCCTTTCCCAGCAGCAGTGTACCTTGCAGGGAGAGGAGACAACCGGTCCCTCTCCCCAACCACAGGGGGACAGCACCCCTAACTCCGATAGGCCGGATGGGACCACGGTCTCTGCACCAGATCTACTAGGATGCTGAATGGCCGGTACAGATCTCCAACCAACCCCGCAGGAATGCCAGAAAGAGGAGGTAAGCAATCCCTCCTCTCCACAGCAGATCCGCAACCAGGTCCTGGGGGTAGGATTCCCTGACCATATCCGAGCGGAAGAGCTGGCATCTGGGCAGAGCGCAGTCAGCCTCTGCCCTCCCCTATCCACTTGTCCAGAGCCTGACTCCCCACAGGCTACCCAAGTAAAAGTGCTGGCATCTGGGCAGAGCGCCGCTGGCCTCTGCCCTATATGTCCCTTTGTTACAGGGCAGGACTGCACACCAGTTTGCCCAGCTGAAGCGCTGGCACCAGGGCAGAGTACTCCTGATCTATGCCCACAAAGCAACCTCCACTCCAAGCCAGAGAGCAACACAGAGACTGGGAGTACCAGTTACCAACACAATCTTGGTGGACTCACTGGGCTACCAAATTCAACAGGTCCAGTATTGGGTTGTGGGTGGGCTACCAGACTAATTCAGGTACCAACCGGCGTGAGGTCAGGTACCTGGTTAGTCTTCCCTGGAAGAGGGAGATGTGTGGCGATAATAACCTCGCCACTGGGTTTTGGAGGGGCCTGTTTGCCAGCCTTTTGCCTCATGATTATGGTCGATATACTAAAACTTTGTTTTCTCTCAGTAAAAAAGCTTTTTCGTATCTTTTTACTATGTGGTTTGGCAAATGGGATTTACCGAACAAACTACCGAACAAGACGCTTTCACCGAATGTATGCACGAATGGATCCGTTCGTGCAATTTGTACATTCTTTAAAGGAGAAGGTAGACCGGCCGCACAGCCTAAATCTGTGGAACTGTTTTGGGCAGGAAAGCCATGCCTGCTCGGATCTGGGTGATTTCTGGATATGTTGTTCGCCAAGATCAGAGCTATCCAGGGATGTATAATTTGTGGGCATATGTGGGGTTTTGAGGTGTTTTCTGTGTTTTAAGAAAAAAGTTTGTTTTCTGCCTGTGATTAAGTTAGCCCATTGTGTTTGTTAATTATATCACAGGCGGGGGGGGGGGGGGGGGGGGGGTTGTGTACAATTGCTGGGAGTGTTTCCATACTGTAAATGCATGCGATTGCCTAATGTAAAAACTGTCTCAGTCTTCCACAAGGTCCGCAGGGGAGTGTCCCTTGCTGGAAGACCTGCATAAAAGGCTGACGTAGCCCCATTAAAGAGTTCCTGTTTTACCCTCAACATAGAGCCTCGTCTCATGTGTGAGGGGAAAGGCTGCATCTACACTGGGTATTGCTATATGCTGTATACATCCCTGGCTATAATCCCTGAGCTCTTTTAGGAGCTTGTTCCTGCATCGCTCTCTGAAGGAAGAGAGGTTCACTCACTGGAACCTGGAAGCCTTGTCATTTGTCCAGGGTGGGTAGGAGACGGCGAGACCCCAACCAAGCTGCGGCAGTTTGTGGGGTCGGCAGTGCTTACGGTGTCAAGTGGAGTGCTTGGAGCCCTCGGGAAGCCCTAGTATCCATCAACGGAGGTACCTAGTCGGGGTGCCAGGATATCCGTTACAAATGGGTTGTCCGCTTTTTACTACTGATGACCTATCTTCAGGATTGGTTATAGATATCAGATCGGTGAGGGGATGACTCCCGCCACCCTGGCCGATCAGCTGGTTGAAGAAAAAGCAGCACTGCCCTCTTTGCTCTTTTTACCTGCCCTCCGCAGTGGTAAGTATGGGGCCCCCGATCACTTCTATGGGACGGATCCTTCCTATGCACTTAAACAGACAGAAACAAGAAAAAAACAAAGTGTAGCAGCACAACGGAAAACAGGGGTAAATACCGTTCCTTATTGTGGTGGTGCCTGCCGTGTCGGAAGTCAGTCCTGAACTCCCCCAAACTTAGATGCACTTGTAAAGAAACCGCAGCACTCTCCAGTCTTGAATTTCCAAAGGTTTATTCACCAACAAAACGCGACGTTTAGACCTGTGTGGTCTTTTTCAAGACCACACAGGTCGAAACGTCGCATTGTGTTGGTGAATAAACCTTTGGAAATTCAAGACTGGAGAAGGCTGCGGTTTCTTTACAAGTGCACTTAAACAGACAGAGCCGCCCTACAGAAGTGATCGGGGGCGCCATTCTTACCACTGCGGCGAGCAGGTAAACGGAGCAGAGAGGGCAGCACTGCTTTCTCTTCAACCAGCTGATCGGTGGAGGTGCCGGGTGTTAGAACCCTGCCGATCTGATATCGATGACCTATCTTGAGGATAGGTCATTAGTAGTAAAAAGTTGACAACCCCTTTAAATGTGCAGATATTGTAAGATAATTAGCATTATTCGGTGGATGGATCATGAAACCTTTGCACTGCGACCAGTAATGTGTTAAAACGGCAGTGGGGGCAGAAATGAGCCGTTATAACATATTATTTAGATATGGGGCTCAGGCAGTGAATAATATCTTTCCCATCTATACCCGGACGATCTGGAGACACCTCGGTGACTTGTGGTATCTTCTCGAGCAGCTAAGAAGAAATGCAGATGTCAGCAGGAGCGCAGCTCAGTGTGGGCGACTTCTCCGAGCACCTGTGTCGTCTTGAAAGATGTTCCTTGCATAGAACGCTATTTGTTTCCTATCATCACAAGACGTCCATGAGCCAAACAGCTGCCGCCAGCGCCGTTAAAGGGCCAGAATCCAGGCGTGCATCTGCTCGGAGCAGAGGATCGCCCTCTTATTTTTCCACAATAATCCCGGGAGGAGAATATTTTTATCCTTATGCACCCAAAATAGTTTGTGTGAACTCAAAACCTGGAATTCAGAATTTCTGAATATTTTTATGGCTCGCATTTTTGGCTGAATTTACTTCACATAACAGCCGAATGTGGGAGAAGCCAGCCGGCTGTAAATGAGAAATTGTCAAATAGTAATAAAAGCGAAAATCCTGTCTTGTGAAGACTCGGGAATTGGTAGATTCTCATAAAGAAAACGAGTGAGAATATCCTGAAAATCTAGGAAATTCATATCCTGGATTTGGTTTGACAACATCTCCCAGGTGCAATATATTTACTCAATAGCTCCTTACGAGTAATGAAGACAGGACCATGGCCGTGCAGGGTCCATAAACTGTCATCACCGCTGAGCTAAGTTTGGAAAAATTTGATTTGGCCGATTCACCGAAGTTCGACAGATTCGATTCATTATGAATCGCTATAAATCAGGGAGAGCGGTGTCAGCAGCAGCAGTCAATCAGCAGACACCCAGCCGCAATGATGGGGAATGACAATCCCACCGAACCCCGTCATTTAACCCCTCAGATGCCGTGATCAACACCAATCGCAGCATCTGTGAAGTAAGGCAGAGGGATGCAGCTCCCTCTGCCTTCTGATGAAATCACGGGGCTCTGATTGGTTATCATGACAGCCTGGATGCTTTTGAAGCTTCCCATGGCTGCCGTGGTAACCCCCCTGCTGCGCTGTGCACGAGGCACAGCTCAGTAACGAGAACATCAAAATGCTATTTATCCTAATAGACCTCTGTTAGGGTGAATAGGAAAAAAGTCCATGAGATCCCAGGTTCTAGCCCCCTAAGGGGGTTAAAAGCTGTCACTTAAAAAAAAATAAGATAAAAATTAAAATATTAAATCATCTCCTTTCCCAGTTTTAGAAATAAAAATATGTAAAAAAAAAAAAAAATGATTCGGTATTGAAAATGTCTGAACTATTAAAATATGAATTAAAAAGTTCTGTTTGCTGATTGCTGTAATTGAAAAAAAAGTTGTATCACATAACTCCCCATCAAATTTTTTTAATAACAGTTGTACGTACCACAAAAATGGTACCAATAAAATCTAAATTACATCCCCACAAAAAATAAGCCCTCATACAGCTCTGTAGACCAAAATGTAAAACAGATATGGCTATCAGAAAATGGTGATGCAAAGAAAATTGGGATTTTTTTCTAAGGTTTTTATTTTTTTTAAAGTAGTAAAACAAAGAAAATATTCAAGTTTGGTATCGTCGTATTCGTTTTGAGTCACAGAATAAGGACATGATATCATTTTTAGTGCACAAAGGACGCCTTGATGTAAAAAAAAAAAAATCTTGGGGGAATTGTATTAATTTTTTTTTTATTTAACCCCACAAAGAATTTTTTCCCCATTTTCCTATAACAGACATGGTAAAATAAATGGTGCCCTTAAATAGTATAAATTATCCCCCAAACAATAAGCCCTCATATGGCTATAGGAATGGAAAATTAAAAAAAGTTATGGCTATTGGGACGTTGGGAGAAAAATAATGAAAATGCAAAAACGGGCCCCGACCAATCTGCTCTGAAAACAATACAAACAACGAGGACGGAGAATAAATATAAGAATGTGCACATTAGGATAGTAAATGTCTCTGTTCTGTCAGAAGGAAAACTCCTGGAAGGACAGGAATTGTTTTTAACCCTGTAGACACGAATCCCTTTAAAAAGAGAATGATCATCCGAGACTTAACCCATGAGATTTTGATCTGCATGACTGCTACCCCTGACTATTTGATATTTCTCTTATTTTTGATCTATTATTCTACGTCTTTTTGTTCGTTGTATTATTTGTTTGAAGTGTCTACTTGACTGGACACTACGCCCTTTATTTTATGCACAATGTACTGTGTACCTTATTTTTGTGAAAAACTTTAATAAACATCATTGAAACATAAAAAGAGAATGATTTCCATATTCCAAGAGTAAAATGGAAGACTCTACAGATATATTCTATGACCCGGATGGGATTTTGCTGTAAACATGTGTCACGGTTAATACCAGATGGACGGGACGTGGTGGAGGGATCAAATATGGCGGCAGGATTATTGCCATATTAAGGGTCAGGAGCCGGAAAACCAGTATCTGTGTCACGGGGTTCCGAAGGTGCACTCGGTCCCCCATTGCCCGCAGAACTGTTGCTTAGCTTTTGGAATGAGGATCTGTGTTTGACCTCATTCCCAGGGCGGCTTTACTAGCTGGGTGGCTCCCTGCTCCTAGTCTGCCTTGAGCGCTGAGCTGATCACTCGGTGCTCGACTGGTTGGTCTGTCGGTCATGTGACGCTGGCCACGTCACATGACCCTCCCTCCCCACTATAAATACAGGCAGCCTGCTGGCTACAGGTTGCCTGTTAATTTCTAGGTTCCTGGCTATTTGTTGGACTACTGAATATTTACCTGATCCTGTTCCCTGACGATCCTCTGCCTGCTCCTCCTGTACTGCGCATACATCCTGGTATTGTGACCTCGGCTCCCACCTGACTACTCTCTTTGGACTCTTCTTGTACTTCGCTACTCTCCTGGTATTTGACCCCGGCTTCTCCTGACCATTCTTTGCTTAATCCGTTGTACTGCGTAGCTCTCTTGGTTCTGACCCGGTCCGTTCATGTTCCGTATTTTGTCTTGTCTGTCTTCCCTGCACATATCCTAAGTTAGGGACTGCCGTCCAGTTGTCCCCTGTCATCAGGACTCGTGAGGCAAGTAGGCAGGGCCAGGGGTGAGGGTGGAGCGCAGTGGTCACTACCCTTCCCCCTGTGTGTGTGTGGACGTGACCGTTACAGATTAACAGGCCCAATAACCACTGTATCATGAATCCTCTTACTACCCTGACTGACCATGTCTCTAATTTGACACAGAGGGTGCAGGAGCTAGGAGAGAAACTCCGTTCTTGTGAGTTAGGGCAAGGTTCTTCCATTCCTCTGTCCTCCAGTCCATATTTTGAACCCCAGATCAAGCTCCCAGAACCCTTTTCTGGAGACCGGAAGAGGTTTTTCTCCTTTAAGGAGAATTGCAAACTCTACTTCCGTTTGCGGCCCGTGTCCTCCGGTCCCGAGAGCCAACGCGTGGGGATTATCATTTCTCTACTACAGGGTGGTCCCCAGGACTGGGCATTTTCGTTACCTCCTGGGGCCAGTTGTCTAACTTCTGTGGAGGTTTTTTTTCAGGCCCTGGGTACCCTCTATGACGAACCAGACAGGGCCCTGGTAGCCGTGACAGCTCTTAGGGCACTGGTTCAGGGCCATCTCCCTGCGGAGGAGTATTGCACCCAATTCAGACGGTGGTGTGTCCCCTCAGGATGGAATGAACCAGCCCTGAAGAGTCAGTTTAGGTCTGGTCTATCTGATAATTTAAAAGATCTATTGGTCAATTACCAAATTCCTGAGACCTTAGAGGAGATGATGACCCTAGTATTCCGACTTGACAGACGAGTTAGAGAGAGACGACAAGAACGACAGTTCTGTTCTCAGATGGTGGTCCAGCCAGAGGCCTTTTCCAGGGACAACACTGAGGTCTCCACCGAGGAACCCATGCAGGTTGGCATGACCCGGGGTAATCTTCGTCGCAGACGCGGAGAGTGCTTCTACTGTGGAGATCCTGGCCATTGGATCAACAAGTGTCCTAAGAGGGTTCTCTCTGACAAGTCTTCTAAGGCAAGACAACCTAAAGACCAGGTACACCCTGATTTTTATAAAGGTAAGCTTTTGGTACCCATAACAATTTCTCTGGGGGTTAATAAGTGGCCGGGTAAGGCCTTTATTGACTCCGGTTCAGCGGCCAGCTTTATTGACTTTGAGTTTGCTTGTAAATTGGGTATTCCAATGTTTGCTTTACCTACACCTATCCATGTCATGGCTATTGATGCTACTCCCCTGATTGGTGGTACGGTGAGGTCATGTACCTCTGAAATTTCTCTGTCCGTAGGTGTGTGCCACTCTGAGAGATGTTCTCTTCTAGTCCTGGAGAACCTACCGGTTGAGGTGGTACTAGGGTTGCCTTGGCTCCGTTTACATAACCCCACAATTGATTGGTCCAAAGGAGAGTTGGTGAAATGGGGACCTAAGTGTGACTCATGCTTGTCCGTGGTCCAGGCTGGGGTTTCAGTAAGGTCTAATACATTACCCTCTGTTATTAAGGAATATTCTGATGTGTTCTCATCCCTTACTCCAGAGGTTCTACCCTCCCATAGACCTTATGATTGCGCCATAGAGCTAATTGAGGGTGCCGAATATCGTAAAGGTCGAATTTATAATCTTTCAGGGCCCGAACGCAAGGCTATGGAAGATTATATTAAGGAGAGCCTTGCTAAAGGGCACATTAAACCTTCAGTCTCTCCTATGGGAGCAGGGTTTTTCTTTGTTAAAAAGAAGGATGTTGGTCTTAGGCCTTGTATTGATTACCGGAGATTAAATAAAATCACTGTCCAAAATAGATACTCTCTCCCATTGATTCCGGATTTATTTAACCAGGTTTTGGGGGCAACCTGGTTTTCCAAGATTGACCTGAAAGGGGCATACAATCTAATCCGAATCAAGGAGGGAGACGAATGGAAGACAGCGTTCAATACTCCGATAGGACACTTTGAATATCAGGTGATGCCTTTTGGACTCAGCAATGCCCCAGCTGTGTTCCAAAACTTAATGAACGATATTCTTAGAGAGTTCTTAGGTAAATTTGTTATTGTCTATCTTGACGACATTTTGAGATTCTCTCCTGATTTCGAATCTCATGTATCTCATGTTAGACAAGTATTAGAGGTGTTGAGGGAGAACCAGCTATCCGCTAAGCAAGAGAAATATGTCTTTGGTGTACAGGAGATACTGTTTCTAGGGCATGTTTTGACTCCTCACGCCTTTAAGATGGATCCTGGTAAGGTTTTAGCAATTAAGGAATGGGTAAGGCCTTCATCCTTAAAGGCTTTACAACGGTTTTTGGGTTTCGCTAATTACTACCGTAAATTTATCATGAATTTTTCTGTAATTGCTAAGCCATTGACCGACCTTACTAAGAAAGGGGCGGATTTGGAGAATTGGTCTACCAAGGCCATTTCTTCATTTGAAACATTAAAAAAGGCATTTAGTAGCGCTCCCATTCTGATCCAGCCTGATCAGGAGAGACCCTTTATTGTGGAGGTGGATGCGTCCGAGGACGGCGCAGGAGCAGTCCTTTCACAAGGTCCTGCTAGCCTCACTAACCTGAGACCGTGTGCCTTCTTCTCTAGGAAATTCTCTCCCACGGAGAGAAACTACGACATAGGGAATAGGGAGCTGTTGGCCATTAAATGGGCATTTGAGGAGTGGAGACATTTTTTGGAGGGGGCAAGGCATCGAGTAACTGTTGTCACTGACCATAAAAACCTAATGTTTCTCGAGTCCGCTAAGAGGTTGAATCCACGACAAGCCCGATGGGCTCTGTTTTTTACCCGTTTTGATTTCTCCATTACGTTCAGGCCGGGAAGTAAAAATGTGAAGGCAGACGCATTATCGCGGAGCTTCCATGCTTTTCAACCCACTGAGACGCCGCCTGAATCCATCCTACCAGCAAACATCTTCTTAGGGGCTCTAACCCAGGATATCTCGGCTCGCATTAAGGCTGAACAACATCTGGCATCGGCATCCACCCCAACAGATAAGTTGTTTGTTTCCGTACAATTTCGTCTCCAGCTGTTGGGTGAGTGTCACGATTCTGCCTTTTGTGGACATCCGGGTATTGAGGGCACTAAGGATCTGGTTTCTAGATCTTATTGGTGGCCCACTCTGACCAGGGATGTCAAGTCCTACGTGTCAGCCTGTGAGGTTTGTGCCAGGTCTAAGACACCTAGGACTCGCCCTGCTGGTAACCTCCGACCCCTACCCATTCCCAGTAGACCCTGGTCCCATATCTCGATGGACTTTATAACTGACCTACCGCTGGCGGAGGGTAAGACTGTGGTTTGGGTAGTGGTCGATAGGTTTAGCAAGATGGTTCATTTCATTCCCCTGTCTAAACTTCCGAATGCTAAAACCCTGGCGTCTATTTTTGTGAGAGAGATTGTTCGTTTACATGGCATCCCGGAAAATATTGTTTCGGACAGGGGTGTGCAGTTTGTGTCCAAATTCTGGAGGGCCTTCTGTCAAAGATGTAAAATTTCGTTGTCTTTTTCTTCCGCCTACCATCCTGAGAGTAATGGGCAGACTGAACGCCTTAATCAGTCTGTGGAACAATTCCTGAGGTTGTATATTGCTGATGACCAGAAATTATGGGTCAAATTCCTTCCGTTGGCTGAATTTGCTCTGAATAACCGTGTCAATTCTTCTGCTGGGGTCTCCCCTTTCTTTTGTAACCATGGTTTTCATCCCCGTTTTCATTCTGGGTCGTCCGTCTCCTCCTCTAACCCTGAAGCTGATAAACTCTCCTCCGAACTGTGCACAGTTTGGGCCCGGGTTCAATCGAACCTAGAAAAGGCTCAATGTTCTCAAAAACTCAAGGCCGATAGGAGACGTTCAAGGGGGGTAAACTTTCAGGTTGGGGATAAAGTATGGTTGTCCTCCAAGAATCTATCTCTCAAGGTAACTTCTAAAAAATTTGCTCCTCGTTTTATTGGACCATACAAGATCACGGAAGTGATTAACCCGGTATCTTTTAGGTTGGAGTTGCCTGAGTCATTCCACATTCATAATGTGTTCCATAAATCTCTGCTTAAAAAATATTTTGAACCGGTAGTACCATCAAAAGCCTCGCCTCCGCCAGTTCTTGTTAATGATGCTGTCGAGTATGTGGTGTCTAAAATAGTGGATGTCAGGAAGGTGCGTAATTCCTTGCAGTACCTGATTCACTGGAAGGGGTATGGACCTGAAGAGAGATCTTGGGTACCTGCCAGGGAGGTTCATCCTCCTAGACTTGTTCGTAAATTTCATTTAGAACACCCTGAAAAGCCATCGCCTGAAGTCTTGGGTCCGGTGGCCCCTCGTAAAAGGGGGGGTACTGTCACGGGGTTCCGAAGGTGCACTCGGTCCCCCATTGCCCGCAGAACTGTTGCTTAGCTTTTGGAATGAGGTTCTGTGTTTGACCTCATTCCCAGGGCGGCTTTACTAGCTGGGTGGCTCCCTGCTCCTAGTCTGCCTTGAGCGCCGAGCTGATCACTCGGTGCTCGACTGGTTGGTCTGTCGGTCATGTGACGCTGGCCACGTCACATGACCCTCACTCCCCACTATAAATACAGGCAGCCTGCTGGCTACAGGTTGCCTGTTAATTTCTAGGTTCCTGGCTATTTGTTGGAATACTGAATATTTACCTGATCCTGTTCCCTGACGATCCTCTGCCTGCTCCTCCTGTACTGCGCATACATCCTGGTATTGTGACCTCGGCTCCCACCTGACTACTCTCTTTGGACTCCTCTTGTACTTCGCTACTCTCCTGGTATTTGACCCCGGCTTCTCCTGACCATTCTTTGCTTAATCCGTTGTACTGCGTAGCTCTCTTGGTTCTGACCCGGTCCGTTCATGTTCCGTATTTTGTCTTGTCTGTCTTCCCTACACATATCCTAAGTTAGGGATTGCCGTCCAGTTGTCCCCTGTCATCAGGACTCGTGAGGCAAGTAGGCAGGGCCAGGGGTGAGGGTGGAGCACAGTGGTCACTACCCTTCCCCCTGTGTGTGTGTGGACGTGACCGTTACAATCTGCCATATAACATGGTGACCACACATGGGCTGCTGCTGGTCCGGGGTCTGGCTGGTTCGGTGGGGGCCCAATATGCCAATTATTGCTGTTGCAATCTCCTGAAAATGCCCCTTTGCATGAGAATTACATAAAGGGGCCCCATGGGGCCAATAGTAACCACTATATACAAGTTACCTAATTATTAAAGTTATACTTACCTTTAACCCTTGCATCCTGAAGCTACATATGAAGAGAACCTCGTTGCGCAGCAGGTGACCGGCAGCTGAAGCAACGAACCGATAAAAGAGGAGAGAAAAATGGTCATGGGGTATTCCCAGAGTAACAGAAGAAGAAAGCTCCACCACCCCTAGTTGGGAACCCACTTCTTCAACCCCAGCGCTCTCCTGCCCTACAGGTGGGGCCCCTTCTTTTGCCATCTGCTTTTCCTCCTTTTCCACATCATCTAATATCAATGAGAACATGTCATTAGGAGCATCCAGCTCCTCCTCACTCTGCATCTTGCTGACCTTTCTCAGACATGGAGACCAAAAAGACTGATTTGGAAGAAGTAAAGCCAGCAAAAGATGAGGATGGTCAGCATTAAGACCTGGCCCCCCTAAGGGGTGCATAAAAAAGAATGTTTTCCATATTCTACTACATACATACAAACAATAGAACTGAGAGATAGGGATCATTCTAAATTAAAGTGGTATGCTACCTACTATAAATGAAAAAATAGAAGCTCTTTGCGCACATTTTTTATCAAACGTGTGTCGAGGTGGCTTTCGCAGATGGGTACCTAACACTAACAGAACTGCCTCTCTTGGACTTACCTAAGCCTACAATATTCAGGGCAGTGTAGGAACCAGCTACATTTATACTCTGCTCAGAAGCCCCAGGCAGATGGGCGTTGCTCAGTCTAAAAGAGGCCGCAACCCTCAATATATACTACAAGAAAAACTTTTCTTATAGTATTTTGCACCATGGTACTGCTGACCCTTCCTACTTCTGTTGCTCCACCTTCTTCTACTTTGGACCTGCCTACAAAATGGGGCCACTTTTAGGCTTTTTATTTCCAGGGCCGCTTTAAGTTCCCAGTCTGCTCCTGGCCGTTGGATGAGTGCACGCATACTGTTGTCTTTTTGCAATCGCCTCGGTGATCGATTGCTTATGAAAGGAGTGACGAAGAGAAGGAGGATGAGGAGCAGCAGCATCAGGAGCAACAATAGATGACATTGAAGATGATGGGAAGGAATGACAGCTTCCTTCTGCTGAAGTTGTCGAGCCCTGACTGCTGGAGTAGGGGTGCAGGCTGGTGGAAGATGCAGCGTTTGCAGGCTGTAACACTAAATGAGTGCCACAGTTTTCCCAGGCCACTTTATGGTGACGCTCCATGTGTTGACGCAGGGCCGCAGTGCCAACATTAGCACCCTGGTCACACCTCACTTTCTGCCCACACATCCTGCATACCGCCATGCTAACGTCCCCCAGTGACTGTGTGATCTATTCCCACACTGCCGAGTATAGCATTTTCTTTCAACCACTACGTGATACCTGCCTGCCGCTGCTTTTATGAACCTGTGCACTGCTAATGTGTTCCTTATAGGTAGTCTCCCAAGTAGCAGACGGCGTACACCTCCCACATTTGGCTCCAGATCTTCCACGGCTTCCACCTTGCTGTCTCATAGGCACACATCCACTCTTGCCCCTCTCCATCTGGCTCCCACATGCGATTGGCTACATCATCATCTACATATGTTTTCGAGTCACTTTTGTTACCCTCACCTGTCTCTTGCACGCGTCCCTGACCTCTCGCAAAATGCGGTCCCACATATGCTCCCATCATTGGTAGTTTCACGCCTAAAGGAGTCCACAGCGGACCTCTCCTCCACGTCTGTGCTGGCCTGTAATTGCTGACTGTCCTCACAAAGGTCATTGTCACTGAAAAGCGGAGCAAAGCCAGCGGCATACATTACTCAGCTAACAGACGGAGCAGCAAAAGCAAGAGGCAGGTTCAGGACAGGTGAGGGCACAGAGGCTTTTCCTGGGCCATGTCAACTAAGTGTGATGTCAGAGGAACCTACTGATTGCTGGCCGTGTGTACCTGTTGTCACCTGAGATGATGTTGAAGACCGAGTCAACCATTCCAGTACAGCTTTATTGTTGGTCAAAACATGGCCACTAGATGACACCTCTGGTCTAATGCTGCAGCTGCTTCTACCACCCCTTCTTCTGCTGCTACTTGTGCTGGCTAAAGCATTATTTTTGCCACTGCCCATTCCTTTGGAGGGCCCAGGCAGCTATCTATGTTGGATGTAGTGTAAGGCCTCTTTCACACTTGCGTTGTCCGGATCCGGCGTGTACTCCACTTGCCGGAATTACACTCCGGATCCGGAAAAACGCAAGTGTACTGAAAGCATTTGAAGACGGAACCGTCTTCCAAATGCTTTCAGTGTTACTATGGCACCCAGGACGCTATTAAAGTCCTGGTTGCCATAGTAGGAGCGGGGAGCGGGGGAGCGGTATACTTACAGTCCGTGCGGCTCCCGGGGCGCTCCAGAATGACGTCAGAGCGCCCCATGCGCATGGATGACGTGATCCATGCGATCACGTGATCCATGCGCTTGGGGCGCCCTGACGTCACTCTGGAGCGCCCGGGGAGCCGCACGGACGGTAAGTACACTGCTCCCCCGCTCCCCGCTACACTTACCATGGCTGTCAGGACTTTAGCGTCCCGGCAGCCATGGTAACCACTCTGAAAAAGCTAAATGTCGGCTCCGGCAATGCGCCGAAACGACGTTTAGCTTAAGGCCGGATCCGGATCAATGCCTTCCAATGGGCATTAATTCCGGATCCGGCCTTGCGGCAAGTGTTCCGGATTTTTGGCCGGAGCAAAAAGCGCAGCATGCTGCGGTATTTTCTCCGGCCAAAAAACGTTCCGTACCGGAACTGAAGACATCCTGATGCATCCTGAACGGATTACTCTCCATTCAGAATGCATTAGGATAATCCTGATCAGGATTCTTCCGGCATAGAGCCCCGACGACGGAACTCTATGCCGGAAGACAATAACGCAGGTGTGAAAGAGCCCTAAAACAACTGTATTGCTAACGGAAGGCATTCGCTATGATACATTTTGTTCCACTGCACGCATGTTCAGGGCAAGTATTTAACTGTGGCGTAATACTGATGCTATGTAACGCAACAGCTAACAGAAGGCATTCGCTATGATAAATCATGGGTGATCTTGTGTTCCCAGGCTTGTCTCCTCTACATCTACTTTCACTTTATAACATGTGCAGCCACCATTTTAGTTAAACTCAATTGTTATCACAAAGTTTGAGGAAATTTGAATTAGTTTAGAATCAAAGTTTTCCTAAACTTCAGACTGAATCCTGCTTCGAATGCTTCTCTTTGCTCACACTAATCACCAATTGCTTGAGTACTTACGAGTAATGAAGACAGGACTATGGCCGCTCATGTTCAATATTTCACTTATCCACCCATTTCCCGATTTTTTTTTTAGGGTCAAGAACAGTTCCTGAACAGAATAACAGCTGATGTTATCATTGTTGTCAAAACTGTTGGCATCAGAAGGGAGGAATACCACCAGGAGATTGTGAGCATACCAGCAATGTCATTTCAATGGTAACCGATCCTCTTGAGCAGCTCCCGCCATGTACTATGTTGATATGTGCTATAATGTACAGTGTCAGGGCTCTTTCACACCTGCGTTATTGTCTTCCGGCATAGAGTTCCGTCGTCGGGACTCTATGCCGGAAGAATACTGATCAGGATTATCCTAATGCATTCTGAATGGAGTGAAATCCGTTCAGGATGCATCAGGATGTCTTCAGTTCCGGTACGGAACGTTTTTTGGCCGGAGAAAATACCGCAGCATGCTGCGCTTTTTGCTCCGGCCAAAAATCCTGAAGACTTGCCGCAAGGCCGGATCCGGGATCAATGCCCATTGAAAGGCATTGATCCGGATCCGGCTTTAAGCTAAACGTCGTTTCGGCGCATTGCCGGAGCCGACATTTAGCTTTTTCAGAGTGGTTACCATGGCTGCCGGGACGCTAAAGTCCTGACAGCCATGGTAAGTGTAGCGGGGAGCAGGGGAGCAGCATACTTACCGTCCGTGCGGCTCCCCGGGCGCTCCAGAGTGACGTCAGGGCGCCCCAAGCGCATGGATGACGTGATCACATGGATCACGTCATCCATGCGCATGGGGCGCTCTGACGTCATTCTGGAGCGCCCCGGGAGCCGCACGGACGGTAAGTATGCTGCTCCCCCGCTCCCCGCTCCTACTATGGCAACCAGGACTTTAATAGCGTCCTGGGTGCCATAGTAACACTGAACGCATTTGGAAGACGGTTCCGTCTTCAAATGCTTTCAGTACACTTGCGTTGTTACGGATCCGGCAGGCACCTCCGGCAACGGAACTGCATGCCGGATCCCAACAACGCAAGTGTGAAAGAGGCCTTAACCTCTGAATCTCTGATTGCTCCTGACATCGATTCTACGCCAGGTCAGATTTAGACCAACGTGACCACCATGACCACCCAGGTTAGAAATTTCACCTCTCCAACCATTCTGCAAAGGTCACTTCCAACTCGGATATTATGCTTCTCATCATCACTGGCTTTTGACTGCAGAATACAGAAATGCCAAGAGATTGAAAATGTACCCACCATGTCCATGCCAATTGTAACAGCTCATTCTTCTTCAGAAATTTCCCCATAATGTTCCAAACCTACTCAAGAAAAAGGTCACGGATTGCTGAGATTGAGGTCGTTTTCATAATGCTGGATTCAACACTTCTGAATAAAATCACCCAATGCTGAAAGTTGGACCAGAAATAAGTCACAAAGCACAACATCATATACAAAACCACCCTGGTCTCTAAAATTACAAACTTTAGTCCTGGTTTCCCTCCAGATGACATAATTCCTGTAACATTGACTTGGATATTCATGGTGATCTGCTGTAGGGTAAAATAAAACAACTTGTTCCTGGTTCTCCTCATGTGTGTAACAAAACTAGAGATGTTTGTGCACTTACCACTCATCTGACAGAGAAAGACCAGAAGACCTGCTACAACCGATGCCAATTGTAGTAGGCCACTTTTTCTAAGACCTGCTCCCACCAGCGCGAAAAACCTTGGCTGAACTTGATCCCCCTTATCATGGTATGATCTACAACCACGCCTTTGGCTTGCTTCCATGGTATTACATTTTAGGTGGATGTTTGTTGCTTTAATTAGTCTTTTTGTTCAGAATTTCTAAACTTTCCTCAAACCCTTCACATTTGGAAAATATAATTTATATTCATTTTAATTATTTTAGGCCTTCCAACCCCAAAAATTTATTACGTTAGACTTTCAGGTGAACTGTCCTGAAAATTGTTAGAAATTGCCCAGTGTTATTAACTTTGCACAAGCGCCATTCGTTACTGCATCTTCCTCTGCTACTCTGGCCCCAGTTCACCTGTGCCAGAAGACTACATCAGGTCCAAAAACCAATTTAAAGGGGAATCCTGATTAGGTTCATACCCTTTCCTGGCTGACGATGTTTGCACAATTTTTCTTGGTTTTGACTCCTAACTGATGCTGATCTTTGCCTTGTTCATGAATATCACTTGCGTATCTCCCTTGGGATGGTTCATCTGGTCCCTGTTGCTCTACTTCTGGTTCTGACCTTGGCTCTGTTCCTGACTGTGTTGCCATCTTTTCTTTTGGCCTGTGGCTTTGTAACCATTCCCCTGGTGTTGACCTTCAGCTCTGTTCCCGAGTGTGCTACTACTGCATCAGTGTTACTGCCACCAATCCATGACTATTGAGGAGATTGTCCTGCAGTAAAGTCTGCTCCTCCTTGTGGGGGTTAAAGTGAGGCCATCATCTCTTCAGTGAACCATGGACAGGACCACTTCAATGCTCTAACGGCAAAGCCATCCAGCACCTCCTCTCCTGTTTGGCTGACAGTCCATGACATTTCAGAGTTGGTAGCAATAATTAAGGGGAAACCGGGTAGACCAAATGGAGTGGCCCCGCACATGAGGAACCAAAAAACTTAATTGCAGAAAAATAAATCAAACATTTATCAGACTTATAGGACTGCATTTTCACATAAAGGTATGGTTATGTTTCAGGAACCTACTCTACATGGTGGTATGCCTACTTTGATGTCGGGGGTGACAGACTCCCTTTAAGAGGGTACACTAGAGGATCCCTTAGGCTCTGCAATCCAGTCTAGCCAGGCTTAGAGAACCCACATCTCTTGTACATAATGACGCAGAACTGTGAATGGCAGCCATATTGGCTGTCTCTAACATTCCCAGATACGGATATAAATAAGAAATGTTGGAGCAGAGTTCACATGGGGCGACAACTTAATAAGAATTAACTATTTTTTTAATTTAAGGCATACACAGCCGTTCTTCTTAGTGTTTTTGGATCTTCTCTCTATTTGATAAATATCTTTCTACAGACAAGATCTCGAAAATCATGTTTTATGTGATAGTGCTGGCGATGAATTACTCATGGAACATGATATTCTCTTGTGTAAGCCAAAGGACAAATTTGCTGAAAATATTACAAGAAAAGAAACAGAAATATTAAGGAGAGATAGCGGGAAGAGCAGTCAGCGATTTAATGGCCGCTCAGCTGGATCCGTGAGGTGAAGGGTCAGATTTAGCAGCTCATTTATCTTTCATCGCAGGACATTAGGCTTTTCAGTAAGTTGGCTTCGGGAACCACCACATTCAGCATAGACCGTCCCCAGCTGTGGGCGTCTAATTTCACATGAGGTGATGATACAAAATAATCCTGAGTACAGTTATATACTGAACAGGTACAATAGGTGTCGGTCAGGCAGCCATGCACTTACAGGGGTTGCTATGGGGGTCTGCCATACAATAGCAATACCTCAGCAGAGGAACATATCTGCAGAACATTACTGAAAAACTGGAGGAGAATACAATATGCATTACACCAGGTCTACAAGTTATGGTCCAATACTGGCACGTGCAGTGTAAGGAGTCCTCTAGATTTCACGTGGATTACGAAATAGTCATGATAGGTGACAGTTGCACTGTTGGAGTTGTGGCATAGTCAGGTGCAGGGCTGAGGTTCATCACCCAGAAAGCAGAGAGTGACAATCTGATTATGAGGAAGGAGTAAAGTCAGGACCAGGTGCAGCATTACAGATCCAAGTATCTAAAGTGCCAGGCAGGAGCATAGTCAGGAATAAGGCCAGGATCAATGCTGAGAACAGAGTCAAGAAGGACAGGATGGGTCCCTTTAAATAGATTTCTATTATGGGGGTACTTTGGCTGTTCTATTATGGGGCTCTGTGGCTCTTGTATTATGAGGGCACTGAGGCTGTCATATTATGGGGGCTTTGAGGCTGTCATATTATGGGGGTACTGTGACTTTTGTATAATGGGAGCTCTGTGTCATTATGGGGTCACAGAGGCTGTCATTTTATGGGGCGCTGAGGCTGTCATATTAAGGGGGTACTGTGACTTTTGTATAATGGGGGCTCTGTGTCATTATGGGGTCACTGAGGCTGTCATTTTATGGGGCGCTGAGGCTGTCATATTATGGGGCACTGTGTCTCCTGTATAATGGGGGCTCTGTGTCATTATGGGGTCACAGAGGCTGTCATTTTATGGAGCACTGAGGCTGTCATATTATGGGGGTACTGTGTCTCTTGTATAATGGGGGCTCTGTGTCATCAAGGGGTCACAGAGGCTGTCATTTTATGGGGCGCTGAGGCTGTCATATTATGGGGCACTGTGTCTCTTGTATAATGGGGGCTCTGTGTCATTATGGGGTCACAGAGGCTGTCATTTTATGGAGCACTGAGACTGTCATATTATGGGGGTACCGTGTCTCTTGTATAATGGGGGCTCTGTGTCATTAAGGGGTCACAGAGGATGTCATTTTATGGAGCACTGAGGCTGTCATATTATGGGGGTACTGTGTCTCTTGTATAATGGGGGCTCTGTGTCATTAAGGGGTCACAGAGGCTGTCATTTTATGGGGCGCTGAGGCTGTCATATTATGGGGTACTGTGTCTCTTGTATAATGGGGGCTCTGTGTCATTATGGGGGCACTGAGGCTGTCATTTTATGGGGCGCTGAGGCTGTCATATTATGGGGGTACTGTGTCTCTTGTATAATGGGGGCTCTGTGTCATTATGGGGTCACAGAGGCTGTCATTTTATGGGGCACTGAGGCTGTCATATTATGGGGTACTGTGTCTCTTGTATAATGGGGGCTCTGTGTCATTATGGGGGCACTGAGGCTGTCATTTTATGGAGCGCTGAGGCTGTCATATTATGGGGGTACTGTGTCTCTTGTATAATGGGGGCTCTGTGTCATTATGGGGTCACTGAGGCTGTCATTTTATGGGGGTTGTGGCAAAACCAACCTCGCCACTGGGTTTTGGAGAGGCCTGTTTATCCGCCCCTTGCCTCAGGATTATGGCCCATACTAACTTTTAAACCCCTGAACCTATTCAAGTGAATTTTGGATAGGTTTGTCCCCAAGTTATACTGTTTAAATTGATGTAAGTTATATGTATGGCCAATGTAAACTCACAAAGTTGTAACAATTTATAATAAGTGTAACTTGTCAGCTTGGGAGGAATATGCGGGTGTGTTTCTATTGGGCCATTGTCCCATTGTGTGTTTAAAATGGTGATGTCTGTTCTGTGGTCTCCACATGTGTATTGGCGATTTCCCTTTGTCCTGAGAGATAATTGGATTGCTCCTTGGTTGTCTCCGGGACAGAGAGGAGGAAACCATGATGCATTGTGGGGATATGTTGTATCTGTCCTGTGTCGCAGTCTCCCTTCTGGTCCTCTGGGGGTGTGAACGATTGGTTGCTGTACTTACATTGTATGTGTTGTAAATTACTGATTGGTTGTATTTCAAACCCCTGTGGGCAGTACTATGTTTGTTTTTTGTGAATAAAAGAGGCTGTACTTGAAGTACAGTCAGACCACTGCTTGACCCTCAACACGGAGCCTTGTCTCGTTATTGGGGGGATCCGCTGTATGCTGTTAGAGACTGATTGCCAGGAGTGTAAGCTGATTCCTGTTCGTCTGCTAGCAGCTATTCGTGAGGTTCCAGTTTGGAGTGCTATTTTGTATCCAGTTCGGGAGTTTGGTGCCCTGCAGTAGCTGTGCCTGTCTCTCAGAAAGGGGCATATCGCCTAAACGGATTTTAACCCCTTGTCTGCTGAAACGGTCCGTTACTGTGTCTCTTGTATAATGGGGGCTCTGTGTCATTATGGGGGCACTGAGGCTGTCATTTTATGGGGCACTGAGGCTGTCATATTATGGGGCACTGAGGCTGTCATTTTATGGGGCCCTGAGGCTGTCATATTATGGGGGCACTGTGTCTCTTGTATAATGGGGGCTCTGTGTCATTATGGGGTCACAGAGGCTGTCATTTTATGGGGCACTGAGGCTGTCATATTATGGGGCACTGAGGCTGTCATTTTATGGGGCACTGAGGCTGTCATATTATGGGGGCACTGTGTCTCTTGTATAATGGGGGCTCTGTGTCATTATGGGGGCACTGAGGCTGTCATTTTATGGGGCACTGAGGCTGTCATATTATGGGGCACTGAGGCTGTCATTTTATGGGGCGCTGAGGCTGTCATATTATGGGGGTACTGTGTCTCTTGTATAATGGGGGCTCTGTGTCATTAAGGGGTCACAGAGGCTGTCATTTTATGGGGCACTGAGGCTGTCATATTATGGGGGTACTGTGTCTCTTGTATAATGGGGGCTCTGTGTCATTATGGGGTCACAGAGGCTGTCATTTTATGGGGCGCTGAGGCTGTCATATTATGGGGGTACTGTGTCTCTTGTATAATGGGGGCTCTGTGTCATTATGGGGGCACTGAGGCTGTCATTTTATGGGGCGCTGAGGCTGTCATATTATGGGGCACTGAGGCTGTCATTTTATGGGGGCACTGTGTCTCTTGTATAATGGGGGCTCTGTGTCATTATGGGGGCACTGAGGCTGTCATTTTATGGGGCACTGAGGCTGTCATATTATGGGGGCACTGTGTCTCTTGTATAATGGGGGCTCTGTGTCATTATGGGGTCACAGAGGCTGTCATTTTATGGGGCACTGAGGCTGTCATATTATGGGGCACTGAGGCTGTCATATTATGGGGCGCTGAGGCTGTCATATTATGGGGGTACTGTGTCTCTTGTATAATGGGGGCTCTGTGTCATTATGGGGTCACAGAGGCTGTCATTTTATGGGGCACTGAGGCTGTCATATTATGGGGGTACTGTGTCTCTTGTATAATGGGGGCTCTGTGTCATTATGGGGTCACAGAGGCTGTCATATTATGGGGCACTGAGGCTGTCATATTATGGGGGTACTGTGTCTCTTGTATAATGGGGGCTCTGTGTCATTATGGGGTCACAGAGGCTGTCATATTATGGGGCACTGAGGCTGTCATATTATGGGGCACTGAGGCTGTCATATTATGGGGGCACTGTGTCTCTTGTATAATGGGGGCTCTGTGTCATTATGGGGGCACTGAGGCTGTCATTTTATGGGGCACAGAGGCTGTCATTTTATGGGGCGCTGAGGCTGTCATATTATGGGGGTACTGTGTCTCTTGTATAATGGGGGCTCTGTGTCATTATGGGGTCACAGAGGCTGTCATTTTATGGGGCACTGAGGCTGTCATATTATGGGGTACTGTGTCTCTTGTATAATGGGGGCTCTGTGTCATTATGGGGTCACAGAGGCTGTCATTTTATGGGGCACTGAGGCTGTCATATTATGGGGCACTGAGGCTGTCATATTATGGGGGCACTGTGTCTCTTGTATAATGGGGGCTCTGTGTAATTTTATGGGGCACTGAGGCTGTCATTTTATGGGGCACTGAGGCTGTCATATTATGGGGGTACTATGGGGCACTGAGGCTGTCATTTTATGGGGCACTGAGGCTGTCCGCTGTGCAGTCTGGCAGCTGACAGAGACTTTTCTGCTGAAATGCTTGATCTCTCATGTGACCTTTAAGCACTTCAGTTTGTACAGCCCCAGCATGCTTTGCAGCAGTGGTTCAGGGACCTCCAAGGTTTCATAAGGGGGCTCATACGCCCCTCTGCCACATACAGATTTGTCAGTGGGTCACGGCGCCCGTGGCTGAACCTCGCAGAGCTGCTTGCAGAAGGAATACGCAGTGGCTCCCCAGGCGTAAGGTAAGGACCCCCATAATGAGACATCCCTAAGTACACAAACTAGCTCTCCTCCAGGGTTACTTCACATACTTTTCCCAGGGAGCGTTGCCTGTAAGACTCCTCACACCATCATGGTCTCTGCATGGAGAACCAGTGCCCCAGAGCAGAAATCCCTACGGTTCTAATGAGCTTGATATTATTTTGTAGAGCAGAGTGCATTTCAGTAGTCACAGATAAATGACCGGGGTCGGATGAAATTGCGTAAAACCTCCATTGCAGGAGTGGAATGGTGATCTTTCAATGACCTGCGGTTTAGGAAAATGAAAACATTGTGCATTACGCAATGTCCATCCCTGGCTTCAGCGGCCCCCGAGCTCCCAGCACACAGCTATCAAACATTTGGAGATCTTAAACAGGAGATCCAGAACTGTTCCAGACTCTTTCTTCTTCCCTCGGCCCCGGCTCCCCGCTACATGCTGACAGTTTTTATATGGCAAAGCGTCCCCTGACTATCAGTGCGGATCTGGATTACTCAACTGTTTCCAATAAGAAAAAAAACAAAAGAGTAATCTCATCATCCAGTTGATGTAAAACAGCCGCGGACCAGAGCCAGCACGCAGTCAGGATTTTGGCTTCAGAACGATGGCTTCTCCATTCACATCAAGGGGAAAAGATGAAGATCTTGGTGGAGATGGTATAGATAAATGAAGAAAGGGGGAAGGGCAACGTCTGCCCATAGATCTAGTGTAGCCATGGAGATCAGGACCTCAGAAAAAGTCCCTGGGACTCTTAAAGTGTAGCCCCCCCCCCCCACACACACACTGGAAGGATATAAAGCAAGTCAGATATATGGGCACGGGAGGGGTCCCCGGCTGCCTTGTCCTGTTATTGGGTCACTGCTGTGTGTACTGGGAGTACCCAAGGGGTAAATTAGAGAAGTTTTATAGATATAAATAGTCTCAGTTTTGACTACACTCAAGCAATGATAAAAATACAACCTCTGAATATCAGGAATAATACTGCATCGAGGCAAGATCATTGGGGGGAATCCAAAAAAATCAACAATGTTGGTCTATATACCATTCAGAGTTGGTAAAATGTTGTCTGACAACTATTAGGAACATTGCAATGGCAGCCACTAATTAGAGTAGAGGTCAGATCAGATCCTTACATAGATGATATACAAAAAGGAAAGACGATACAGCACCCTAAGTCCAGTCGAGGTCGGGTGCACACCTAGGTGGGAGCTGAGTCTGAACCAGCCCCCTCTTATTGCCCTACATACCGTAGATGTGACTGTAGAAGGTTCCAATGTATAGAGATTTCTTTACATGTCGCAGAGCCATACAAGTGTTCTGATATTATAAACTATGCAAATACTTGATCCTCAGGGGCGGATCTAAGCAGCTGGAGTTGTGCATGGGCGTGGTTACATTTATTTCATTTGTAACTTTTTTAGATATGATCCATAATAAAGCAGAAATCCTTCTATCCCAGCTGAATTTAATTTTTTTTGGGTGCAACTGAGATGTAATATGTGATCTTAGACAAGTAGGGGTTTAATAACACAAAATATCCATCCCATTATTATATATATATATATCTGCTTCCTCTGTCACTAGAATATAGGCTTGGTTTACAGAGCCTACGGAGAACCTTGGAGAGAAGTCTGATATCAGGTTGGCCCATCAGTAGTCTCAACCTCTGCTCGCGTTCCCTATACTAAAAGAAGCACCGACCATCCTGTCTACAGAGACTGGGGGAAGAAGCACCAGGAACCCCCTATCTAAAGATAAGGAAGGGGTGACACCAGTGTCGGACTGGGGAGCCTAGAGCCCACCAGTGTAATTGATTTTGGGGGCCCACTCTACCACTAGCATAAACAGAAGTATTTGTGCACAGTTGAGCGCGGAGAACAGGACTGTACTGTACAATATCAAAGTCTCTCTCATTAAGCAACTCAATTAGTTGATAACTTAAGGGGGGATTTATCATTTCCATTGCGCTAGAAAAGTGACTTATTGAAAAAAAAGTCACATGCGCCTCTTTTTACTCTGCACTCACCACTGTTCCAAAAGGGAGCATGACAAGGGTGGGAACGGGGCGCAGTCATCAGCAGGGACAAATCTATCGCCATTTACACCGGCTGCAAATAAAGACAGAATTCCAGAGGCCGACCGGCCCAGAGCCCTGCAGGGAATTTTTCCAGTGGGCTGATGCCCATAGGGCCACCTAATCCCTCCTGTCCGGGTACATACTACTGGGGGAACTATAGGGGTCATTACCATAGAAAGTCCAGGGAGCATGCTGAAGGTAGGGTTGGCTTGGTGTTGTGGGCCACATCTCACCTTCTAAGCACCCTCCCACATACTAAAGACAATCGGAGGAGGAGAACAAAACATGGCACGTTGATGGCCACCGCAGAGAGACAGCTTATGGGGAGGTGTTTGGTTCTGTGGGATAGTATTCTGTGCTGCACTATGGCATTACTGACCTTGCCAACTTGTCTTGGCCCCATTTACTTGTGTTGCCCCACCTTCTGTCAGTTTCGACCCGTCTACAACATTGGAGCCACTTTTACGTTTTTTCCAGGGCAACTTTAAGTTCCCGGTCCGCCCTTGCAGAAACGTCCGGCAGTTGTGAGCTGTTGTAGATTTCTGTCTAGGTGCACAGACTGCAGGTGGATGCACCTGATTTATGACAGGGCCGGCACCTCATAATAAAATTAGGCACACCCTACAGCAGTGCAGGAGATATCAAGCGTAGAAAGCCCCAATCTTGATAAATCTCCCCTTAGTCTTGCTATTTACAGCCAGGCAGTCGCACACGGACTCAGCCAGCCCAAAAGAGTGATCTTGTGATGTCAGATCGCGGAGCGTGCCGGGTCCTGCTGCCTAAAGTGTTCCTGTTTACGCCTGTGGTGAGTATATATTTTTTTATTTGTTGGCATTATCATGGGGCATTCCATACACAGGGGGCACTATTATTTTTTTAACTCCCTGCCTTCCGTGCCACTCATATACCTGCGCACTTCTGTCTAAACGGCAATTGGCCTTTTGATTTCAAAGGGGTCCATCTGGCTGTCAAAATGGACAAAAAATAGGACATGTCCTATCTATTGATGACCGCTCAAAAAATGGCCGGGTGAATGGCCCCATAGTCTGCAATGGTGCTGAAAACGGGGGGTGTAAAAAAAAATATATATCAGTTTTCCATTGTTGTGTGAATTGAACTTGTTCATTTTGTTCACAAGGGAAAGAAAGTGAATCTATTGCCTTTTATTTATTTATTGCTTTTTATAGCGTCCACGGTGCAGTATAATGTCCATTGTGCAGCTCTCGGGTTCTCCGCGTTCCCTGGACGTGTCTGTGGCTCCACTAACACCATCGTCCCCACTGCACTAGCATTGGCCGCCAGCTTTTACACTCTCGGCCCAACCTGATGTGCGCGCTTCTTTTCCTGTTCAGATGCATTTATTACTATGTAGCTGAACAGGAAAAGAAGCGCAAACCTCTATTCGGGACAAGAGCTCACGACCGGTGCGCGTGCGGCAGGGACGACAGCATTAGTGGAGCAAGGGACAGGTAAGTGTTAATGAAACCACATTTCTTCCACGGGTCCACGGAACACTTGTATTTTTCATGATGTCCGGAGAACCCTCTTAGGCTACTTTTACACTCGCGTTTGGTACGGATCCGTCATGGATCTGCACAGACGGATCAGTTCAGATAATACAAGCGTCGGCATCCGTTCAGAACGGATCCCTTTGTAATATCTGTAACATAGCCGAGACGGATCCGTCTTGAACACCATTGAAAGTCACTGGAGGACGGATCCGTTTTCTATTGTGTCAGATTGTGTCATAGAAAACGGATCCGTCCCCATTGACTTACATTGGCTTAGTTTCGTCAGACGGACACCAAAACGCTGCAGGCGGCCTCCAGAGCGGGATGGAGATGGATCGGAGGCGAACTGACGCATTCTGAGCGGATCCTTTTCCATTTAGAATGCATTAGGGCAAAACTGGTCCGTTTTGGACCGCTAAGCCCTGAACGGATCTCATAAACGGAAAACCAAAACACGAGTGTGAAAGTAGCCTTAATTTATCTTTATACCGTACAAACTTCTAGTTTGCCAACAGCAATTCATGTGTGCCTGCTTGGAACATAAGGGGCCATTCACACGGCGAGAGCGGGTGTCCGCTGGCGGCTGGGTTCTATTCAATAGAGCTAATCTGCAAGCGGATCCGTGGCATCTAAAGTGAACAGCTGTAGTAGAAACCATGTCAGTTTGCGGTATATGCAGCGGATTTTGACAGCATCAAAATCCTACGTGTGTAAGGGGTGAAGGCCCTAAGAGTACAGCTGTTTTGCAGTAAGGAAAACTCCCAACAGTTCCTGAAAGTCTACAACTCACAGGGGATGCTGGGAGTTGTAATTTCCAGAGGGGAGGACAGAAATGTAGACTTTTTTTAGCAGTAAATACCTATTTGTTTGGGAGGAGACTGGTCTGGGCACACTTCTCAGCTTGCTTTATTTGAAACAGATCCTCATGCTTCTCTTCTGTAGCTCTGCCTGGTTGTCAAATAAACTGAAATCCCACCGCTGCCGCCTGCACTGACTGAGAAAATGGGCGGGCGGCAGGGCTGCTTCTGCTCTGCGTGCAGCGTCATCAGTGTGACGATGCACGCACTTAGTAAGAGCACAGATCAGGAGGTGGGGCCCACAGTAGAAGAGGGTGGGCCCCGCAGCACTGCAGCAGCCATACAAGATGAGAAGTGGTGAGATGAGCTCAGAGACTATCTGTCCACTTCCTTCGCCATCATGCCCGTTGCTGGCCCTGTAGTGAGCGCCTCACTGCTCATTACAGCGACAGGCAGTGGCGCTTTCTAGCAGGCACCAGGGGGCGCCGCTGATTAGTGACTATGTGATTATCAATATAGGCATGCAGGCAAAGGGCCCACGGAGGATTTCACCGGCTCCCCGGTGGGCCAGTCCGAGTCTGGGTGACACCATATTGGTTTTAGCTATGAGGCTCTCACTCTTCTCAACAAGCAAGACCCTAAGCAAAGTAAATTAGATCAATGATAGGAGTTTTTGTATCTCTGCTTGTGAGGTAGAACGAGGGTCACACTTCGAAGATGCTCCTCATGATAATGCTTCCTGTTTCCTCATCATCTCGTCATCTCTGGACCTGCTAGTTTCTTATCCAAGTCCTGACAGGAGGGTGCAGCAATGTGACCCTGAGCCTGTCCCCCTTTTCTCTTGTTGGCTAATGTTGAGTTGAGCCTTCATTCTCTAGGCTGGTGATTTCCAGCCTGTGGCTCTTCAGCTGTCTAAAAACATGACAGGTTTCTAGAAGTTGTCGTTGTGCAACAGCTAGAGAGACGCAGATCGGAATCACTGCCAAAGAGGATGGAAGACCAGTTATGACTGCAAATGAGCAAACAGTAGAAGGTGGCACTGACCCAAGGGTTCCCTCCTAAGAGGCCCAGGGATCATTTATCTCTGGACATCTATGTGCACAGAGAGGAAGTAAAAAATAGAATAAAAATTATAGCAAAAAAATAAATGTCAGCGTGACCTGATAAATCATCAAAACATGATGCAACAAGGGTGCCACATCAGCCAAATAAGTGAAGAATACAGGACAGGGCATGGGTGACATGAAACCCCAGACCAGAGTCTAAATTAAAGGGGTTGTCTCACCTGGAACATGGGTGGCATATCGTTATATTCCTCCAATGTCAGATGGATAGGGGTCCCATTATTTTCTATAGGACTTCAGAAAATAGGGTGGTGCGCTCTTTATTTATTTCTATGGGACTTCTGAAAATAGCTGATTTTCGGCGCTTCCATAGAAATGAATGGAAGGTGGCTGTGCATGCGAGTTGCACTCTCCTGAGCTTTGAGCGCTTTGTTCTAGAGATAGGTGCTGGTCCCATAGGTGGGACCCACACCTATCTGACATTGGTGGCCTCTCCTAGCGATATGCCATTAATGTTCCAGGTGAGACAACCCCTTTAAACACCTAAATGAATCAGACCTGAGAGCAGACCCCTAAATTATTTCTGACCCCAGACCAGACACTTAAATAAGTCAGTCCCCAGATCAGACCCCGGAATTTATTCAGATTCCAGACTCGGCCCCTAAATCAATTCCTTCAACAGAACAGACCTCTAAACTCCAGACAAGACCCCAGCTCAGGCCCTAACTTAATTGAGAGAAGGCCTCTAAATCATGCCCCATACCTAATCCCAACATTGATTTAAACCCCAAATCAGACCCCCCAAAAAGACCTTAAACCAGACCATAAATTAATTCAGATCCCAGTCCCAATCAATGGATCAAACTCCAAATCAAGCCCAAAAAACCCCATATTTTTTTTACTTACCTTTCATGGTGTTTGGCGCAGGTCCTGACACCAGCGAGCATTAAGATCTTCTTTGAAAGGGGAGCCTATGGGCCCTGATTGACCTCTGAGACCCTATAGTTTTGCCACGCTTTCTATCCCATGGGTGCCTAAAGGGTGTCCTTTGGCCAAGTGTTTAGGGGTTGATCTGGAAACCCTTTTCAATCTGTGCTGGAAGCCGTCCCCTACTCTCTTACCTATAGAGGCTCCTAGGCGCTATATGTCTCCATGGTCTATGGGAGATTCCCAGGGTTTGGTAAACTGTGGCCTACATGGAGGGTTTACATTTGCGGTACATACCAGGAGAATGTAAGGCAAAATAACATGCCCAACGTGCTCCTGAGAAGAGCTCCAGCCATAGAACATAAGGTTTCACATCAGATTAGATTTCTCCTTCTTGTTTAACTCTGCCTTTTTCCCATAATGGAGCCTGACACAACTGTTAACCATCAGAGCAGTTGTGTTATTCCACCGTCCCGCAATGTTCCCAGGTTCGTGACCCATTCTGTGAAGTGAGTGATGTATCATAGTGATGTTCTGCCAGATCCTCCGAGAAGGGGTTATAGTAAGAATGGAGGATTAATGAGCAGATGGAACCAAGAGGCAGATAAACAAACAGGCAAAACCAGCTCAGGGGGATCTCAGGCGAGGCCATGGCCATGAAGATGACAAGATGCTCAGATTTACAAGGTGCCGGAAGGAATGTGTAAAAATCTCACAGTTTATAAAGATTATTTCTGACAAGTGTCATCGGGTTCTACACCCTCAGTAACCATTGTGAGGCGGAGAGACTGATGTCTGCAAATCACAGGACCATGTGTGGGGGGGATTACCACGGATTTGGCTCTTCCACAGGAACTGAATGATCTTCATATATTGGGCTGCACATGTGTTGTGTATATTGTAGCCTGAAGGGGGTAAACTGGGCTCACACTTGCGATTGGGGAGAGGAGGGGGGGGGGGGGCACATATTGATTTTTAATAATTGACCATTTTTTGCATTAACCTTTTGTTAATGTCGCTATAATCTTTTGACCTGAAGAAGAACTGAAAGAAAGATAACCAAGATTTACTAATATCTTAACTACTTGCCTATCTGCATCCTAACCCTAAATCCCAACCTGTTCCCCCATAAACTATAAAAACCTAAATCTGAACCCCATCTATCATAACTTCAGCCCTAAATTTCCAAACCTACTGTACTGCATAACACATCACCCTAATACCTAACCCTAACACAAACCATATCCCCCCAATTGTTATCCTATACATGAGGGGTATGTCTAGTAACTGTAGCCCTTATGTAACCTAAACCAGTGATTCTAACCCAAATTTGGTATCTGGGTCTGCACCCCCTAACATTTTCCAGAAGCCAGACCCCTAAAATTGATTCAGCCCCCAGACCAGACAGCTAAAACTAATCTAGACCACAGAACAGTACTCTAAAATTCATATGGACTCCAGACCAGACCCTCTTCAATTAATTAATACTATTCAAAACCCCAGGCCATAAATTTAGGTTCAAGACCAGACCCCTTAAAGCTGATTTAGACTCCACATTCTTGAAATTAATTCAGACACCAGATCAGACCTCTAAAATTAATCCAGACCATAGAGCCAAAATAAATTCAGACCCCATAACAGAACAATAACTTAATGCAGACCCCAGACCAGACCCCAAAATTAATTCAGACCCCAGACCAGACAAAAATGCCTGTGTCCTCAGTTCCAAACAGCACCACACACCACATCCAGACACTGGACAGCATAAGGACCTTGTGTGCTGATCAGCAGTGGTTCTCTCCTGACATCAGACCTGTCATCCCCGAAGCCCTTCCCTCCTCCAGAGCCTCTATTGTGGTAGATCTGCAGGGCCTGGACAGCTGGCCAGTGGCCCCCAACTTGTGGACCCCTGTCCAAACCTCAAAATCCTTAGAAAGAACCATGACATTACAAAAACCTAACCAATCCCTGGATCCTTAAAGGGCTTGTGAAGAATTAGAAAAACCTGATGTCTCCCAGAAACAGCTCCGCTCTTGACAATCCACGACCAGTCGACAGGAGCAGGACTACTATAGGAAGAAAACAGCCAAGTGTCTGGAATCCTGTACAGCCCCTTAACCACTAATTTACTCCAATCCTATTTTAACCTCTACAGTCCTAGCCCTTATATACCCTAATCCTTAATCACACGCATGCTGTGAGAGGGGAGAGGGAGCAGCAGGTAGGAGACATCACAGCAGGAAGAGCTCCTCCGATCATAGAGATCAACAGAGTTTTATTACTGGGGATTTTTCCAACACACAACAGATAATTCTTTTTACAATAGATACATTATAACAATACACATTATCACAATAGATACATTATAACAATACACATTATCACAATAGATACATTATTACAATACACATTATCACAATAGATACATTATTATGATTCGCACATTATCACAATAGATACATTATTACGATACACATGGTTGGAGTTTTAGCCACTATTTCATGTCTATTTCCGTGACTACTGTACGTAGGAATAGTCGGTTAATGTGTCACGAGGATTCAGATTTTGCTCCTTCACTGGATGGAACTTATTTTTTTCCCATCTTCTTCTCCTCACATTATTATTTTAGATATTTCATGCGTCCTATGTCTTTCGGTGGCGTAGTGATCCATTGGTTGGCACTGCTGCCTTGAATACATTTGGCCACGCATTTCCATCTGACCGGGTCCACACCTACACGAGGTTTATCTTTGCCCTTACAGAGGATTCGGAAAGAGTTTTAGAAATGTTTGCAAATTTATAAAAATAAAAATTAAAAAAAATTTGACCTGGACATAAGTATTCAGCCCCATTTTTCTCTGGGTCCTCATGCTGATGGGGAGGGGGGGGGGGGGGGGGGGGCAGGGAGACCAGTAAGGGGGAAGGGAAATCTGAATGGAGCAAAGTCCAGAGATATTAGTAACATAGTAACATATGGGGGTCATTAATTAAGAGTAGTGTTTTAGACCCCAGGTCTTAATAACCCTGCGTTGGCGCTTAATGAGCCTAATGTAGAGGCGCCGGCCTCTACGTAACCTAGGCGCTGGCCATATGACTTGCTTAAATCTATGCCAGGTCCCTGACGTATATTTAAGTCATTTTCTACACCAAAAACAGGCGTAGAAAATGATAAGTGAGATGGTTCACCGCCCCTCCCTATTTTCTGCCACCTTGGAAAAGTGACGAGAGCGGAGAAAAGTCACAGACTCAGCTGCAAATCCCCTTTGCAACCGAATCTGTAACAAAAGTACATCAAAAAGTGGCATACTTCAGATCATAAATGACCCCCATAGTTTACAAGATGATCCTGAGGGAGGCAAAGACTTATGTCAATGTAAAATGGTGTAAATACTTCCCTTCTACTCGGGCTGAAGACTTATGTCCCGAGTAAAGGGGCTGAAGACTTATGTGTCACGAAAAGGTAGGGATAAGTGCAGCTCTAAACTCCAGCCACTCCTCTATCCTTACCTACTTGCACGGTCCGTCCTAACCGACGGGGTACAACTGGGCGGCAGTCCCTAGCTTACGTACGTGCAGGGGCCTAAAGGGAGGAAACAACAAGGGGAGAAACTAAAAGACAAAGACAAAACAAACAGAAGAGCAAAGTTTCCCAGGCTGGGAAAGTACCACAACAGGAACAACTGGAAGCCGAGGTCAAGAGCCAGGAGGTAACACAGGCACAAAGGGTTAATACAAAATGGAAGTCAATACAAGCCGAGGTCATGAGTCAAGAGGTTGTCAGTACAAGGGATAACACCAGGTCAAGGTCAAATACAAGCCGAAGTCAAACAAAAGCAGTCACACATGCAGAGAACGCTAGCGAGGTAACAAGACCAATCACAGGCAACCTGTGGCCAGCAGATTACCTGTTTAAATAGGTCAAATTGATGGGTCACATGACGTGGCCAGCATCACGTGACCCATGTCCATCAGATCTAAACACCTGAGCGCCGACTTATTGCCATCGTCGCTCAGTTCCCCCCCTGCTCGTTGTCTAGGGGATGAAGGACGCCGGCCACTCTGAGATGGCGTGCGCGGCCGGGTCCTCCCTGCCCCCTTGTTACCATGGAGACGAGGACGCTGACCGCGCCTCGCTCCTCCTCAGGGATAGGATGCTGGCGGCGCTGCAGGGAGCGAGGGTGTCGCTGGCTCCCCGTTACATTATGTCTTGAGTAAAAGGGGCTGAAGACTTCGGTCCCGAGTAAAGGGGCCGAAGACTTCTGTCCCGAGTAAAGGGGCCGAAGACTTATGTCCCAAGTAAAGGGGCTGAAGACTTATGTCCCGAGTAAAGGGGCTGAAGACTTATGTCCTGAGTAAAGGGGCCGAAGACTTATGTCCCGAGTAAAGGGGCTGAAGACTTATGTCCCAAGTAAAGGGGCTGAAGACTTATGTCCTGAGTAAAGGGGCTGAAGACTTATGTCCTGAGTAAAGGGGCCGAAGACTTATGTCCCGAGTAAAGGGGCTGAAGACTTATGTCCTGAGTAAAGGGGCTGAAGACTTATGTACTGAGTAAAGGGGCCGAAAACTTAAGTTCCGAGTAAAGGGGCCGAAGACTTATGTCCCGAGTAAAGGGGCCGAAGACTTATGTCCCGAGTAAAGGGGCCGAAGACTTATGTCCCGAGTAAAGGGGCCGAAGACTTATGTCCCGAGTAAAGGGGCCGAAGACTTATGTCCCGAGTAAAGGGGCTGAAGACTTATGTCCCGAGTAAAGGGGCTGAAGACTTATGTCCTGAGTAAAGGGGCTGAAGACTTATGTCCTGAGTGAAGGGGCCGAAGACTTATGTCCCGAGTAAAGGGGCTAAAGACTTATGTCCCGAGTAAAGGGGCTGATAGCACAAGGAGCGAGAGAAGAAAAGGTGAGGGCAGTGAGGGGGTGTGAAGACTTTCTGAATGCACTGTATGTGGGTTTCTTCTTCTCACATTCCAAAAACATACAGGAATGTTTAAAAATATACCTGACAGAAGATCGGACAAGACCTTTGAGAAGTTCAGACTGTGGTGGCCCTGATGGACATCTCCGCAGCCTCCATCTTCTTCATTGTGAAGGATGGGACGGAGAAGGATGGGACGAGGAGAAGCTCCGGGCCATTGTCTGTCCTAGCTTCAGAGGGATCTCAGGAGCCCGGTGGGGCAATCCCATTTTTCGGAGCGAGGGGCTGCAGCTGTGTAACGTGTCTGATGCTCATTAGGGAAACATTCCTACATTTGTCACATAATAGAAGTTGCTGCCAAATCCGACCTGGCAGCGGCAAGAATGATAACAGAACGGAGCAGATCCTGATGGAGAGCCCAAGGAGGATCCGTGCCAGAGCCGAAATCCTTCTCAACCAGCGCACATGACCTGGCCCAGGCGAGAAGTGGAGGAATTCATGCACCATTACAGGTCAATCTGTCAATGTCGTGAGAGTGTGAGAGAGTGGGAGCGTGACCAATGTGCTCCGCTCCAGCTCCACAGCCTCATCTGGACGTTCTCTCTGAGAGCCTGGAAATATTATAGTCCTCTCCTCCGGGTATCATCTCTACGGATGTAGCAGAGCTGGAATTACCAGGCTAAATAAGACCTGTAACTGCTCCTGCCGTGTCAGGTTTAACCACTTACACTTCCCTATTCTATATTGTACTGAGTCTCCATTATTCCTACAAGAAATTACGAATTTAGGGTCCGTTCAATGGCAGCAATGATCAGATAGGTTAAAAAAGTGCAGGGACCCCCCCCCCCCCCACACCACAGCCGGTGAAAACCAGACTGCTGGCAATTCTTTCACACAGTTCTAGTAGATATAACAGGGGAATGCTCAAAACAGAGACATAACAAATAATGATATGCAATAGCTAATGTGTGGGGACTGCAAGTAAGTACTGAAACTGTGCCTGCAGTCCCATGTAAGTTAGGTGGTGAAATCAAACATGAAAAGAGTTATACCAAGTAAGTAACAAATACTGTGCTGTTATCCACACATAATCATAGTAGTTATATACTTGTACATAGGAGGCAGTATTATAGTAGTTATATTCTGGTACATAGGAGCAGTATTATAGTAGTTATATTCTGGTACATAGGAGCAGTATTATAGTAGTTATATTCTTGTACATAGGAGGCAGTATTATAGTAGTTATATTCTTGTACATAGGAGCAGTATTATAGTAGTTATATTCTTGTACATAGGAGGCAGTATTATAGTAGTTATATTCTTGTACATAGGAGCAGTATTATAGTAGTTATATTCTTGTACATAGGAGCAGTATTATAGTAGTTATATTCTTGTACATAGGAGCAGTATTATAGTAGTTATATTCCTGTACATAGGAGCAGTATTATAGTAGTTATATTCTTGTATATCGGAGCAGTATTATAGTAGTTTTTATTCTTGTACATAGGAGCAGTATTATAGTAGGTATATTCTTGTACATAGGAGCAGTATTATAGTAGTTATATCCTTGTACATAGGAGCAGTATTATAGTAGTTATATTCTTGTACATAGGAGCAGTATTATAGTAGTTATATTCTTGTACATAGGAGCAGTATTATAGTAGTTATATTCTTGTACATAGGAGCAGTATTATAGTAGTTATATTCTTGTACATAGGAGGTAGTATTATAGTAGTAATATTCTTGTATATAGGAGGTAGTATTATAGTAGTTATATTCTTGTACATAGGAGGCAGTATTACAGTAGTTATATTATTGTACATAGGGGCAGTATTACAGTAGTTATATTCTTGTACATAGGAGCAGTATTATAGTAGTTATATTCTTGTACATAGGAGGCAGTATTGTAGTAGTTATATTATTGTACATAGGGGCAGTATCACAGTAGTTATATTCTTGTACATAGGGGCAGTATTATAGTAGTTATATTCTTGTACATAGGAGCAGTATTATAGTAGTTATATTCTTGTATATAGGAGGCAGTATTATAGTAGTTATATTCTTGTACATAGGAGCAGTATTATAGTAGTTATATTAACATAGAAACATAGAGACCTAGAATGTGTCGGCAGATAAGAACCATTTGGCCCATCTAGTCTGCCCAATATACTGAATACTATGGATAGCCCCCGGCCCTATCTTATATGAAGGATGGCCTTATGCCTATCCCATGCATGCTTAAACTCCTTCACTGTATTTGCAGCTACCACTTCTGCAGGAAGGCTATTCCATGCATCCACTACTCTCTCAGTAAAGTAATACTTCCTTATATTACTTTTAAACCTTTGCCCCTCTAATTTAAAACTGTGTCCTCTTGTGGTAGTTTTTCTCCTTATAAATATTCTCTCCTCCTTTACCGAGTTGATTCCCTTTATGTATTTAGCAGTTTCTATCATATCCCCTCTGTCTCGTCTTTCTTCCAAGCTATACATGTTAAGGTCCTTTAACCTTTTCTGGTAAGTTTTATCCTGCAATCCATGTACTAGTTTAGTAGCTCTTCTCTGAACTCTCTCTAGAGTATCTATATCCTTCTGGAGATATGGCCTCCAGTACTGCGCACAATACTCCAAGTGAGGTCTCACCAGTGCTCTGTACAGCGGCATAAGCACTTCACTCTTTCTACTGCTTATACCTCTCCCTATACATCCAAGCATTCTGCTGGCATTTCGTGCTGCCCTATTACATTGTCTTCCCACCTTTAAGTCTTCTGAAATAATTACTCCTAAATCCCTTTCCTCAGATACTGAGGTCAGGACTGTGTCAAATATTCTATATTCTGCCCTTGGGTTTTTACGCCCCAGGTGCATTATCTTGCACTTATCCACATTAAATTTCAGTTTCCAGAGTTCTGACCATTCTTCTAGTTTTCCTAAATCCTTTTCCATTTGGCGTTTCCCTCCAGGAACATCAACCCTGTTACATATCTTTGTGTCATCAGCAAAAAGACAAACCTTATTATCGAGGCCTTTTGCAATATCACTTATGAAGATATTAAACAAAATTGGTCCCAGTACAGATCCCTGTGGAACCCCACTGGTAAAATGACCTTGTTTTGAATGTTCTCCATTGACTACAACCCTCTGCTGTCTGTCACTCAGCCACTGCCTAATCCACTCAACAATATGGGAGTCCATGCTCAATGACTGCAGTTTATTGATAAGTCTTCTATGTGGGACAGTGTCAAAAGCCTTACTAAAATCTAGATATGCGATGTCTACTGCACCTCCACCGTCTATTATTTTAGTCACCCAGTCAAAAAAATCTATAAGATTTGTTTGACATGATCTCCCTGAAGTAAACCCATGTTGTTTTTCATCTTGCAATCCATGGGATTTTAGATGTTCCACAATCCTATCCTTTAATAGGGTTTCCATTAATTTGCCTACTATTGATGTCAGACTCACTGGTCTATAGTTGCTCGATTCCTCCCTACTACCTTTCTTGTGAATGGGCACGACATTTGCCAATTTCCAATCTTCCGGGACGACTCCTGTTACTAATGATTGGTTAAATAAATCTGTTAGCGGTTTTGCCAGCTCACCACTAAGCTCTTTTAATAATTTTGGGTGTATCTCATCAGGCCCCTGTGACTTATCTGTCTTCACCTTAGACAGCAAACTTAGAACATCTTCCTCTGTAAAGACACATGCATCAAACGATTTATTAGTCATCCTTTCTAGTGGAGGTCCTTCTCCTTTTTCTTTTGTAAAAACTGAACAGAAGTATTCATTAAGGCAGTCGGCTAGCCCTTTATTCTCTTCTACATACCTTCCGTCCTTTGTTTTTAATTTAGTTATTCCCTATTTTAATTTCCTTTTTTCATTTATATATCTGAAGAATGTCTTATCCCCTTTTTTCATAGACTGAGCTAGTTTTTTCTTCTGCCTGCGCTTTAGAAGTTCTTATAACTTGCTTGGCCTCTTTCTGCCTAATCTTGTAGATTTCCTTATCTTCATTGCTCTGGGTTTTTTTATAATTACAAAATGCTAGCTTTTTTTTTTTTTATGATTTGGGCCACTTCTGCTGAGTACCACAGTTGTCTCTTCCTTTTTTTGCTTTTACTGACAAGTCTAATGCAATTTTCTGTTGCCTTCAATAATGCACCTTTTAAGTAGTCCCATTTCTCCTGGACTCCATGTATTCCGTTCCAGTCTGATAAGGACTCATTTATGACTAATTTCATTTTTGAAAAGTCTGCTTTTCTAAAATCTAAAACTTTTGTTTTTGTGTGGTGGGACTCTTTCACAGTTCTTATATTAAACCACACTGACTGGTGATCACTAGATCCCAAGGTTTCGCCTACAATGACATCATATACCGAATCCCCATTTGTGAATACCAAATCCAAAATGGCCTCCCTCCGGGTTGGCTCCTCAACCACTTGTTGTAGAGATAACCCCAGTAGGGAATTTAGAATATCTGTACTCCTGGTAGAACTTGCTATTTTGGTTTTCCAGTTTATATCTGGAAGATTGATATCTCCCATAATGATAACTTCTCCTTTCATTGTCATTTTAGCTATTTCTTCAACTAGTAGATCATCTAGTTCTTTAACTTGACCAGGTGGTCTATATATCACACCTACACGAGTTACTGCATGGTTTACAAACTGCAACGTAACCCAAACTGACTCTATGTTGGCCTCACCAACTTGTATTAGGTTAGATTTAATGCTATCTTTCACATACAGGGCCACTCCTCCTCCTTTCTTGCCTTCTCTGTCTCTTCTGTATAAAGAGTACCCTGGTATGGTTATGTCCCAGTCATTTCTTTCATTAAACCATGTCTCCGTAACAGCCACTAAATCTACATTCTCAGATGCCATTATTGACCCAAGTTCATTGATTTTTTTACCTAAACTGCGAGCATTTGTAGATAGGACTCTGAGCTTATCATTTCTTAACCTCTGTGCTTCTGACCTGTTCTGGCATTGTTTCGGGGGGCAATTGGACTCTTTTATTTTCACTCTTTTGCCCCCCCTTCCTAGTTTAAATACTCTTTCGCAAATTCTTGGAGTTGTTCACTGAGTACATTTGTTCCTTTGAGAGAAAGATGCAAACCATCTTTTTTGTACAGTTCCTTTCTATTCCAAGTAGAGCTATCATGAGAAACAAAGCCAAATCCTTGCTCTTGACACCATTTACCAAGCCATATGTTGAACTCCTTTATGCGCCTCTGCCTATCATTCTGAACATTATGCACAGGCAGAACTTCAGAAAATGAAATGGTGGATGCAAAATCCTGTACGTCATTACCAAGGAGGCAGTATTATAGTAGTTATATTCTTGTACACAGGAGGCAGTATTACAGTAGTTATATTCTTGTACATAGGGGCAGTATTATAGTAGTTATATTCTTGTACATAGGGGCAGTATTATAGTAGTTATATTCTTGTACATAGGAGCAGTATTATAGTAGTTATAGTCTTGTACATAGAAGGCAGTATTATAGTAGTTATATTCTTGTACATAGGAGCAGTATTATAGTAGTTATATTCTTGTACATAGGAGGCAGTGTTATAGTAGTTATATTCTTGTACATAGGAGGCAGTATTATAGTAGTTATATTCTTGTACATAGGAGCAGTATTATAGTAATTATATTCTTGTACATAGGAGGCAGTATTATAGTAGATATATTCTTGTACATAGGAGGCAATATTATAGTAGTTACATTCTTGTACATAGGAGCAGTATTATAGTAGTTATATTCCTGTACATAGGAGGCAGTATTATAGTAGTTATATTCTTGTACATAGGAGGCAGTATTATAGTAGTTATATTCATGTACATAGGAGCAGTATTATAGTAGTTATATTCTTGTACATAGGAGGCAGTATTATAGTAGTTATATTCTTGTACATAGGAGCAGTATTATAGTAGTTATATTCTTGTACACAGGAGCAGTATTATAGTAGTTATATTCTTGTACATAGGAGCAGTATTATAGTAGTTATATTCTTGTACATAGGAGGCAGTATTATAGTAGTTATATTCTTGTACATAGGAGCAGTATTATAATAGTTATATTCTTGTACATAGGAGGCAGTATTATAGTAGTTATATTCCTGTACATAGGAGCAGTATTATAGTAGTTATATTCTTGTACATAGGAGCAGTATTATAGTAGTTATATTCTTGTACATAGGAGCAGTATTATAGTAGTTATATTCTTGTACATAGGAGCAGTATTTTAGTAGTTATATTCTTGTACATAGGAGCAGTATTATAGTAGTTATATTCTTGTACACAGGAGCAGTATTATAGTATTTATATTCTTGTACATAGGAGGCAGTATTATAGTAGTTATATTCTTGTACATAGGAGGCAGTATTATAGTAGTTATATTCTTGTACATAGGAGCAGTATTATAGCAGTTATATTCTTGTACATAGGAGGCAGTATTATAGTAGTTATATTCTTGTACATAGGAGGCAGGATTATAGCAGTTATATTCTTGTACATAGGAGCAGTATTATAGTAGTTATATTCTTATACATAGGAGCAGTATTATAGTAGTTATATTCTTGTACATATGAGCAGTATTATAGTAGTTATATTCTTGTACAAAGGAGCAGTATTATAGTAGTTATTTTCTTGTACATAGGAGACAGTATTATAGTAGTTATATTCTTGTACATAGGAGCAGTATTATAGTAGTTATTTTCTTGTACATAAGAGACAGTATTATAGTAGTTATATTCTTGTACATAGGAGCAGTATTATAGTAGTTATATTCTTGTCCATAGGAGCAGTATTATAGTAGTTATATTCTTGTACATAGGAGGCAGTATTATAGTAGCTATATTCTTGTACATAGGAGGCAGTATTATAGTTGTTATATTCTTGTACATAGGAGGCAGTATTATAGTAGTTATATTCTTGTACATAGGAGGCAATTTTTATTGTAAAAAACAAAACAATTACAATTGAATGAAACAAAATTTCTCCATTAGTTCAAAACAGAAATCACATTCAGTGCTCATACAATGATTTCTCCATTATGGAAAACACAATAAAACAATTTTTAACTTAAAGAGTCCACACCTGTTGAAGAAGGGAAAATATATACAGTGGATATACAAAGGCTACACGCCCCTGTTAAAATGTCAGGTTTCTGTGCTGAATATAAAATGAGACAAAGATAAATCATTTCAGAACTTTTTCCACAGTGAAAATCTTTTAGGTGGAGGGAAGAAAACAAATAAAACTAAAATAATGTGGTTGCATAAGTGTGCACACCCTCTTATAACTGGGGGTGTAGCTGTGTTCAGAATGAAGCAATCACATTCAGAATCCTGTTACATAGGAGTCAGCATACACCGGACATAGAAACATAGAAACATAGAATGTGTCGGCAGATAAGAACCATTTGGCCCATCTAGTCTGCCCAATATACTGAATACTATGGATAGCCCCCGGCACTATCTTATATGAAGGATAGCCTTATGCCTATCCCATGCATGCTTAAACCCCTTCACTGTATTTGCAGCTACCACTTCTGCAGGAAGGCTATTCCATGCATCCACTACTCTCTCAGTAAAGTAATACTTCCTTATATTACTTTTAAACCTTTGCCCCTCTAATTTAAAACTGTGTCCTCTTGTGGTAGTTTTTCTTCTTTTAAATATGCTCTCCTCCTTTACCGAGTTGATTCCCTTTATGTATTTAAAAGTTTCTATCATATCCCCTCTGTCTCGTCTTTCTTCCAAGCTATACATATTAAGGTCCTTTAATCTTTCCTGGTAAGTTTTGTCCTGCAATCCATGTACTAGTTTAGTAGCTCTTCTCTGAACTCTCTCTAGAGTATCTATATCCTTCTGGAGATATGGCCTCCAGTACTGAGCACAATACTCCAAGTGAGGTCTCACCAGTGTTCTGTACAGCGGCATAAGCACTTCACTCTTTCTACTGCTTATACCTCTCCCTATACATCCAAGCATTCTGCTGGCATTTCGTGCTGCCCTATTACATTGTCTTCCCACCTTTAAGTCTTCTGAAATAATTACTCCTAAATCCCTTTCCTCAGATACTGAGGTCAGGACTGTGTCAAATATTCTATATTCTGCCCTTGGGTTTTTACGCCCCAGGTGCATTATCTTGCACTTATCCACATTAAATTTCAGTTGCCAGAGTTCTGACCATTCTTCTAGTTTTCCTAAATCCTTTTCCATTTGGCGTTTCCCTCCAGGAACATCAACCCTGTTACATATCTTTGTGTCATCAGCAAAAAGACAAACCTTACCATCGAGGCCTTTTGCAATATCACTTATGAAGATATTAAACAAAATTGGTCCCAGTACAGATCCCTGTGGAACCCCACTGGTAACATGACCTTGTTTTGAATGTTCTCCATTGACTACAACCCTCTGCTGTCCGTCACTCAGCCACTGCCTAATCCACTCAACAATATGGGAGTCCATGCTCAATGACTGCAGTTTATTGATAAGTCTTCTATGTGGGACAGTGTCAAAAGCCTTACTAAAATCTAGATATGCGATGTCTACTGCACCTCCACCGTCTATTATTTTAGTCACCCAGTCAAAAAAATCTATAAGATTTGTTTGACATGATCTCCCTGAAGTAAACCCATGTTGTTTTTCATCTTGCAATCCATGGGATTTTAGATGTTCCACAATCCTATCCTTTAATAGGGTTTCCATTAATTTGCCTACTATTGATGTCAGACTCACTGGTCTATAGACATCATGTAAAGTGCCTCTGATTAACCCCAAATAAAGCTCAGCTGCTCTAGTTGGTCTTTCCTGAAATGTTCTTAGTCGCATCCCACAGCAGAAGCCACGGTCCACAGCGAGCTTCCAAAGCATCAGAGGGATCTCATTGTCAGAAGGTATCAGTCAGGAGAAGGGGACAAAAGAATTTCCAAGGCATTAGATCTACCATGGAACACAGTAAAGACAGTCATCATCAAGTGGAGAAGATATGGCACAACAGTGACATCACCAAGAACTGGACGTCCCTCCAAAATTGATAAAAAGACGAGAAGAAAACTGGTCTGGGAGGCGACCAAGAGGCCTACAGCAACATTAAAGGATCTGCAGGAATATCTGGCAAGTCCTGGCTGTGTGGTCCATGTGACAACAATCTCCCGTATTCTTCATATGTCTGGGCTATGGGGTAGAGGGGCAAGACGAAAGCCTTTTCTTACCAAGAAAAACATCCAAGCCAGGCTACATTTAGCAAATACCCATCTGAAGTCTCCCAAAAGCATGTGGGAAAAGGTGTTATGGTCTGATGAAACCAAGGTTGAACTTTTTGGCCATAATTCCAAAAGATATGTTTGGCCACAAAACAACCCTGCACATCACCAAAAGAACCCCATCCCCACAGTGAAGCATGGTGGGGGTAGCATCATGCCAAGGGGCTGTTCTTCTTCAGCTGGAACTGGGGCCTTAGTTAAGCTAGAGGGAATTCTGAACAGTTCCAAATACCAGTCAATATTGGCCCAAAACCTTCAGGCTTCTGCTAGAAAGCTGAACATGAAGAGGAACTTCATCTGTCAGCATGACAACAACCCAAAGCATACATCCAAATCAACAAAGGAATGGCTTCACCAGAAGAAGATGAAAGTTTTGGAATGGCCCAGCCAGAGCCCAGACCTGAATCCGATTGAAAATCTGTGGGGTGATCTGAAGAGGGCTGTGCCCAGAAGATGCCCTCGCAATCTGACAGATTTGGAGTGTTTTTGCAAAGAAGAGTCAAAATGTGCCATGCTGATAGACTCATACCCAAAAAGACTGAGTGCTGGAATAACATCAAAAGGGGCTTCAACAAAGTATTAGTTTAAGGGTGTGCACACTTATGCAACCATATTATTTTATTTTTATATTTTTTCTTCCCTCTACCTAAAAGATTTCAGTTTGTTTATCAATTGAGTGGTACAGTTTATAGGTTACATTAAAGGTGGAAAAAGTTCTGAAATTATCTATCTTTGTCTTATTTTTTTACATCACAGAAACCTGACATTTTAACAGGGGTGTGTAGACTTTTTATATCCACTGTATACACTGAACAAAAATATAAACACAACACTTTCAGTTTTACCCCCTTATTACATGAGCTGAACTCAAAGATCTAAAACATTTTCTACATACACAAAAGACCCATTACTGCCAAATATTGTTCACAAATCTGTCTAAATCTGTGTCAGTGAGCACTTCTCCTTTGCCAAGATAATCCATCCTACCTTACAGGGGTGGCAGATCAAGGTGCTGATTAGACAGCATGAATATTGCACAGGTGTGCCTTAGACTGCCCACAATAAAAGGCCACTCTGAAATGTGCAGTTTGATCACACAGCACAATGCCACAGATGTTGCAACGTTTGAGGGAGCGTGCAGTTGGCATGCTGACTGCAGGAATGTCTACCAGAGCTGTTGCCCGTGCAATAAATGTTAATTTCTCTACGATAAGCCGTCTCCAAAGAGGTTTCAGAGAATTTGGCAGTACATCCAACTGGCCTCACAACCGCAGACCACGTGTAACCACACCAGTTCAGGACCTCCAAATCCAGCATGTTCACCTCCATGATCGTCTGAGACCAGCCGAAAGTGTTGCGTTTATATTTTTGTTCAGTGTATATAATGCAAACTTAAAAATTAGATAATCATTTTTAATCCAGATATACATTTCTCCATAACTTTCTGTTTTTATTGTTCCTCTTAATCTCTAATGACCTTACCCACCTGAGCTCAGACAGTATTTGGCTGACTGCAGTCATGTATTGGAAGGTCTCGCTGTGCAGGGACACTCCGGTTCTTGCATGCCAATGGTTGTATTTAATGGTGGTTATTATCACATACATTGTTCCCATGTCGATATTACCATTAGTAGATGGAACACCATAGATAATTTCAGGGTATTTCAGGGACTGTAACCTTGAAATCTTTACATTGTCAGACGCTTCCCTCGATATTTTCCTCCCTCCCCAGCACTCCATTATGAAATGTTCCATCGTCTCCTCTTGTGGACATCTCAGGGGACATTTCCTATCTGACAGAGACAAGTACTTTAAATTACCTCTGACAAAGAGCCTCCCATGTAGTGACAACCAGGCAATATCATACAGTTTAGCTGGGAGTCGCTTCCCATTGAGGAACCTCAGACTTCTCTAGTCTCCACTTCCTAACACACTTCAGGGCATAGTCCAGATACTGGGGGAGGAAGTCCTGCGTCCATCTCCTGCTCTTGAGACCGCCGCCTCGTACCCAAGATTCTGCAAAAGGCAATATCCAGTCCCTGACACTATTCACCCACAGGGAGCTGTTATCTGAGTCCAGGTCACCAAAATCAACTTTTAGAAACATGAAGTCAAAAAAGACCCTTGGATTTATCATATCCAGCCCACCCTCTCTCCTCTGTAGATACGTTATACCCCTCTTTATCATGCTCAACCTGTTCCCCCATAACATTTGGAAGAACAGGCTAAAGAGCCTAGCCGAGAAAGCTTCTGGCAAAGGGAAAATGACAGTTACGTACAAGAAGACAGGGACCAGGTAAGTCGTCAACATTTTAACCCTTTCTCTATAGGTCAGCCTCCAGTTCTTCCTTCGCTGAACCTTTACATTTCCGGCTACCAATTTATCTTCCCAATTTATCCTGGCGTTATCGTTCCTTTCCAAATTTAACCCCTAAGATCTGAATATAGGTGGAGGCTTTTGCAAATTGTGGCAGATCAAACTCTGAAACAGAATTCAGTGTCCAAAAAACTTGACACTTCTCAAGGTTGACCAGAGACCCTGAGGCCTCCAAGTAGCTTCTGATGGCAGCAGACAATATCTCCACCTCACGGGAATCAGATATCACCACTGTCACATCATCCGCATAGGCGACAACACTCAGCGGCAAGCAGTGGGGGACCGGCACCCCCCGAAAATCACACTCCTGCAGTGACCTCAGGAACAGGTCTAAGGCAAACACATACAGCAGCGGACTCAACGGGCAACCCTGTATCATCCCTGCCTCAACTCTGAACGTGTCACCCTGCCAACCATTGACCAGAGGAAAGCTCTCTACCTCTCTATACAGGTTTTTCAGCCAATCAATAAATTGCCCCGGAATACCATACTTTGACAAAGTGGCCCATAGATACTCATGGTCTACTCTGTCAAAGGCTTTAGCCTGGTCAAGACCAACAACATATCTCCCACACCTCAGAGCTTTACATCTCCTAAACATCTCCCTTATCGGGATGACTGCTCCAGAGATGTTCCGCCCTTTCACTGTGCCGAACTGACAGCCTGCCAACAGTGCCCGGGACAAACAGACTAATCTAGAGAACAGGATTTTTGACAGAATTTTCCTGTCGACATTCAAGAGGGCAATCAGCCTCCAGTTCTTGATGTCACTAGGCTCCTTACCTTTAGACAGCAGAATTAACGAGGACACCCTCATGGACGGAGGCATCAGGTGATTTTCCAGACAATTTTTGTACACGTCTACGAGGATTGGAGCTAAGTAGTCTCTAATTTCTTATAAAATTCTGCTGTTATACCATCTGGACCTGGTGCCTTCTTCAGATGTAATTTATCAATGGCCACTTTAACCTCCTCCACCGTCAATTCTGCTGTTAAAGGAGAAAAGTCCAAATCATTAGTATCAGGGCCTGGAGTTTCCTCCAAGAATTAAGTAATCTTCGAGTCTTTATCCAAAACCTTCTTCTGAAATAAGTCAGCATAGTAAGATTTCACCACCTCAGGATACCCTCCCGAGATTCCTGCAAAACACCCTGGCAGTCAGTGAGACCTGTGACCACTTTGTTTACCACAAAGGGATCCATTGATCCTAAGGACATATAATCCCATTCAAGAACCAGGGAGGTGTACCTACTGTACTGATACTGCCTTATCTCAGATTTCAGTCTGTCAATCCTTTGTTGGTCCCCCCCATCTGCCGAATACAGTGACTCCAATTCTTTCCACAGCTTGTGATACTGGCTGTACTTACTCTTCCCTCTTTTAACTGACTGTCTCTTTAAGAGGGATCTGATCTCATCCTTGATGTCCCCCCACCAGTTAGCCATGTTTTGTAAAAATCCACTCTCCCTACCTGATCTTCAAGAAGGGAGTGGATGCAGCTCTGGATATAGGCATCATCCAAGAGACTTGAGTTGAGTTTCCATAAGCCTCTGCCCACATCAGAGCGCATGGTGGCTCCCAAAAAGAAATACAAGGCCAGGTGGTCAGAATAAGGGACAACTTTTTCACTCCTCTCACTAATATTTACACAAGGACTCACCAGAGCTAAGTCTATCCAACTGCTTCTGCCAGCACAAGAATAGGTAAACTTTGGCTTTCTACCACCACACATGAACACATCGGAAAGGCCAGTCTGAAGAATCACCCTGTTCAGGACCTTAGAGTCCCTAGTAAGGGGTCTCCCAGTAGGTCTGTCACTGGGTGTCATAACAGCATTAAAATCCCCCGCCATGATCATAGGAACAGATGTGAACAGGTATTGCTTTACCTCATAAAAAAGATCAATCCTCTCAGTCACTGTCTGTGGACCATAGATATCGATGAGCCGGAGACTTCTACCTCGGATAGTAACCTCCAGGACTAAACACCTTCCTATCGAAACCTCAGTTAATCTATGTATGGTCACATCACTGGTGTTAAACAGTATGGAGACCCCGGCATATGGTTCCACAGCCAGTGACCAGAAGGAAGGACCAGACCGCCATTCTCTCTCTGCCTCTCGTACAAGTCCCAAAGTATTTAGATGGGTCTCCTGCAAGAAGAAGACATCAGCATCCAAATACTTCAGATGTTCATACATAGCATGCCTTGTTCTCCTTACTTTCATGCTATTCACATTACTTGACATGACTTTAAGGTAAAAATCAGCCATTAAAGTAAAACAAAGTACAATAAACAGAGATACTGAAGCCTTCATCATAAATCAGACTCTGAGCACTCCCGCTGACCACCACCAGTTTCCATGTCTGAATTGTACTGTCCCTCAACTTGAATGGGTCTCTTTTTAGAGGGAGGATCATCATTTAGGTCCCCATCATACTCAGCCATCGTACACTTTAACTCTTTCTCCATTTCTGCCTCTGCGTCTGACTCAGACAAGACACTGAATCTATTGGCAGTCATTGTCCCATCTGGTCTACTGTCCACTTTCACCTTACTTGGCTTTTGGACAGTGGTCCACTCTCCCTCAGGCTTACAGCTGGACTTATCTTTCTACGGTACTTTCTTTTAGACTGCTTAGCCCCCCCCAGTGGTGGACACTGGAGCAGAAGAAGAGACAGCCTCTGAGTCTACACTCTGTGTGACCATCTCCATGTTCCCCTCAATGATTTCTGACTGGGGTTGGGTTTGTGTTGGATCACTGTGTTGTACGTCCTGTTGAAGCTCTGGCCCTGTCGGCACTAACCCTGATATCAACGCGTCCTCTTCTAGGTCACCGGTCTCTGCTAGTAAGTCATCGTCTGGAAAGTCTTTGCAGATTTTATGCCAGGCGTCAGGACATTCCCGGGGGGCTGACCAATCTTACCACACAAATTACATCTAATGACCTGGCAGTTGGCACTGACATGACCAACCTCCCCACACAGACTGCACTTCACCATGGTGCACGCATTTGCCAAGTGACCAGTCTTCCCACACTTAAAGCACTTTCTAGGCTGACCCACATAGAAACATACACCCTTCTCCTGACCAATGAAGAAAGAATTGGGCAGATGTTGGGTTATATTTTGATGCTGATGAAGCTTCACCAAGACCTTCCACCCCCTAGTCCAGATACCGTCTTCATCCCTGGCCTTGGTGAGTTCTGACATAAGGTCACAAATTTGTCTCCTCAGCCAAACTACAATGCCAACAGCCCTCCTCCTCTCTGAACTTGCTGAAGCTAGGTCAGAAGCGGTCCAAGTCAGACATGAACTTGAAACTGATGTCATAGCCCTGCCTGTCCAGGAGGTTTATCATTGCCAGGATGTCGGATGGCTGGAAGCCCAATTGCTTACATAGCAGCTCTCTGATGACGCACCTCCTATCGGGCAGCTCTTCCTTGGCACCTCTTTGCCTGAACCTGACCACGTTCCTCCTCTTAAAAGCCTGGCCGGAATAACTGGTGTTTGATGTAAATGATGGTGAGCCATGGCTCCAGGCATTCACAGAGGAGGTGTGACCAGGTCCACTATCCTGCCGTCCTTGTGGGACTTGTGTAGGCTGCTGGCCGCCTGTACTAAGGGCAGGGCCGCTGATAGAAATCATGGGGCCCCGTACAGCATACATGACGGGGCCCCCTTCAGCTCCACCCCCTGATCCCTCCTTCAGCCACACCCCTGGCCCCGCCCTTGGCCCCTCCCCAGACGCCGCCTTGAAACAACATGCAGATTTGTCTACAAGTGATATTTATGGCGCTGGGGGGTCGTCTGTGAATGGCGCTGTTATGGAGGGGATCTGTGAATGGCACTGTTATGGAGGGGATCTGTGAATGGCACTTTTATGGAGGGGATCTGTGGATGGCACTGTTATGGAGGGGATCTGTGGATGGCACTGTTATGGAGGGGATCTGTGGATGGCACTGTTATGGAGGGGATCTGTGGATGGCACTGTTATGGAGGGGATCTGTGGATGGCACTGTTATGGAGGGGATCTGTGGATTCAGATTGAGGAGGGGGGGGCAGTTTGTCACTTGCCTAAGGCCAGGGTAAGGGGGGCCTCCCACCCAGGCTGTGCACATTAATCCTGGCTGATCGATCGCTTCTGGCCTGCTGCTGTGCTGCCTGCAGTCACATCTGAGTGATGAGAGTACTGATTAGTTTTTTCCTAAAGGAGCGGGTATTGACTGGTCTGGTCTGGGGCTGCTGGGCTTAGTTATCACTGACTATGTCACCGCCACCGGCGCTTCCACCAGGCGGGTTAGGGCCCCCGGACCGGACTCACTTACTCAGGGACACTCACAGTTCACAGACACACACTTTAACTGGTCTGGACCGGACCACCAGGACCCTGGTCCAGTCGGATGGTCCAGCTAGCCACGCTCACCTCAGCACAGCAGACAGTCTGGCAGGCAGCCGCACTCGCAGGCTCAGGATAGGAGGAGCCGAGGAGGGGAGCTCTCAGCCAGGAGAGGAGGCGGAGTCAGTCAGTACCGGCGGCTGCACACAGCTTCCTCTTTCGTCTTCTGACCTCAACTGAAGCCACTCCCCCTCCCTCCTCCTACTTAGCCTGCCCTGCCCTGCACAGTGCGCGTCATGCAGGGCCTCGCCTCCGCTCCGCCTCCGCCCCATGTGAATCTGATTTCACCAGCTTGGGGCCACGTTCTCCTGGCTGAGGGGGCCCCGTGGGCCCCCCTGACTTAGGGGCCCGGTCGCAATTGCGACCGCTGCGACCCCTATAGCTACGCCACTGCCGGGCCCCCCTGCCAGCCGGGCCCGGTACAACTGGGCCAGCTGTACTGGCCTATCAGCGGCCCTGACTAAGGGGTTCTGGTACTGTCTGCGCAACTAATGGGGGGAACTCCTGTGCATTAGACTGGACTGCCCCCTCCCCACTATCAGTGTCAGCAGCATTCACAGAGGGAACCACAGACTGGCCTGATTCCCCAGATGATCCCAGATCCCACATAGACTGTGGTGCACTCTCCCCTGACACAGCATGGTCACACAGAGTATCAGCGGTATTATCACAGACTGAATCAGCAATATCATCAGACACATGAATGTCCTCACAGTCCTCAGCAGAACAGTCCTGCACAGCAAAGCCCTGAAGGCCCAGCCCAGTAATGGCAGTCTCATGTGCTTGTGCACCGCTACCTTCTGGTAGGAGTCCACAGTTCATCTGCACAGTGCTGCCCCCTGATGCTTGTGGTGACTGCACTGCTACTACAGGGTTAACTTCTGGTAGATGTCCACTGTCCTCCTGCAGAGTGCTGGATGCTGGGACTTGTAGTGCTGTGCTAGTAACTGCTGCAGGTGCTTGCTGGTGCTGGATGCTTGCTTCCCCTCTACACAAGCCTTCTTCTTTTTAAAGGAAAAACTTGCTGCAGTAAAGGTTTTCCATGGGACTGCCGGGCGCCATCTTAGAGAAATTCTGACTCAAAGCGCTGCTGGTTCCTGTAAGTTTCTTTAACTGGTCCCAGTTGTTCTAAGACAGAGTCCATCTCCTTAAGGCCTCATGCACATGAACGTTGTTTTGGTCTGCATCCGAGCCGCAGTTTTTGCGGCTCGGATGCGGACCCATTTAATTCAATGGGGCCGCAAAATATGCGGACAGCACTCCGTGTGCTGTCCGCATCCATTGCTCTGTTCCGTGGTCCGCAAAAAAAATATGACCTGTCCTATTCTTGTCCGTTTTGCGGACAAGAATAAGCGGTTATATTAATGGATGTCTGTGCCATTCTGCAAATTGCGGAACGCACACGGACGCCATCCGTGTTTTACCGATCCGAAATTTGTGGACCGCAAAACACACAACGGTCATGTGCATGAGGCCTTACAGTGTCAGCGAGCTGTATGGCCAGGGAGCTCAGTTTGAGGTCAGGCAGCTCCTGGCGGTCAGGATTTGCTGCCTTTAGCTTGTCCATGCAGTCTATCTGCTTCTGAAGCTGAAGTTTCTCTTTCTTCAGAGTCTCCGTTCTCTTCACCAGTGCTGGGATCTCATCAGCCAGGCAGAGGTCAGGTGCGCGCTCTCCCCCTCTAGCAGACTGTCCATTGCTGGGATCTCATCAGCCAGGCAAAGCTCAGGTGCGCGCTCTCCACCTCTAGCAGACTGTCCATTGCTGGGATCTCATCAGCCAGGCAGAGGTCAGGTGCGTGCCCTCCCCCTCTAGCAGACTGTCCATTGCTGGGATCTCATCAGCCAGGCAGAGGTCAGGTGTGCGCTCTCCCCCTCTAGCAGACTGTCCATTGCTGGGATCACATCAGCCAGGCAAAGCTCAGGTGCGTGCTCTCCACCTCTAGCAGACTGTCCATTGCTGGGATCTCATCAGCCAGGCAGAGATCAGGTGCGCGCTCTCCACCTCTAGCAGACTGTCCAGTGCTGGGATCTCATCAGCCAGGCAGAGCTCAGGTGCGCGCTCTCCCCCTCTAGCAGACTGTCCAGTGCTGGGATCTCATCAGTCAGGCAGAGCTCAGGTGCGCACTCTCTCCCTCTAGCAGACTGTCCAGTGCTGGGATCTCATCAGCCAGGCAGAGCTCAGGTGCGCGCTCTCCCCCTCTAGCAGACTGTCCAGTGCTGGGATCTCATCAGCCAGGCAGAGGTCAGGTGTGCGCTCTCCCCCCCTAACAGACTGTCCATTGCTGGGATCTCATCAGCCAGGCAAAGCTCAGGTGCGCGCTCTCCACCTCTAGCAGATTGTCCAGTGCTGGGATCTCATCAGCCAGGCAAAGCTCAGATGCGCGCTCTCCCCCTCTAGCAGACTGTCCAGTGCTGGGATCTCATCAGCCAGGCAGAGCTCAGGTGCGCACTCTCCACCTCTAGCAGACTGTCCAGTGCTGGGATCTCATCAGCCAGGCAGAGCTCAGGTGCGCGCTCTCCCCCACTAGCGGACTGTCCAGTGCTGGGATCTCATCAGCCAGCAGAGCTCAGGTGCGCGCTCTCTCCCCCTAACAGACTGTCCAGTGCTGGGATCTCATCAGCCAGGCAAAGCTCAGGTGCGCGCTCTCCCCCTCTAGCAGACTGTCCAGTGCTGGGATCTCATCAGCCAGGCAGAGGTCAGGTGTGCGCTCTCCCCCCCTAACAGACTGTCCATTGCTGGGATCTCATCAGCCAGGCAAAGCTCAGGTGCGCGCTCTCCACCTTTAGCAGACTGTCCAGTGCTGGGATCTCATCAACCAGGCAAAGCTCAGGTGCGCGCTCTCCCCCTCTAGCAGACTGTCCAGTGCTGGGATCTCATCAGCCAGGCAGAGGTCAGGTGTGCGCTCTCCCCCCCTAACAGACTGTCCATTGCTGGGATCTCATCAGCCAGGCAAAGCTCAGGTGCGCGCTCTCCACCTCTAGCAGATTGTCCAGTGCTGGGATCTCAACAGCCAGGCAGAGCTCAGGTGCGCGCTCTCCCCCACTAGCGGACTGTCCAGTGCTGGGATCTCATCAGCCAGGCAGAGCTCAGGTGCGCGCTCTCCCCCACTAGCGGACTGTCCATTGCTGGGATCTCATCAGCCAGGCAGAGCTCAGGTGCGCGCTCTCCCTCCCTAACAGACTGTCCATTGCTAGGATCTCATCAGCCAGGCAGAGCTCAGGTGCGCACTCTCCACCTCTAGCAGACTGTCCAGTGCTGGGATCTCAACAGCCAGGCAGAGCTCAGGTGCGCGCTCTCCCCCACTAGCGGACTGTCCAGTGCTGGGATCTCATCAGCCAGGCAGAGCTCAGGTGCGCGCTCTCCCCCACTAGCGGACTGTCCATTGCTGGGATCTCATCAGCCAGGCAGAGCTCAGGTGCGCGCTCTCCCTCCCTAACAGACTGTCCATTGCTAGGATCTCATCAGCCAGGCAGAGCTCAGGTGCGCGCTCTCCACCTCTAGCAGACTGTCCATTGCTGGGATCTCATCAGCCAGGCAGAGGTCAGGTGTGCGCTCTCCCCCTCTAGCAGACTGTCCATTGCTAGGATCTCATCAGCCAGGCAGAGCTCAGGTGCGCGCTCCCCCTCTCTCAGACTGTCCATTGCTGGGATCTCATCAGCCAGGTAGAGCTCAGGTGCGCGCTCTCCCCCTCTAGCAGACTGTCCATTGCTGGGATCTCATCAGCCAGGCAGAGCTCAGGTGCGCGCTCCCCCTCTCTCAGACTGTCCATTGCTGGGATCTCATCAGCCAGGTAGAGCTCAGGTGCGCGCTCTCCCCCTCTAGCAGACTGTCCATTGCTGGGATCTCATCAGCCAGGTAGAGCTCAGGTGCGCGCTCTCCCCCTCTAGCAGACTGTCCATTGCTGGGATCTCATCAGCCAGGCAGAGGTCAGTTGTGCGCTCTCCCCCTCTAGCAGACTGCCCATTGCTGGGATCTCATCAGCCAGGCAGAGCTCAGGTGCGCGCTCTCCCCCTCTAGCAGACTGTCCATTGCTAGGATCTCATCAGCCAGGCAGAGCTCAGGTGCGCGCTCTCCCCCTCTAGCAGACTGTCCATTGCTGGGATCTCATCAGCCAGGCAGAGGTCAGGTGTGCGCTCTCCCCCTCTAGCAGACTGTCCATTGCTGGGATCTCATCAGCCAGGCAGAGGTCAGGTGTGCGCTCTCCCCCTCTAGCAGACTGTCCATTGCTAGGATCTCATCAGCCAGGCAGAGCTCAGGTGCGCGCTCTCCCCCTCTAGCAGACTGTCCATTGCTGGGATCTCATCAGCCAGGCAGAGCTCAGGTGCGCGCTCCCCCTCTCTCAGACTGTCCATTGCTGGGATCTCATCAGCCAGGTAGAGCTCAGGTGCGCGCTCTCCCCCTCTAGCAGACTGTCCATTGCTGGGATCTCATCAGCCAGGTAGAGCTCAGGTGCGCGCTCTCCCCCTCTAGCAGACTGTCCATTGCTGGGATCTCATCAGCCAGGCAGAGGTCAGTTGTGCGCTCTCCCCCTCTAGCAGACTGCCCATTGCTGGGATCTCATCAGCCAGGCAGAGCTCAGGTGCGCGCTCTCCCCCTCTAGCAGACTGTCCATTGCTAGGATCTCATCAGCCAGGCAGAGCTCAGGTGCGCGCTCTCCCCCTCTAGCAGACTGTCCATTGCTGGGATCTCATCAGCCAGGCAGAGGTCAGGTGTGCGCTCTCCCCCTCTAGCAGACTGTCCATTGCTAGGATCTCATCAGTCAGGCAGAGCTCAGGTGCGCACTCTCTCCCTCTAGCAGACTGTCCTTTGCTGGGATCTCATCAGCCAGGCAGATCTCAGGTGCGCGCTCTCCCCCTCTAGCAGACTGTCCATTGCTGGAATCTCATCAGCCAGGCAGATCTCAGGTGCGCGCTCTCCCCCTCTAGCAGACTGTCCATTGCTGGGATCTCATCAGCCAGGCAGAAATCAGGTGCGCGCTCTCCCCCTCTAGCAGACTGTTCATTGCTGGGATCTCATCAGCCAGGCAGAGCTCAGGTGCGCGCTCTCCCCTCTAGCAGACTGTCCATTGCTGGGATCTCATCAGCCAGGCAGAGCTCAGGTGCGCACTCTCCACCTCTAGCAGACTGTCCATTGCTGGGATCTCATCAGCCAGGCAGAGGTCAGGTGCGCGCTCTCCACCTCTAGCAGACTGTCCATTGCTGGGATCTCATCAGCCGGGCAGAGCTCAGGTGCGTGCTCTCCCCCTCTAGCAGACTGGCCATTGCTGGGATCTCATCAGCCAGGCAGAGCTCAGGTGTGCGCCCTCCCCCTCTAGCAGACTGCCCATTGCTGGGATCTCATCAGCCAGGCAGAGCTCAGGTGTGCACTCTCCCCCTCTAGCAGACTGTCCAAATGCTGGGATCTCATCAGCCAGGCAGAGCTCAGGTGCGCGCTCTCCCCTCTAGCAGACTGTCCATTGCTGGGATCTCATCAGCCAGGCAGAGCTCAGGTGCGCGCTCTCCCCTCTAGCAGACTGTCCATTGCTGGGATCTCATCAGCCAGGCAGAGCTCAGGTGCGCACTCTCCACCTCTAGCAGACTGTCCATTGCTGGGATCTCATCAGCCGGGCAGAGCTCAGGTGCGTGCTCTTCCCCTCTAGCAGACTGGCCATTGCTGGGATCTCATCAGCCAGGCAGAGCTCAGGTGCACGCCCTCCCCCTCTAGCAGACTGCCCATTGCTGGGATCTCATCAGCCAGGCAGAGCTCAGGTGCGCGCTCTCCACCTCTAGCAGACTGTCCATTGCTGGGATCTTATCAGCCAGGCAGAGCTCAGGTGCGCGCTCTCCACCTCTATCAGACTGTCCATTGCTGGGATCTCATCAGCCAGGCAGAGCTCAGGTGCGCACTCTCCCCCTCTAGCAGACTGCCCATTGCTGGGATCTCATCAGCCAGGCAGAGCTCAGGTGCGCGCTCTCCACCTCTAGCAGACTGTCCAAATGCTGGGATCTCATCCGCCAGGCAGAGCTCAGGTGCGCGCTCTCCACCTCTAGCAGACTGTCCATTGCTGGGATCTTATCAGCCAGGCAGAGCTCAGGTGCGCGCTCTCCACCTCTATCAGACTGTCCATTGCTGGGATCTCATCAGCCAGGCAGAGCTCAGGTGCGCGCTCTCCACCTCTATCAGACTGTCCATTGCTGGGATCTCATCAGCCAGGCAGAGGTCAGGTGTGCGCTCTCCCCCTCTAGCAGACTGTCCATTGCTGGGATCTCATCAGCCAGGCAGAGCTCAGGTGCGCGCTCTCCCCCTCTAGCAGACTGCCCATTGCTGGGATCTCATCAGCCAGGCAGAGCTCAGGTGCGCGCTCTCCCCCTCTAGCAGACTGTCCATTGCTGGGATCTCATCAGCCAGGCAGATCTCAGGTGCGCGCTCTCCCCCTCTAGCAGACTGTCCATTGCTGGGATCTCATCAGCCAGGCAGAGGTCAGGTGCGCGCTCTCCACCTCTAGCAGACTGTCCATTGCTGGGATCTCATCAGCCAGGCAGAGGTCAGGTGCACGCTCTCCCCCTCTAGCAGACTGCCCATTGCTGGGATCTCATCAGCCAGGCAGAGCTCAGGTGCACACTCTCCCCCTCTAGCAGACTGCCCATTGCTGGGATCTCATCAGCCAGGCAGAGCTCAGGTGCACGCTCTCCACCTCTAGCAGACTGTCCATTGCTAGGATCTTATCAGCCAGGCAGAGCTCAGGTGCACGCTCTCCCCCCCCTAACAGACTGTCCATTGCTGGGATCTCATCAGTCAGGCAGAGCTCAGGTGTGCGCTCTCCTCCCCTAACAGACTGTCCATTGCTGGGATCTCATCAGCCAGGCAGAGCTCAGGTGTGCGCTCTCCACCTCTAGCAGACTGCCCATTGCTGGGATCTCATCAGCCAGGCAGAGCTCAGGTGTGCGCTCTCCACCTCTAGCAGACTGCCCATTGCTGGGATCTCATCAGCCAGGCAGAGGTCAGGTGCGCGCTCTCCCCTCTAGCAGACTGTCCATTGCTGGGATCTCATCAGCCAGGCAGAGGTCAGGTGCACGCTCTCCCCCTCTAGCAGACTGCCCATTGCTGGGATCTCATCAGCCAGGCAGAGCTCAGGTGCACGCTCTCCACCTCTAGCAGACTGTCCATTGCTGGGATCTTATCAGCCAGGCAGAGCTCAGGTGCGCGCTCTCACCCTCTAGCAGATTGTCCATTGCTGGGATCTCATCAGTCAGGCAGAGCTCAGGTGTGCGCTCTCCCCCCCCTAACAGACTGTCCATTGCTGGGATCTCATCAGCCAGGCAGAGCTCAGGTGTGCGCTCTCCTCCTCTAGCAGACTGCCCATTGCTGGGATCTCATCAGCCAGGCAGAGCTCAGGTGCACGCTCTCCCCCTTTAGCAGACTGCCCATTGCTGGGTATTGAAGGCTGTGGACTCACAGGATGGCCTCTCACAGGTGTAGTAGTTGTTCAGCTTGTTTCCAGCCTAAGTCTCTGCACTGCTGGTGAACCAACTTTGGTCTCAACCACACTTTTTGCAACTTTTTTGCTGCTGCTGCTCCCAGATCTTGTACTGACCGTACAGGACATTTTGTAGCAGGACATTGAACAAAATGTCCTGCTACAGAACTCTGTAGCAGGACATTTTGTTCAATGTTTTGCTGTATGTGTAACACCCCAGATTGGTGTTACCACTTCTGCACCTTGCTACTGTCTTTATTGATCTAACCTCTTGTCATCTTATGCTTTTTTTTCCAGGTCCTCCACAATGTGCATTCCTAATAATGTTATGTAACTGTTCATGTAATGTGCCTAGTTTACCAGCAGGTGTCAGCAAGCATGGCAGAGCTATACTTAGATAGAATGGAACCTTCCATTCCATTCTCACCCCCCCCCCCCCCCCACCTGGAGAGAGGTGGCTGAGTCCTACTTCCTGCAGGAAGGGTGGGGACCAGTTAGAGTTAGTCTAGTTCAGGGATGGCCAACCTGTGGCTCTCCAGATGTTGCAAAACTACAACTCCCAGCATGCCTAGACTGCCTACAGCTATAAGCCTACAGCAGGGCATGGTGGGAATTGTAGTTTTACAACAGCTGGAGAGCCGCAGGTTGGCCATGCCTGGTCTAGTTTATCAGTGATGAGCGGCAGGGGCAATATTTGAATTCGCGATATTTCGCGAATATTTTGGCGAATATTCATCATATATTCGAGAATTCGTGATCTCCAGTCATTTTTTCTTGATTGTGAAAATCGTCAATCGGAAAATTTGTGATAAAAATTCGCAATACGAAAATTTGCAATCAACACTACTCCTAAAGTCTAAAATATTGCAGCCTTCTCATTGGCCCACAAGCAAGAAGCAGTAAGGGATCATGGGTACTGATGAAAAAAATCTAGAATATTCGCGATTACTAAGATATAGCACTATATTCTAGATATTCGCAAATTCTCGAAGTGCCAATATTCGCGATAAAATTCGCGATTAGAATATTCACGATCAACACTATAGTTTACCCCCAGCTAGGGGAAGGGTGTGCAGAGGCATGTCTCTGCTGGACGTGCCCACGCCAACCAGAGCACCTTAAGCTCTGCTGGCCATGGAGGCCAAAGATTGAAGCCTCAGGAGCCGGGAGGAAAGTTCCCTGGCATAACCTAGAGTCAGACTACAAAGTGAAGTGCAGCATACAGAAGAAGCTGAGTTATACAGCCAGCCTGTCAGTACAGCAGTGTCAGAGAGAAACAGATATAGCAGAGTGGAGTTTGCCTGCTGGAACCAAGACAAAGCCTGTTAACCGTTTTGGAGAAGGTTTATTCAAAGTAAAGCTGCCATTGAACTTCATCTCAAGGTCTGGACTAAAGTTATTCATTAAACCCTCAATTATTCCCCCTATTTATTGCTTCGGAGCCAAAGCCTGGGGTCCAGCCGTATCCAAGTAGGATCCTGGCTTATTGCTGTACTGGGACTGCTGACACCATGACTGGGACTGCTAACAACATGACTGCTGACATTTTGCACATTCATCTTCTTCAGAAGGACTTTGCAATTTTCATCCACAGATTGAGAGGGCTGGGAATTGTTTCCCAGAATAGGCTGCATGATCTGGATGTTTTCATCACAGCTATGAGCCAGGTCTTTGATGACCCCAATCGCTGTGCGACAGCTGAGGCAAGACTACACAGTCTTCGACAGGGAAGACGCTCTGTCGTCGAGTACACCGCCGAGTTCCGCCGCTGGGTCTCAGACACCAACTGGAACCCAGCTGCTCAAAGGAGCCAATTTCCGCAAGGTCTATCGGAGGCAATCAAAGATGAACTTGCCAGACTTGAAGCCCCGGATGATTTGGACGACTTCATTCAGGTGTGTGTCCGTATTGATCAGAGGCTCACCGAGAGAAGGAAAGAAAGGCTCTGGTTCCAAGGCGACAGACCCACTTACTCTACTACCCAGCAGGTCGCCCAACCCCCCATCGAGCCGATGCTGGTTGACACAGTGCGCAAGACTTTGTCCGTAGCAGAAAAAGAACGACGACTGGCCTCTGTCTCTGCCTCTACTGTGGGGAGCCAGGGCACATTGCCATCAAATGCCCCAACAAATCCTGCAGAACCATTGCCATCACTAAACTGCGAGAGCAGCGGCAGGCCGCAATCCCACTGGTGACGGCAGAGACAACTGAGTTAGCAGCCACCGGGTCCCACTTCACCGTTCCAATTGTCATTACTATCGGGGATCGACAACTTCTCTTTTCTGCAATGCTCGACTCCGGGGCTGGCGACAATTTTATGGATCTAACTTTTGCTCATGAGAACAACATTCCGCTTGTAACCAAGACAGCCCCCATCGATCTGGAAACGGTGGATGGGTCCCCACTCTCCTCGGGACCCGTTACAAATCAGACCACAGATTTACAGCTCCACATTAAAACCGACCACCACGAGACAATCCACCTCTCTTTGATTGCCTCCCCCAAGTGTCCGGTGATCTTGGGCATCCCGTGTCTGCATGAACCTGCTTCCCCAACTCCCAAAGAATCTATCATCTCGGAACCAACGGTCAAGGAGCTGTTGCCTCCACAATATAGCAAGTTTCAGGATGTCTGCGACAAAAAAAACGCAGACAAGCTGCCCCCGCATCGACCATACGACTGCCCAATTGAATTATTACCTGGGGCTGAAATACCCTTCGGCAGCATCTACTCCCTCTCGGAGCCTGAACTCAAGGCCCTGAAAGACTACTTGGACGAGGACCTAAAGAAGGGCTTCATTCGACCCTCCACCTCCCCTGCGGGAGCACCCTTCTTCTTCGTGGAGAAAAAAGACTCCTCTCTACGCCCTTGCATTGACTATCGCAAGCTGAATGATGTTAAGGTAAAAAAACGTTACCCTCTCCCCCTGATTTCGGAATTGACTCACTGCTTACCACCGACCACGCCTCCGTCTACTCCTGCTGTTATCTCGCTGCCATCTTTGCTGCCAACCCGGACTGATCGACCACGATACCTGCCTCCTGCTTCTGTGGGCCTTTGCCACTGGACTCCATACTTTCAGCTCGGGTGTCCTCAGACTCAGGTGAGCCTCGATTGACACTACCATCCCCTGACAGTTATATTCTTGTACATAGGAGCAGTATTATAGTAGTTATATTCTTGTACATAGGAGGCAGTATTATAGTAGTTATATTCTTGTACATAGGAGCAGTATTATAGTAGTTATATTCTTGTACATAGGAGCAGTATTATAGTAGTTATATTCTTGTACATAGGAGCAGTATTATAGTAGTTATATTCTTGTACATAGGAGCAGTATTATAGTAGATATATTCTTGTACATAGGAGCAGTATTATAGTAGTTATAGTCTTGTACATATGAGGCAGTATTATAGTAGTTATATTCTTGTACATAGGAGCAGTATTATAGTAGTTATAGTCTTGTACATAGGAGCAGTATTATAGTAGTTATATTCTTGTACATAGGAGTAGTATTATAGTAGTTATATTCTTGTACATAGGAGAGTATTATAGCAGTTATATTCTTGTAGATAGGATGCAGTATTATAGTAGTTATATTCTTGTACATAGGAGCAGTATTATAGTAGTTAGATTTTAGTACATAGTAGCAGTATTATAGTAGTTATATTCTTGTACATAGGAGGCAGTATTATAGTAGTTATATTCTTGTATATAGGAGCAGTATTATAGTAGTTATATTCTAGTACATAGTAGCAGTATTATAGTAGTTATATTCTTGTACATAGGAGCAGTATTATAGTAGTTATATTCTTGTATATAGGAGCAGTATTATAGTAGTTATATTCTTGTACATAGGAGGCAGTATTATAGTAGTTATATTCTTGTACATAGGAGCAGTATTATAGTAGTATTATTCTAGTACATAGTAGCAGTATTATAGTAGTTATATTCCTGTATATAGGAGCAGTATTATAGTAGTTATATTCTTGTACATAGGAGCAGTATTATAGTAGTTATATTCTTGTACATTGGAGCAGTATTATAGTAGTTATATTCTTGTACATGGGGGCAGTATTATAGTAGATATATTCTTGTACAATGAGGCAGTATTATAGTAGTTATATTCTTGTACATAGGAGGCAGTATTATAGTAGTTATATTCTTGTACATAGGAGCAGTATTATAGTAGTTATATTCTTGTACATAGGAGCAGTATTATAGTAGTTATATTCTTGTACATAGGAGCAGTATTATAGTAGTTATATTCTTGTACATGGGGGCAGTATTATAGTAGTTATATTCTTGTACATAGGAGGCAGTATTATAGTAGTTATATTCTTGTACATAGGAGGCAGTATTATAGTAGTTATATTCTTGTACATAGGAGCAGTATTATAGTAGTTATATTCTTGTACATAGGAGCAGTATTATAGTAGTTATATTCTTGTACATAGGAGCAGTATTATAGTAGTTATATTCTTGTACATAGGAGGCAGTATTATAGTAGTTATATTCTTGTACATAAGAGCAGTATTATAGTAGTTATATTCTTGTACATAGGAGCAGTATTATAGTAGTTATATTCTTGTACATAGGAGGCAGTATTATAGTAGTTATATTCTTGTACATAGGAGCAGTATTATAGTAGTTATATTCTTGTACATAGGAACAGTATTATAGCAGTTATATTCTTGTACATAGGAGCAGTATTATAGCAGTTATATTCTTGTACATAGGAGGCAGTATTATAGTAATTATATTCTTGTAAATAAGAGGCTGTATAATAGTAATTATATTTTTGTACATAGGAGGCAGTATTATAGTAGTTATATTCTTGTACATAGGAGCAGTATTATAGTAGTTATATTCTTGTACATTGGAGCAGTATTATAGCAGTTATATTCTTGTACATAGGAGCAGTATTATAGCAGTTATATTCTTGTACATAGGAGGCAGTGTTATAGTACATACATTCTTGTATATATGAGCAGTATTATAGTAGTTGTATTCTTGTATATAGGAGGCAGTATTATATTAGTTATATTCTTGTACATAGGAGCAGTATTATAGCAGTTATATTTTTGTACATAGGAGCAGTATTATAGTAGTTATATTTTTGTACATAGGAGCAGTATTATAGTAGTTGTATTCTTGTATATAGGAGGCAGTATTATAGTAGTTATATTCCTGTACATAGGAGGCAGTATTATAGTAGTTATATTCTTGTACATAGGAGCAGTATTATAGTAGTTATATTCTTGTACATAGGAGCAGTATTATAGTAGTTATATTCTTGTACATAGGAGGCAGTATTATAGTAGTTATATTCTTGTATATAGGAGGCAGTATTATAGTAGTTATATCCTTGTACATAGGAGGCAGTATTATAGTAGTTATATTCTTGTATATAGGAGGCAGTATTATAGTAGTTATATTCTTGTAAATAGGAGCAGTATTATAGTAGTTATAGTCTTGTACATAGGAGCAGTATTATAGTAGTTATATTCCTGTACATAGGAGCAGTATTATAGTAGTTATATTCTTGTACATAGGAGCAGTATTATAGTAGTTATATTCTTGTTCATAGGAGGCAGTATTATAGTAGTTATATTCTTGTTCATAGGAACAGTATTATTGTAGTTATGTTTTTAAATATAGGGATCAGTATTATAGTATTGATATAGTGCAGTGATAGGCAAACTGCGGCTCTCCAGCTGTTGTAAAACTACAAATTCCATCATGCCCTGCTGTAGGCTGATAGCTGTAGGCAGACTGGGCATACTGGGAGTTGTAGTTTTACAACAGCTGGAGAGCCGCAGTTTGCCCATCTCTGATATAGTCTATAGGGGGAAGCATATTAATTCTCAAGTGAATTTGAATTTAAAATGTGTTTTTAAATATTTTTGGAGAAATTTGTATCCGCAAGAGAGATGCAGATCTTTGCTTTTTTTCCATGTCTTCTGTCTTAATCACATTTCATTGTTTCCTATTGTCATTTGTGGATATGTGGAGCAATTAATAATTAACTCTGACTGAAATACTCGTTGCATGTTTTTCTAATAATTCCTTTTGGCAGTCAATGCTTTGGAATCATTTTCTTAGCTTTTTTTGTGGCGGCAAATTTCCTTATTGTTGATGGAAATCGCCTTGTAAGTTTCTTTATTGCAGCTCATTCACTCTAAATCAGACATGATTCAGTCCAATTAGATCCTTTACTCCCTGGCGAGTCCATGGGGAGGATCGGTTACAGCTAATAACCTGTTTTAATGCAGTCCATCGTTCCAGGAACATGAACGGATTAATTAGCGGAGTAGAATCTTGTCATTAATGATTTAGGCGTCTGCTCCGGCTGATTTATGGGCCCGGCTTCTAAACCCTAATAAAGTTTATATTTATTTGTCTCAGCAGAACAGCGTCTTTATAAATTATCTTATCCACGGTCCTGAAGATGCATTTTGTAGACTTGAAGGCTTCTCGTTCTTCTCGTCTGGATCTTATCTGTGGTTGAGTTTTTTTCCGGCAAAAACAGCATATGGGTTAAATAAGTTAAGGAGGATGAAACTTTTCAGTTGAACAAGTCAAATCAATCCTAATTATTTTCAGGAATCGACATCTTTCTTACATTTTGTTTTGCTTGTAAAATCCAAGGTCAAGCTTTGCTGGGGAGTAGGCATTTCTCGAAACCATATGGATTTGATCTTGTTCTTCATTCTTTAGTACTTCTTGTGTAATGTGGCACCAGTTGATAGAGCGCCCTGCCAACAGCTGTATCAGGAGGAATACATACATGTACAGTAGTGTAAGCTGTGTGGATGGAGCCCTGACATTTTTTGTAAATAGTCCAAAAAATTGTTAATAGTAAGAATAGGTTTCTCGAATTTTAAAAATGTTATTAAAAATTTTAAATTAGACATTTTAAAGGAAAGAAAAAGTCATGAAAAAAAAATTTAGCATTCAAAAATATCATAATTTTTTTTTAATTGTCACAGTGCGATTCAATGTGACAACCCATTGCCATGTAGGCTTGCTACTTCTACTAACCCCTTTTTCTGCTTTGGAGGGCAACGCCTGGGGTCTGGCATATCCAGGTAGGAGCACCGTGCCACGTGCACCATCATTGATGGACACTTAGGCTTACCTACACCACTCTGGCATTCCTACACCTGGGTACCATCTACTACATGGCTTCACTGCAACTGACATCACGAAAAACATGTACTTTAAGGGACCCCTTGCCGTGCGCCTGATGTTACTGCATTTTGCGTCCCGAACAGGATTTATCTGTGTGGCCTTGGATTCTATAGCTTACCGGATTTAAACAAAAACTCTCTAAAAATTACTCTGTTACATTTGCTGCAGAACGACAGGTGCAGGAATGTGCGCCAGCATCCTAATACAAGCCAATTCTTCACCATAGAGAAGGGACACAAGTAAGGCCATTTTTGCATGATTTGTAAGAAGTGATGGGCTTTGATCTTCAGGTGTTTGGTGCCCTGATTCAGGAAGCCACAGTAGGTCTTGGGTTCTCCCTCCTAAAGTGGCAGCAGTGTCAGGCAATCCGGTACCACTGAAATGAGAGGCGAAATGTAGCTATGACTTAAGGAGACAGAGCTGGACCACAGCAATGGTGTCCAGACACGTGGAGATGGCGTTCATATTTTGTAACAACAGTTCAACTCTGTTTAAGTAGCTCCTTAAACAGATCCTATAACTCCAATTTGGGGCATCAGCCTGATCCATGGCCTGAACTTATTGTAACGCAATGTTTGTGGATCTACTGTTCCCCTGATCAGATTTGGCTTGGGGCTATTCCTGAGGGTATTCTCAAGGTGGGCTGAAGTACAGCTGGTATAAGTTATACATCTTCTTGTATATAGTGATATGGACCATGCTGGTATAACCTGGGCATCTCCTGTATATAATTATATATGTACAGCTGGTATAACCTGGGCATTTCCTGTATATAATTATATATGTACAGCTGGTATAACCTTGGCATCTCCTGTATATAATTATATATGTACAGCTGATATAACCTGGGTATCTCCAGTATATAATTATATATGTACAGCTGATATAACCTGGGCATCTCCTGTATATAATTATATATGTACAGCTGGTATAACCTGGGCATTTCCTGTATATAATTATATATGTACAGCTGGTATAACCTTGGCATCTCCTGTATATAATTATATATGTACAGCTGATATAACCTGGGTATCTCCAGTATATAATTATATATGTACAGCTGATATAACCTGGGTATCTCCAGTATATAATTATATATGTACAGCAGGTATAACCTGGGTATCTCCTGTACAGTCGTGGCCAAAAGTTTTGAGAATGACACAAATATTAGTTTTCACACAGTTTGCTGCTAAACTGCTTTTAGATCTTTGTTTCAGTTGTTTCTGTGATGTAGTGAAATATAATTACACGCACTTCATACGTTTCAAAGGCTTTTATCGACAATTACATGACATTTATGCAAAGAGTCAGTATTTGCAGTGTTGGCCCTTCTTTTTCAGGACCTCTGCAATCCGACTGGGCATGCTCTCAATCAACTTCTGGGCCAATTCCTGACTGATAGCAACCCATTCTTTCATCATCACTTCTTGGAGTTTGTCAGAATTAGTGGATTATTGTTTGTCCACCCGCCTTTTGAGGATTGACCACAAGTTCTCAATGGGATTAAGATCTGGGGAGTTTCCAAGCCATGGACCCAAAATGTCAACGTTTTGGTCCCCGAGCCACTTAGTTATCACTTTTGCCTTATAGCACGGTGCTCCATCGTGCTGGAAAATGCATTGTTCTTCACCAAACAGTTGTTGGATTGTTGGAAGAAGTTGCTGTTGGAGGGTGTTTTGGTACCATTCTTTATTCATGGTTGTGTTTTTGGGAAAAATTGTGAGTGAGCCCACTCCCTTGGATGAGAAGCAACCCCACACATGAATGGTCTCAGGATGCTTTACTGTTGGCATGACAAAGGACTGATGGTAGCGCTCACCTTTTCTTCTCCGCACAAGCCTTTTTCCAGATGCCCCGAACAATCGGAAAGAGGCTTCATCAGAGAATATGACTTTGCCCCAGTCCTCAGCAGTCCATTCACCATACTTTCTGCAGAAGATCAATCTGTCCCTGATGTTTTTTTTGGAGAGAAGTGGCTTCTTTGCTGCCCTTCTTGACACCAGGCCATCTTCCAAAAGTCTTCGCCTCACTGTGCGTGCAGATGCACTCACACCTGCCTGCTGCCATTCCTGAGCAAGCTCTGCACTGGTGGCACTCCGATCCCGCAGCTGAATCCTCTTTAGGAGACGATCCTGGCGCTTGCTGGACTTTCTTGGACGCCCTGAAGCTTTCTTGACAAGAATTGAACCTCTTTCCTTGAAGTTCTTGACGATCCTATAAATTGTTGATTGAGGTGCAATCTTAGTAGCCACAATATCCTTGCCTGTGAAGCCATTTTTATGCAATGCAATGATGGCTGAACGCGTTTCTTTGTAGGTCACCATGGTTAACAATAGAAGAACAATGATTTCAAGCATCACCCTCCTTTTAACATGTCAAGTCTGCCATTTTAACCCAATCAGCCTGACATAATGATCTCCAGCCTTGTGCTCGTCAACATTCTCACCTGAGTTAACAAGACGATTACTGAAATGATCTCAGCAGGTCCTTTAATGACAGCAATGAAATGCAGTAGAAAGGTTTTTTGGGGATTAAGTTAATTTTCATTGCAAAGAAGGACTATGCAATTCATCTGATCACTCTTCATAACATTCTGGAGTATATGCAAATTGCTATTATAAAAACTTAAGCAGCAACTTTTCCAATTTTCAATATTTATGTAATTCTCAAAACTTTTGGCCACGACTGTATATAATTATATATGTACAGCTGGTATAAGTTATACATCTTAATACACCAGAAGATGTATAACTTATACCAGGCTGTAATATAATACATAATAATATACAGAACATACCAAGGCCAGATAGTAACTCTTACCTGAGCTGGGTCTGGTTGAAAGCTGCTGAATCGACCTGCTGAAAGTCTGTGGCAACTGGCTGGCTGAATGCTGGAGGCTGGCTGGGCTCAATGTGGGCTCTGGCGGGCTGAGTGCTGGAGGCTGGCTGGGCTGAGTGTGGGCTCTGGCTGGCTGAATGCTGGAGGCTGGCTGGGCTCAGTGTGGGCTCTGGCGGGCTGAGTGCTGGAGGCTGGCTGGGGTCAGTGTGGGCTCTGGCTGGCTGAATGCTGGAGGCTGGCTGGGCTCAGTGTGGGCTCTGGCTGGCTGAGTGCTGGAGGCTGGCTGGGCTCAGTGTGGGCTCTGGCAGGCTGAGTGCTGGAGGCTGGCTGGGCTCAGTGTGGGCTCTGGCTGGCTGAATGCTGGAGGCTGGCTGGGCTCAGTGTGGGCTCTGGCTGGCTGAGTGATGGAGGCTGGCTGGGCTCAGTGTGGGCTCTGATGGGCTGACTGCTGGAGGCTGGCTGGGCTCAGTGTGGGCTCTGGCTGGCTGAGTGCTGGAGGCTGGCTGGGCTCAGTGTGGGCTCTGGCTGGCTGAATGCAGGAGGCTGGCTGGGCTCAGTGTGGGCTCTGGATGGCTGAATGCTGGAGGCTGGCTGGGCTCAGTGTGGGCTCTGGCGGGCTGAGTGCTGGAGGCTGGCTGGGCTCAGTGTGGGCTCTGGCTGGCTGAATTCTGGAGGCTGGCTGGGCTCAGTGTGGGCTCTGGCTGGCTGAGTGCTGGAGGCTGGCTGGGCTCAGTGTGGGCTCTGGCGGGCTGAGTGCTGGAGGCTGGCTGGGCTCAGTGTGGGCTCTGGCTGGCTGAATGCTGGAGGCTGGCTGGGCTCAGTGTGGGCTCTGGCTGGCTGAGTGCTAGACGCTGGCTGGGCTCAGTGTGGGCTCTGGCTGGCTGAGTGCTGGAGGCTGGCTGGGCTCAGTGTGGGCTCTGGCTGGCTGAATGCTGGAGGCTGGCTGGGCTCAGTGTGCGCTCTGGCTGGCTGAATGCTGGAGGCTGGCTGGGCTCAGTGTGGGCTCTGGCGGGCTGAGTGCTGGAGGCTGGCTGGGCTCAGTGTGGGCTCTGGCTGGCTGAATGCTGGAGGCTGGCTGGGCTCAGTGTGGGCTCTGGCTGGCTGAGTGCTGGAGGCTGGCTGGGCTCAGTGTGGGCTCTGGCTGGCTGAGTGCTGGAGGCTGGCTGGGCTCAGTGTGGGCTCTGGCTGGCTGAATGCTGGAGGCTGGCTGGGCTCAGTGTGGGCTCTGGCTGGCTGAGTGCTGGAGGCTGGCTGGGCTCAGTGTGGGCTCTGGCGGGCTGAGTGCTGGAGGCTGGCTGGGCTCAGTGTAGGCTCTGGCTGGCTGAATGCTGGAGGCTGGCTGGGCTCAGTGTGGGCTCTGGCTGGCTGAGTGCTGGAGGCTGGCTGGGCTCAGTGTGGGCTCTGGCGGGCTGACTGCTGGAGGCTGGCTGGGCTCAGTGTGGGCTCTGGCTGGCTGAATGCTGGAGGCTGGCTGGGCTCAGTGTGGGCTCTGGCTGGCTGAGTGATGGAGGCTGGCTGGGCTCAGTGTGGGCTCTGGCGGGCTGACTGCTGGAGGCTGGCTGGGCTCAGTGTGGGCTCTGGCTGGCTGAGTGCTGGAGGCTGGCTGGGCTCAGTGTGGGCTCTGGCTGGCTGAATGCTGGAGGCTGGCTGGGCTCAGTGTGGGCTCTGGCTGGCTGAGTGCTGGAGGCTGGCTGGGCTCAGTGTGGGCTCTGGCGGGCTGAGTGCTGGAGGCTGGCTGGGCTCAGTGTGGGCTCTGGCTGGCTGAGTGCTGGAGGCTGGTTGGGCTCAGTGTGGGCTCTGGCGGGCTGAGTGCTGGAGGCTGGCTGGGCTCAGTGTGGGCTCTGGCGGGCTGAGTGCTGGAGGCTGGCTGGGCTCAGTGTGGGCTCTGGTGGGCTAAGTGCTGCTCCTGGGCCTGGCTCAGGCTGGCAGAAATGTCTGGCAGAGAGAGAGAGAGAACGAGGCGAGGTGGGGTGAGTGACTGTAGTATAGAGTCAGACTCTGCCACTGCAGAGAGACCTCATATGAGCCAACTCAGCCCCCTATCAGACCTCATATCAGCCCACAGCCCCCCAATCAGCCCGCTCAGCCCCCATCAGACCTCATATCAGCCCACAGCCCCCCAATCAGCCCACTCAGCCCCCATCAGACCTCATATCAGCCCAAAGACCCCCACTCAGCCCCCATCAGACCTCAGATCAGCCCACTCAGCTCCCCAATCAGCCCACTCAGCCTCCATCAGACCTCATATCAGCCAAAAGACCCCCATCAGACCTCAGATCAGCCCAAAGACCCCATCAGACCTCAGATCAGCCCACTCAGCCCCCATCAGACCTCATATCAGCCCACTCAGCCCCATCAGACCTCAGATCAGCCCACAGCCCCCCAATCAGCCCGCTTAGCCCCCATCAGACCTCATGTCAGCCCACATCCCCCCAATCAGTCCGCTCAGCCTCCATCAGACCTCATATCAGCCCACTCAGCTTCCATCAGACCTCATATCAGCCCAAAGACCCCCACTCAGCCCCCATCAGACCTCAGATCAGCCCACTCAGCCCCCCAATCAGCCCATTTAGCCTCCATCAGACCTCAGATCAGCCAAAAGACCCCCATCAGACCTCAGATCAGCCCACTCAGCCCCCATCAGACCTCAGATAAGCCCACAGACCTCATATCAGCCCACTCAGCCTCCATCAGACCTCATATCAGCCCAAAGAGCCCCACTCAGCCCCCATCAGACCTCAGATTAGCCCAAAGACCCCCATCAGACCTCCACTCAGCCCCCATCAGACCTCAGATGAGCCCGAAGACCCCCATCAGACCTCAGATCAGCCCAAAGACCCCCATCAGCCCCCCACTCAGCCCCCCTCAGACCTCAGATCAGCCCAAAGACCCCCACTCAGCCCCCATCAGACCTCAGATCAGCCCAAAGACCCCCATCAGACCCCCACTCAGCCCCCATCAGACCTTAGATCAGCATAAAGACCCCCACTCAGCCCCCATCAGACCTCAGATCAGCCCAAAGACCCCCATCAGACCCCCACTCAGCCCCCATCAGACTTCAGATCAGCCCAAAAAGACCCGCAGTCAGCCCCTATCAGACCAAAGACCCCCAGTCAGCCCCCATAGGCTCAGATCAATCAGCGGCAGCTGTCTCCCCCAGGCCCCAATATATCTACCTGTTCTGCGTCACGGCTACTCTTCCTCTCCGGCGCTGCACTGTCACCTGATAGCGTGCAGCATCGGGTCATAGTGCGCGGCTGCGCGCACTACATCCTGACGCTGTACGCTCTCAGGACAGTGATGCGTCGGCCAGGGAGGGTAAGTATATTAAAGGGGCGGGCTGCGCGGAAACGAGGAGCACTGGGCCCCGGGTACAGCACTACTGCAAGGGCCAGGGGTCCACAGGCGGGCGGGCCCCCTGGAGTGCCGGGCCCGGTCGCAACTGCGACCCCTGTATGTAGGCCAGTGCACCTGATATCTCTATACAGTACACGTAATCTCTATATAATACACACCTGATATCTCTATACAGTGCACACCTGATATCTCTATACAGTGCACACATAATAAATCTATACAGTACACACTTGATATCTCTATACAGTGCACATAATATCTCTATACAGTACACGTGATATCTCGATACAGTGCACACGTATGTAATATGGGCAGCTGGTTAGGTGGCGGCATTGAGTGCACATCACACGTGGTCATCCCGACCACCAACAGTGAGTAGTAAGAAGAAAGAACACTGGCAAAAAGTAACTGTGAAGCAAAGCACATACGAGAGTCCATCAGCTCCTTCTCCAAGAGACATCTGCAAACCATTATCCTGTATCCTAATATAAACTCCACAGAAATATCCGAGAGGTTCTGACAACATGAAGAAAAGTGCGGGCGAGATATCAGAACATAAGAGGCTTATATATAACCCTAGGTCTCCAGATTTGTCTCTAGTTCAATTTAATATCTAATATCTATCTATCTATCTATCTATCTATCTATCTATCTATCTCATAGCTATCTAATGCATTATTTTATGGACACACACATTTTCCTATTATTGTGTCTTCTCCTTGGCCTTTCTCCTGTCTCCTCTCAGGTGCCTCCGCTCTAGACTAAACATGCCTGATTCTGGGTCGGCACCTGCCAGTGAAATCCTCTGAGTCAAGCTGGGTGTAGTTCCCCTGTTATCCTCTTTCCAATCACATAATTCTGTGTCTATGATGTGTTGCCCAGAAATGTGTTCCATACCCACACATCACACGGATCCCAACATACAGTACAGACCAAAAGTTTGGACACACCTTCTTATTCAAAGAGTTTTCTTTATTTTCATGACTATGAAGGCATCAAAACTATGAATTAACCAAATGTGTGGAATTATATACATAACAAACAAGTGTGAAACAACCGAAAATAGGTCATATTCTAGGTTCTTCAAAGTAGCCACCTTTTGCTTTGATTACTGCTTTGCACACTCTTGGCATTCTCTTGATGAGCTTCAAGAGGTAGTCCCCTGAAATGGTCTTCCAACAGTCTTGAAGGAGTTCCCAGAGATGCTTAGCACTTGTTGGCCCTTTTGCCTTCACTCTGCGGTCCAGCTCACCCCAAACCATCTCGATTGGGTTCAGGTCCGGTGACTGTGGAGGCCAGGTCATCTGGCGCAGCACCCCATCACTCTCCTTCATGGTCAAATAGCCCTTACTTTCAAAGTTTTCCCAATTTTTCGGCTGACTGACTGACCTTCATTTCTTAACCACCTCAGCCCCTATAGCTTAAACACCCTTAATGACCAGGCCACTTTTTACACTTCTGACCTACACTACTTTCACCGTTTATTGCTCGGTCATGCAACTTACCACCCAAATGAATTTTACCTCCTTTTCTTCTCACTAATAGAGCTTTCATTTGGTGGTATTTCATTGCTGCTGACATTTTTACTTTTTTTGTTATTAATCGAAATTTAACGTTTTTTTTGCAAAAAAATGACATTTTTCACTTTCAGTTGTAAAATTTTGCAAAAAAAACGACATCCATATATAGATTTTGCTCTAAATTTATTGTTCTACATGTCTTTGATAAAAAAAAATGTTTGGGTAAAAAAAAAAATGGTTTGGGTAAAAGTTATAGCGTTGTGAATTTCCGCTTTTTGAAGCAGCTCTGACTTTCTGAGCACCTGTCATGTTTCCTGAGGTTCTACAATGCCCAGACAGTATAAACACCCCACAAATGACCCCATTTCGGAAAGTAGACACCCTAAGGTATTCGCTGATGGGCATAGTGAGTTCATAGAACTTTTTATTTTTTTTCACAAGTCAGCGGAAAATGATGATTTTTTTCTTTTTTTTTCTTACAAAGTCTCATATTCCACTAACTTGTGACAAAAAATAAAAACTTCCATGAACTCACTATGCCCATCAGCGAATACCTTGGGGTGTCTTCTTTCCAAAATGGGGTCACTTGTGGGGTAGTTATACTGCCCTGGCATTCTAGGGGCCCAAATGTGTGGTAAGTTGTTTGAAATCAAAATCTGTAAAAATTGGCCGGTGAAATCCGAAAGGTGCTCTTTGGAATGTGGGCCCCTTTGCCCACCTAGGCTGCAAAAAAGTGTCACACATGTGGTATCTCCGTACTCAGGAGAAGTTGGGGAATGTGTTTTGGGGTGTCATTTTACATATACTCATGCTGGGTGAGAGAAATATCTCGGCAAAAGACAACTTTGTATAAAAAAATGGGAAAAGTTGTCTTTTGACAAGATATTTCTCTCACCCAGCATGGGTATATGTAAAATGACATGCCAAAACACATTGCCCAACTTCTCCTGAGTACGGGGATACCAGATGTGTGACACTTTTTTGCAGCCTAGGTGGGCAAAGGGGCCCACATTCCAAAGAGCACCTTTCGGATTTCACAGGCCATTTTTTACAGATTTTGATTTCAAACCACTTCTCACGCATTCGGCCCATAAAATGCCAGGGCAGTATAACTACCCCACAAGCGACCCCATTTTGGAAAGAAGACACCCCAAGGTATTCCGTGAGGGGCATGGCGAGTTCCTAGAATTTTATATTTTTTGTCACAAGTTAGCGGAAAATGATGATTTTTATTATTTTTTTTTTCTTACAAAGTCTCATATTCCACTAACTTGTGACTAAAAATAAAAACTTCCATGAACTCACTATGCCCATCAGCGAATACCTTGGGGTGTCTTCTTTCCAATATGAGACTTTGTAAGAAAAAAAAATAAAAAATCATCATTTTCCGCTAACTTGTGACAAAAAAAATAAAATTCTAGGAACTCGCCATGCCCCTCACGGAATACCTTGGGGTGTGACACTTTTTTGCAGCCTAGATGCGCAAAGGGGCCCACATTCATTTTATGAGGGCATTTTTAGACATTTGGATCCCAGACTTCTTCTCACACTTTAGGGCCCCTAAAATGCCAGGGCAGTATAAATACCCCACATGTGACCCCATTTTGGAAAGAAGACACCCCAAGGTATTCAATGAGGGGCATGGAGAGTTCATAGAAATATTTTTTTTTTGGCACAAGTTAGCGGAAATTGATATATTTTTTTCTCTCAAAGTCTCCCTTTCCGCTAACTTGGGACAAAAATTTCAATCTTTCATGGACTCAATATGCCCCTCACGGAATACCTTGGGGTGTCTTCTTTCCGAAATGGGGTCACATGTGGGGTATTTATACTGCCCTGGCATTCTAGGGGCCCTAAAGCGTGAGAAGAAGTATGGGATCCAAATGTCTAAAAATGTTTACGCATTTGGATTCCGTGAGGGGTATGGTGAGTTCATGTGAGATTTTATTTTTTGACACAAGTTAGTGGAATATGAGACTTTGTAAGAAAAAAATAATAATAATTCCGCTAACTTGGGCCAAAAAAATGTCTGAATGGAGCCTGACAGGGGGGTGATCAATGACAGGGGGGTGATCAATAACAGGGGGGTGATCAATGACAGGGGGGTGATAAGGGAGTCTATATGGGGTGATCACCCCCCTGTCATTGATCACCCCCCTATAAGGCTCCATTCAGATGTCCGTATGTGTTTTGCGGATCCGATCCATGTATCAGTGGATCCGTAAAAATCATACGGACATCTGAATGCAGCCTTACAGGGGGGTGATCAATGACAGGGGGGTGATCAGGGAGTCTATATGGGGTGATCACCTCCGTCATTGATCACTCCCCTGTAAGGCTCCATTCAGACGTCCGTATGCGTTTTGCGGATCCGATCCATCTATCAGTGGATCCGTAAAATTCATACGGACCTCTGAATGGAGCTTTACAGGGGGGTGATCAATGACAGGGGAGTGATCAATGACAGGGGGGTGATCAGGGAATCTATATAGGGTATCAGGGGTGATCAAGGGTGATCAAGGGTGAATAAGGGGTTAATAAGTGACAGGGGGGGGGTGTAGTGTAGTGGTGCTTGGTGATACTTATTACTGAGCTACCTGTGTCCTCTGGTGGTCGATCCAAACAAAGGGGACCACCAGAGGACCAGGTAGCAGGTATATTAGACGCTGTTATCAAAACAGCGTCTAATATACCTGTTAGGGGTTAAAAAAATCGCATCTCCAGCCTGCCAGCGAACGATCGCCGCTGGCAGGCTGGAGATCAACTCTCTTACCTTCCGTTCCTGTGAGCACGCGCGCGCCTGTGTGCGTGCGTTCACAGGAAATCTCGCGTCTCGCGAGATGACGCGTATATGCGTCTACGAGGAATGAATCAACCACCTTCCGGACGCGTCTGTGCGTTAGGCGGTCCGGAGGTGGTTAAAGTAATGATGGCCACTCAATTTTTCTTTACTTAGCTGCTTTTTTCTTGCCATAATACAAATTCTAACAGTCTATTCAGTAGGACTATCAGCTGTGTATCCACCTGACTTCTCCTCAACGCAACTGATGGTCCCAACCCCATTTATAAGGCAAGAAATCCCACTTATTAAACCTGACAGGGCACACCTGTGAAGTGAAGACCATTTCAGGGGACTACCTCTTGAAGCTCATCAAGAGAATGCCAAGAGTGTGCAAAGCAGTAATCAAAGCAAAAGGTGGCTACTTTGAAGAACCTAGAATATGACATATTTTCAGTTGTTTCACACTTGTTTGTTATGTATATAATTCCACATGTGTTAATTCATAGTTTTGATGCCTTCATAGTCATGAAAATAAAGAAAACTCTTTGAATGAGAAGGTGTGTCCAAACTTTTGGTCTGTACTGTACATCATACTAGAGTAGAAAATTCTGGAGAAGAATAGCAGAAGAGCGCAAGTAGCCCTCTGTATACTCAAAGAAATCTGAGTAGAAATAGCCTGTAGATGTCACCTGTAGTCCTATGTAAGGATGACCCAAAAAGTTGACTATGAACCGGGTTCGTCATGAACTTCGCAAGTTTTTCGGCCAGCAGATGAACCCAAACTTTTTCAGGTTAGTTTCGGATGAATTCACTAAAACATAGTGCAGCACCATTTTACTGCACGTGTTGTCAGGAAAAATAACTAGGGAGGAAGAAGAAGGGTTCTCATGTGACCCTGAGGGGAGGGGGGGGGGCTTGTCCTGATTGGCTCACAGGATGACAGACATCCTGGGTGAGCAAATCAGTGCTGCTGCAGCAGGCAGGTGCCCGAGCGGAACGAGCAGAACGCCATTGAGGGTGGATGGGTGCTACAGTGTCTGCCAGAAAAACCATCTTAGGGAGCCAGGGAGAGTCAGAAGTAAATCAGGGAGCGTCAGAAGTCAATCAGGGAGAGTCATAAATCAATCAGGGAGAGTCATAAATCAATCAGGGAGAGTCAGAAATCAATCAGGGAGAGTCATAAATCAATCAGGGAGAGTCAGAAATCAATCAGGGAGAGTCAGAAGTCAATGAGGGAGAGTCAGAAATCAATCAGGGAGAGTCAGAAATCAATCATTGAGAGTCAGCAATCAATGAGGGAGAGTCAGAAATCAATCAGGGAGAGTCAGAAATCAATCAGGGAGAGTCAGAAGTCAATGAGGGAGAGCCAGAAATCAATCAGGGAGAGTCAGAAGTCAATCAGGGAGAGTCAGAAGTCAATCAGGGAGAGTCAGAAGTCAATCAGGGAGAGTCAGAAATCAATCAGGGAGAGTCAGAAATCAATCAGGGAGAGTCAGAAATCAATCAGGGAGAGTCAGAAATCAATCAGGGAGAGTCAGCAATCAATGAGGGAGAGTCAGAAATCAATCAGGGAGAGTCAGAAGTCAATGAGGGAGAGTCAGAAATCAATCAGGGAGAGTCAGAAGTCAATCAGGGAGAGTCAGAAGTCAATCAGGGAGAGTCAGAAGTCAATCAGGGAGAGTCAGAAGTCAATCAGGGAGAGTCAGAGGTCAATCAGGGAGAGTCAGAGGTCAATCAGGGAGAGTCAGAAGTCAATCAGGGAGAGTCAGAAATAGTGGTAGTAGTAGTAGTGGTGGTAGTAGTAGTAGTGGTGGTAGTAGTGGTGGTAGTAGTAGTAGTGGTGGTAGTAGTGGTGGTAGTAGTAGCAGTGGTAGTAGTAGTAGTAGTAGTAGTAGTAGTAGAAGTAGTAGAAGTAGTAGTAGTAGTAGTAGTAGCAGTAGTAGTAGTAGTGGTAGTAGAGGTAGTAGTGGTAGTAGTAGTAGTAGTAGTGGTAGTAGTAGTAGTAGTAGTAGTAGTAGTAGTAGTGGTAGTAGTAGTAGTAGAGGTAGTAGTGGTAGTAGTAGTAGTAGAGGTAGTAGTGGTAGTAGTAGTAGTAGTAGTAGTAGTATTAGGCCACAGTTATTCCACTTGCTTCAGAAAGGCGCAGGCTGACGTGGAGGTGACTTCAGAGTCTGACACCGTGCCGTTGAGCCAGGGGTCACAGCGTTCCTCCTTCTCCTCCTCCTTGTATAACTAACACCCCAGACTGGTGTTACAACTCCTGCACCCTGCTACTGTCCTTAATGGGCTAACCTGTATGTCTTCTTATGTATTTTGGTCTAGGTCCTCCACACTGTGCATTCCTATTATTGTTATGCAACTGTTTATTACATATAATGTGCCTGGTTCACCAGCAGGTGGCAGAAAATATGGCAGCGCTATAGTTAGAGAGAATGGAACTTACCATCCCCCCCTCCACCTTTGGGCTGAAGTGGGTCAGTCCTGCTCCCTGCCGGAGGGTGGGGCAGAAGTTTCCAGTTAGGTCTAGTCTTCCCTAGACAGGGGAAGGGAGTGCAGAGACAGAGCACCCTAAGCTCTGCTGTCCATGGAGGCAGAAGCTTGAAAGCCTCAGGAGCTAGGGGAATAGTTATTTGGCTGAAACTAAGTCAGACTAAAGAGTAGTGTGCAACACAAAGAAGAAATCCAGGTTACTAAGCTAGTCTGTCAGTACAGCAAAGAGAAAGAGGTAAAGCCTGCTGGAACCAAGACAAAGCCTGAAAACTGTGCCATTGAACTTCATCTCAACGTCTGGAGTCAAGTTATTCTTTCAAATCCCTCAATTATTTCCTCTTTGTATTGCTTCAGGGCCAAACCCTGGGGTCCAATGGTATCCAGGTAGGAGCACTGTGACACAATAAGAGATATTTAGGCCGCACTAAACCACTCGGCATTCATACTAAACCTTGGTCGTGATAGAGGGGCCCTGGGGCACTTGCAGCCCCAGAAAAGGCTTTCAGTGGAGTCCTCTCAGTCTGCCCCTTCCTAGTGCTGCACCTTCCTTCTTCCTAAGAAGTGACAAGTAAACCCCACCACGCCCTATGGCAGACGGCCAAGTGAGTCTCCCTGATAATGACTTGTGTGAGAGCAGTCACCGTTTGGGCTGCCCTGAAGAGGAGGTGAAGGAGGAGGCTGGGGACAACAGGCATAGCTGTGTGGATGGTGGTGGTAATAGTGGCACCCGTAGCCACGACATTGACGGTGGGGGAAGCAACAGTGGCAGTCAGGGCAAATGCAGGGCAGAGGGGCCAGGAGCCCACCATGATATCTTAGAGTCTGATAAAAGCGACAGGGAGGATGAGGACTCCGATAATGATTGTGTGCTGGACAGGACCTAGGAGCTGATTGGGGTATTGAGTAGGAGGAAACATCAGAGGAGAAAACATCAGGGGAGGAGGGTTGTGGTGGCAGCAGCAATAAACAGCAGAGGCGACTTATCTCCCAAAGTACAGCCAGCGCCACGTGTGCTTCAGGATCTGGTAATGCCGCTGACACTATAAGTGGGTTAGGCTCAAAATGTGCCAGAGCTAAACTGAGCTTGGCTGCCTGTAGCTCTGAGCGAGCAACTCCCGTATGACCTTTTTTTCTCCACAAGGTGGGCACACAAAACCACAGCAGTATGCAAGATCTGTAGGATTAAAATAAGCCATGGGCGTTCAAACACAGTCATAGGTACCAGAGGTTTATTGCAGCACATGAGGCGGCAGATCCTTTGGGAAAATACAACTGGCCAGCATTCCTAATCAGAACAAGACTGGCCTCCTTCTCCTAGTCCTTTTTGTGGAAGCCATCCCCAAGCAGTATGGAGTCTTTGTCATTATCATCACCACCTTCTTCACCTGCTAAAACTCTTCCTCCTCCTTGTCCTCGGCTCCATCGTGAGACATCTATAACGGAATGTTTGGGCATGAAAAAACTTTCTTTCCACCTCCGCCCCCCACTGAGACGATTGACTGTTGTAGCCGATGTCACCGTCGTCATCATCCTCTTGCTCCTCCAACTCTGACTCCTCTTCCTCCTCAAGTGGTGACCTGTATGCATGCTTGTAGAGTTGAGCGAATTGAAGTTGACAAAGTGAAATTCATACCGAATTTCAGGAAAAATTTGATTTGTCACAAAGTCGAATTTTCCTCTCGCTTCATGGTATCGAATCAGATTTCTTTATAAAATGGCTGCTGCACATGTTAGAAAGTGTAAGTTACCCGACAATGAGGGAGCACCCATAATGCCATGCAGATAGCCAAACAGCAGATAGCCAGCCCCTGTGATGTCACAGCCCTAAAAAAAGGTCTCCTCCTGCCTGATCTATGCCATTTTTCAGTGAACTTAGTGCAGAAAGAGACTTGACAGGCACTAGATACAGTGTTTAGGAAATACTTTATTCACAAATATTACTATTGAGCAGTCCAGGGACAGCTTAGGGATAGTGTAGGGATATATTAGGGAGGCATTATCCACACTATAGGGAGAGTGCAGGGACAGCTTAGTGATAGTGTAGGGATATAATAGGGAGGTATTATTCACACTATAGGGAGAGAGCAGGGACAGCTTAGAGATAGTGTAGGGATATAATAGGGAGGTATTATTCACACTATAGGGAGAGAGCAGGGACAGCTTAGAGATAGTGTAGGGATATAATAGGGAGGCATTATCCACACTATAGGGAGAGTGCAGGGACAGCTTAGTGATAGTGTAGGGATATAATAGGGAGGTATTATTCACACTTAAGGGAGAGAGCAGGGACAGCTTAGTTATAGTGTAGGGATATAATAGGGAGGTATTATTCACACTATAGGGAGAGAGCAGGGACAGCTTAGAGATAGTGTAGGGATATAATAGGGAGGCATAATCCACACTATAGGGTGAGAGCAGAGACCAATAGAAGAGTGTAAAGCTTGGTTAATAGGAGCTATTCTATTACACTTCACTGCACTAATTAGGGTTAAAAAGGCTATTTGCATTCTTTGATACACCAGTAATTCCATTAATCCTTGATTCTGTTATTAGAGTAAAACTGCATTCTGATACTATAGATTTTGGGGTGTTCACTTATTTTATATAAATACATCCATTCATCCTTGTTTCTGGGGTGAAATTGCGCCCTGACACTACTGCTATTTTACCCTTACAGTTACAGTACGTCCGACAGACAGGTGCCAGGCCCTTCTAAGGAAACGGGCAGTGGCCAAAATGGTTCTGGAGCTGGCAGAAGTAGCAGCAGAAGAAGGGGTAGGGGTGACAGAAGCAGTTTCAGCAACAGGCCAGAGCTGCCAGTGTCATCCAGCGGTCCTGTTTTGACTAGCAACCCAGCTGTCCTTGAATGGTTGACTCGGTCTTCAACATCATCTCAAGTTATGGTTTGTAGAGTGAAACTAAATCGCACCTCCTCATTCCTATACTATTGACTACTGTATGTAATAAGCAGCATTTCTTATGATAAAACATGGCTATACAGCGGTTATATCAATCATTTGCTGTGCACTATTAAGAGGCATTTAGTATACAGTTTGATCAAAGAGCATAGGCCCACTTACCGCGACAAGGTCGCCTCTTGTTAAGTGGGAACCTACTCTAACCGTAGCGCAGTGCCGTGTGGCGACCACCGCGTCTCCACACTGCTCCAGCAGGCAATGGGATCCAGCAGCCAACCAGCCGCCCCGCTGTACAGCGGAGCCACCTGGGCCTCGGATTCCACAGCTCCACCAGCACAGCACAGAAACAGCGACGGCCGCCATCCAGCGCCGCATGTGAACTGGTGCTAAAGGATCACCTGTTCACAGCTTCTCAGGAACTCCAACTGAGATGTGGTAGGAATTAAAACCCTGTGCAGACTACTGCTAATTTAAATAAAGAGCACCTGTGCCACATGGGGAGGAGTGCTGACATAGTATGGGGGAAAAAAGGACTATAGAGAATTAAATAATGGTTTGTAGAGTGAAACTAAATCGCACCTCCTCATTCCTATACTATTGACTACTGTATGTAATAAGCAGTCAATAGTATAGGAATGAGGAGGTGCGATTTAGTTTCACTCTACAAACCATTATCATCTCAAGTTACATCAGACACCCCCAGCCAGGAGTTGGTGGGTTCCTCTGACACCACGCTTAGTTGACATTGAAAGAATATTATTCTTCTCTCTATGCACCGTGATTTCATCCTTTGTCCCCGAAGACAGACGTCTGGAGAACATGTCAGTGACACAAGCAGTATGATGTCAGTAACAGTTCTATTTATTGTTTGTCATACATGGGCCTTATATACATTCAGGCATACATACAAGAATAGCTGCAGCTCTCATTACAATAATAATAGTCCCTTATAGAGACAGGCAACTCTCATTATAATAATGCTGACTAGAAACCTTTCCTTATACAGAGAGGAGGTAAATGTATATATAGTCACCATTCAATATGATGTCACCCATCCTCTTGTCCTTCATACAGATTATACAGCTAATTCTGTTTAACCCTTCAGGCATGGCCCAGGAACAAGCTCTGTGCCCCCACCTGTCCTCAACCTGCCTCTGTAAATTAATTTTTTATCAGCTCAAGAAGTATTGTATGTCGTCGGCTCGGCTCCACTTTTCAGTGAAAACAAGATTCTAGAGAACAGTCAGCAGCTACTGCCCAGCCAATATGTGGAGGAGAGATCCGCTGCTTCCTCTGATAGGTGGGCAAGTAGTGATAATGAGAGTCGAGGGAGCTGGTGTTGCAAGCGGTCAGGAATGTGGCACTGAGACTGGTGAGGGTGGCATCAGTGACATGCGGACAGTAGTAGAGGCGGATGAAGCCGATCGCACGTGAAAGCCAGGTGAAGAGGGGGCTTCGTCATCATCATCAGGGGATGAGTTTGGCAGCTTGCGTGTGAGGCAGCAGCTGAGTCAGCAGGGTGGTAGCGTGACTGTGAATCAGCAGGGTGGCAGCAGTGTGAGGTCTGGAGCCAAACGTGCCCGGGGTAGACCGCCTGCTACTCAGGAGCCTACCTGTCCGGAAAGAAGTAGCGGCAGCAGGCAGTTAGCATGGAGTGGGGGGGGGGGGAGTCAAACTGTGTGGAGAAATAAATGAATGTTAATCGATGATTAAGGGCCAGGCCTCACGCTCAATTTCTCATTAATATACACAGGTAGATCGCTGCTATACCCTGTGTCTTGTAGTAATTTCATATATATGCTGGTTTAATTACATTTAACAATCCCCCTAAAAAATTAAAATTGCGACCATGTGGAAACTGATTATACATAAACGCACTATTGAGGCTTGACGCTCAATTTCTTATTAACACGCACAGGTAGATTTCTCTTACACCTTGTGTATTGCTGCAGTAATCACGTATATGTGCAGCTTAATTAAATTGAACACCCTCAAAATACATTTAAAGGGGTTGTGTCACTTCAGCAAGTGGCATTTATCATGTAGATGCAGTTAATAGAAGGGACTTACTAATGTCTTGTTATTATCCACATTGCTTCCTTTGCAGTCTGGATTAATTTTTCCATTGTATTATACACTGCTCGTTTCTATGGTTATGACCACCCTGCAGTCCATCAGTGGTGGCCGTGCATGCACACTATATGAGAACATGCCGGTCTCTCTGGTGGCTGGTATTATCGGCGCGCACAGTGGTTGGTGCTTTTTCCTATAGTGTTAAAGTATAGCCACTGCCACTGGATTATAGGGTAGTCGTAACCATGGAAATAAGCAGTGTATAATGTGATGGAAAAATGAATCCCGCCAGCAAAGGATGCAGTATGGATAATCAGTATACATTAATAAGTGCCATGTATTAACTGCCTCTACATGATAAATGCCATTTACTGAAGTGACACTACCTCTTTAAATTACGACTGCGTGGAAATTAAGGACGATTGAGGCTTGACGCTAAATTTCACCTTAATACACACAGGTAGATTGCTGCCACACCATGGTTATTGCTGCAGTAATTACGTATATATGCTACTTAATTAAATTGAACCCCCCTAAAAAAATAAAAAAAATAAAAAAAAGATATATATATATATTGCGATCTTGTGGAAACTGAATATACAGTACAGACCAAAAGTTTGGACACACCTTCTCATTCAAAGAGTTTTCTTTATTTTCATGACTATGAAGGCATCAAAACTATGAATTAACACATGTGGAATTATATACATAACAAACAAGTGTGAAACAACTGAAAATATGTCATATTTTAGGTTCTTCAAAGTAGCCACCTTTTGCTTTGATTACTGCTTTGCACACTCTTGGCATTCTCTTGATGAGCTTCAAGAGGTAGTCCCCTGAAATGGTTTTCACTTCACAGGTGTTCCCTGTCAGGTTTAATAAGTGGGATTTCTTGCCTTATAAATGGGGTTGGGACCATCAGTTGCGTTGAGGAGAAGTCAGGTGGATACACAGCTGATAGTCCTACTGAATAGACTGTTAGCTGCTTTTTTCTTGCCATAATACAAATTCTAAGTAAAGAAAAACGAGTGGCCATCATTACTTTAAGAAATGAAGGTCAGTCAGTCAGCCGAAAAATTGGGAAAACTTTGAAAGTAAGGGCTATTTGACCATGAAGGAGAGTGATGGGGTGCTGCGCCAGATGACCTGGCCTCCACAGTCACCGGACCTGAACCCAATCGAGATGGTTTGGGGTGAGCTGGACCGCAGAGTGAAGGCAAAAGGGCCAACAAGTGCTAAGCATCTCTGGGAACTCCTTCAAGACTGTTGGAAGACCATTTCAGGGAATTACCTCTTGAAGCTCATCAAGAGAATGCCAAGAGTGTGCAAAGCAGTAATCAAAGCAAAAGGTGGCTACTTTGAAGAACCTAGAATATGACATATTTTCAGTTGGTTCACACTTGTTTGTTATGTATATCATTCCACATGTGTTAATTCATAGTTTTGATGCCTTCATAGTCATGAAAATAAAGAAAACTCTTTGAATGAGAAGGTGTGTCCAAACTTTTGGTCTGTACTGTTCATAAACGGACGATTAAGGATTGACACTTAATTTCTCGCTAATACACACTGCTAGATTGCTGCCACACCTTGTGTCTTGTAGAAATTACATATACCGTATTTTTCACCCTATAAGACACACCTGCTCATAAGACGTTCACAGGTTTTAGAGGAGAAAATAGGAATAAAAACATATTTTCAACTAAAGGTGTGTTAACATTTTTAATAAAATACCAGAACAATATTTTAACAATAGAAACATGAAAAGCAGCATCAACAACCACAGAGAAGTGAGGATAGACTTTAATACCAGTACATATTGCTTCTCTAATCGTCAGGGGACCCCATAATCTCCTCATCACTACTGTCCACATTTATAAAGCTCAGTTGTTCAGAATCACTATATCTGTCTTCAGCATCTTCAGAAAGCATATTGTCTTCCGATCCGTCTAAGGCATTACTGATGCCACATTTTTTGAAGGATCTTATAATTATTTCATCCTTCACAGCTTGCCATGATGACTTCACCCACTCACAGACTTGAGTGATAGTGGGCCTCTTTATCCGTCCAGTGAAAGTCAGGTCATGAGTCCCAGCTACCATCCACTTGTTCCATTTCTCTTGCATGAAGACTTTAAATGGTTTATTAATCAAGACGTCCAGAGGTTGTAAGGTAAGGCCCCCAGGAATCACCGCTAGATGGGTCTTGGCTTTCTTAAAGATATTTTTTGTATTATCACTTATACAGGATATCCGTTACAATATCAAATAAATCTTTAGCAGTTTTACTCTTCAAATTCAGTGGGATTTTTTAAAATTGAGATGAAGTGGGATTATCATTGGTTTCTATGAAATGACAAGGGGAATGACACAATGGAATGCCCATAGACTATAATGGGAAGGAAAATATTAGCTTGCAGGTAAATCTGTGTTATGTAGGACATTAACCTTTACCGCACGCGTTCCCTGGGTAAAGTAGCATATTGTAAAATAGAAATTACCTTGGGTTATAACTGTTTTCTATAGAATGACTGAACACAACGTCAAATCTACAGCATCAAATATGTGCAGGACACAGTACGTTTGAATACACCCTTAGAGTAGGGTCACACTGAGCGCATACGCAGCGTATTTGAGGCTGCGAGAAATGTGCCGAACAGCAGGAAATACACTGCGTATGCGTTATCAGACACACAGGGCTTTCCCTCCGCGGCCCTGTGTGTACAGTAAGGTTCGGAGGCGGTCCGAGCGAACCAACGTAACTGTGACGCGCGGGGCCACCTCCAAACCTCACTGTAGACACAGCGGAGAAAAGCCCTGTGTATCTGCTACTAGCGCATACACAGCGTATTTTCTGCTGCCCTGCACATTTCTCGCAGTGTCAGATACGCTGCATATGCGCTCAGTGTGACCCTACCCTTAATTTGTAAAAAAAAAAGCCTCTGAAAAATTAACGAAGCAATCTGTTTGGTTGCTATGGGCAACTGTCAGCTGTTCCTCTGTGCAGATTTTGATAAATATCCCCCTATGTTTTTAGGTTTATCAATTTGTTGTAACATTGTTCTTGGTTTGTTTCCCCTTTTATCTGACAATGTACTTTGTTACTCCATACACTCCCCTATGGCGCTGCCATTGTTTACCACGGCGTTCTTTTTTGTCTCGGAGTCTCATGTTTTTCCTGTTGGGACAGAAATGTTGATGTTTATTTGTATACTTTTTATTTTGAATTTACAAACTTCATTTGTCCGCTTGGAAATTCCGTAGTGTTCATGGACCCGTAGTTGCCTCCATGTATCCACCCCAAAATCAGAGCCCATTCCTAGTCCTGGGCCTATAGTTGGTGAGGGGGAGGAAAGCTGTGTCTAGGGTTATTCCACTTCTATTATACCCTTTGAATCCCCTTTCATCTCCACTTTATTATTTGCCACTGAACTTGTAAATTATGTCTGCTAAAGATTTATTTGATATGTTGAATGGTTCACACTCCAAATCACATTTTACTTCCCATTATAGTCTATGGGCATTCCATTCTGTCACTAACATGTTATTCCATAGAAAACAGCTTTAATCCCAGATAGTTTTAAATTTACAATGTGCTACTCTACCCAGGGAACACTTGCGGTAAAGGTTAATTTCCTACATAACACAGATTTACCTGTTTTATGTCTGCTAAAGATTTATTTGATATGTTGAATGGTTCAGACACCAAGTCACGTTTTACTTCCCATTATAATCTATGGGCATTCCATTATGTCACTTATCTTTGCATTCTATAGAAAATGGTTATAATCCAAGGTAATTTTCATTTTACAACGTGCTCCTCTACCCAGGGAACACTTGCGGTAAAGGGTAATGTCCTATATAACACAGATTTACCTGCAAATGAGCTCATAGTTTACTTCCCATTATAGTCTATGGGCATTCCTTTGTGTCATTCACCCTTGTCATTTCATAGAAACCAATGATAATCCCACTTAATCTCAATTTTAAATAATCCCACTGAACTTGAAGAGTATGTCTGCTAAAGATTTATTTGATATGTTGAATGGTTCAGAGACACCAAGTCACGTTTTTCTTCCCATTATAGTCTATGGGCATAATATTGCTAAATAACAGATTAACCTACAAATAATATCATATTTTACTTCCCATTATAGTCTATGGGCATTCCATTGTGTCATTAACACTTGTCATTCCATAGAAAATATTGATAATCCCACCTAATCTCAATTTAGATCAATGCTACTGTGTTCGGATAGTATGCCTGCTATTTGATGTGTCATATCGTTCTCGTCTCCACGGCCCATCTTTCTTCCCATTATACTCTATGGGCATTCCATTGTGCTATTCACCTGTCATTCAATAGAAAACAGGAAAAATCCAAAGTTATTTCAATTGTAAAAGATGTTTCTATACACAGGGAAGATCTGTGGTAAAGGATAAATTGATATTTTTTGCAGATTTGACAACAAATTATCTGATACTTTGCTTCCCATTATACTCTATGGGCATTCCGTTTGGCTTCATTATAGTCTATGGGCATTCCATTCTGTTATTCCTTTTAGTATGCCCCTAAATAAATGTTGGTTGGAAAAAAAAACACTATCAGATTTGAGAATTGGAATGCATAAATACACTGAAACAATGTAAAAAAACTAACCTCAAAGTAGTCCTCATTCTTTCGTGCGGAGAAATTGTCCGCCTCATACTTGTCTCTTGTCGTGTCAAATGCCCACGGAGAAGATCCAGCGAATAATCAAAGAGTGTAATGGGCATATGATAATAATTTTGAAATTTCTGGGGATAACGGCATAAATCACTAAATAGCAACTCAAAATGCCCTTTAGTTAAACGCTGATAGTTTAGAGGATGTACCCAAGTGCGTCCCTTCAAAGCCCGCCTGCTTCTTCTTTCCTCATAATGCAGAAGATGGGAACCCAATATAGAGTACAAAAGAATTTCGGCATTCATTCCGCAAACAAAATGACACCACTTGCAAGGTAGTCAGGGATCTTTCTTTTTCCCATAAGTCCATTCTTTTAACTGAGTAAAGTGGTTTGTCGCGCGACAAAAAAAGGTAAAAATGTTACGCGACAAACATGCGACTGTCGCGCATGTCGTCGTGTAGCCCTAGCCTTACTTATCCAAGCTATTCTGAGATTGTTTTCTTGTGACACATTGTACTTTGTAGTTCAATATATTTCACCTTTATTTATAAAATAATCCCAAATTTACAAAAAAAATAAAAAATTCACAATTTTCTAAATTTCAATTTCTCTACTTTTAAGACAGATAGTAATACCTCATAAAATGGTTATCAATCATCATTCCCCAGATGTCTGATATGTCTGCTTTATGTTGACATACTTTTGTAAATGTAATAAAAAAAATTTAGGACATTAGAAGGCTTAGAATTTTAGAAGCAATTTTTCACATTTTCATCAATATTTCCAAAACCATTTTTTAAGCACCAATTCAGTTATAAAGTGATTTTGAGGAGCTTACGCAATGAAAACCATCCGTAAATGACCGCATTTTAGAAACGACACCCCTCAAATTATTCAAAACTGATGTTACAAACTTTGTAAACCCTTCAGGTGTTCCACAAGAATGAAAGGAGAATGGAGGTGAAATATCAAAATGTAATTTTTTTGGTAGATTTTTTTATCTTAATCAATTTTTTCTTGCAACACAGCAAGGGTTAACAGCAAAATAATAGATCATTGCAAATGGTACACCACAATAGTATGCAGCTGACAATACAAAGCTAAACCCTCACACTGATGTTAAAAAATGGGATTTTAGCCAAGGTATCTCAGTGTAGCGCGGGACCTACCTCTAACCTACCCATAGTGTGTGAACGCCGTCTGATAGGTGCCAAGGTCCGACTCACAGCCAAACTCACACATACCTCCAAAGTAAGAGCACTAATACAATGGGAGGAGGGCTTGTATTTGAAGAAGCCCTGACGTACCCATACAGTGGAAACCCTCAAAAAGTGACCCAAATTTTGGAAACTACACCCCTTAAAGAATATATTAGGGGGTACTGAGCACTTTGACCCACTAAGCGTTTTACTGAATTTGGAAACACTTGACTGTGAAAATGAAAAGTTTAATTTCTTCCAATAAAATGTTGCCCAAATATTTCATTTTCACAAAGGGGTAACAGGAGAAAAAGCACCCCATAATTTGTTACCCATTTTATCCTGAATAAGGCAACACCCCATATGTGGTGGTAAACCACTGGGGGGCACATGGCAGGACTCAGAAGGGAAGGAGCGCCATAAGGCTTTTGCAGCGCAGATTTTGGTGCCATTGGTTTTCATTTTTTAAATGATTGTCTTATGTGGGGGTTCTTTTTTTTCTGGATGAGGTGACATTTTTATTGGTGCCATTTTGGGGTACTTGAGACTTTTTGATCGCTTGGTATTACACTTTTTGTGAAGCAAGGTGACAAAAAATGGCTGTTTTGGCACATTTTTTTTTTTTTTACAGCATTCACCTCAGAGGCCATCTCACGTAATATTTTTATAGAGCAGATTATTACTGATGCAGCAATACCCAATATGTCTATTATTTTTATTTTTGTTAAGTTTTACACAGTGAAAGCCTTTTTGAACAGAATAAAATCTTGTTTTTGTGTTGCCATTTTCTGATAGCCATATTTTTTTATTTTTTGGGCGGTTGTCTTAGGTAGGGGCTCTTTTTTTGCGGGATGAGATGACGTTTTGATTAGTACCATTTTGGGGGGCATAAGACTTTTTGATCGCTTTGCATTACACTTTTTGTGAGGCAAGGTTTTTGGCACTGTTTTTATTTTTTTACGGCGTTCACCTGATGGGGTGGATCATGTGATATTTTTATAGAGCCGGTCGATACAGACGCGGCGATACCTAATATGTCTACTTTACTTCACTTTACCTTTTTGCCTTATAATACTTCTGTAAGTGTATTACCAGAGTAATACGGGGGGCTGGATCTCACAGGCTCACACAGATGGCATCGGGCTGCCTTCCCTGCCATCGGGTCCCCGTCACAGCAGCGTGGGGACCCGATGGGTGCTCCCTACCTCTCCACACATTGCACGTGCCGTGGTCAGTGTTGACCGAGGCACAACTTGGTTAATGCGCCAGCATCAGTGTTTTCACCGATGCCGGCGCATACAGCAGGGGTCCGGCTATCAGTCACTGCTGGACCCCTGCAGCTGATCGGGTGGGCACAGCACCTGCAGCTGCCAGATCAGCGCGCCAAATTACTACGGCGCTGGTATTTAAAATTTTTATAAAATTTTAATTTGCACTGATTACCATATGAAATAAAAATTTCAAACGCGATTCGCAATTTTTCTGTCGATTCCCCCTCCCCCCCAAAAAAATTTGAATGACAGTGATCGAAAAGTCGTGTGTCCCTCAAAAATAGTACCAAAAAAATCTAAATTTTGTCCTGCAAAAAAACAAGCCCTCATAAAGCTCTGTTGTCAGAATTATAAAATGGTGTCAGAAAATGGTGATGGAAAGCAAATTTAGATTTCTATCAAAGGTATTATTTTTTTTAAAAGTAGTCGATAAAAAAAGTTCAAATATTCAAGTTTGGTATACGGATAAGGACGTTGTGGAATCTTAGTGGAACTGTAGTTTATATTTTTTTATTTTATTTAACCCCACAAATAAATTTTTCCCATGGTAAAATGAATGGTGCCCTTAAATAGTACAACTTATCCCCCAAAAAAATCAGCCCTCACGTGGCTATATAAATGGAAAATTAAAAAAGTTATGGATATAAAAGTGAAAATACAAAACCAAAAACGGGCCCCGACCAATCTGCTCTGAAAACAATACAAACAATGAGGACGGAGAATAAATATAAAAATGTGCACATTAGGATAGTAAATGTCTCTGTTCTGTAAGAAGGAAAACTCCTGGAAGGACAGGAATTGTTTTTAACCCTGTAGACACGAATCCCTTTAAAAAGAGAATGATTTCCATATTCCAAGTGTAAAATGGAAAACTCTACAGATATATTCTATGAACCGGATGGGATTCTGTAAACATGTGTTACGGTTAATACCAGATGGGCCGGACGTGGTGGACGGATCAAACATGGCGGCAGGATTATTGCCATAATAAGGAACAGGAGCCGGAAAACCAGTATCTGCCATATAACATGGCGACCACACAGGGGCTGCTGCTGGTCCGGGGTCTGGCTGGTTCGGTGGGGGCCCAATATGCCAATTATTGCTGTTGTGGCTGCAACCCCCTGAAAATGTCCCTTTGTATGAGAATTACATAAAGGGGTCCCATGGGACCAATAGTAACCACTGGTGCTCGGGTGCTCGAGTAGAACACCTCGGGGATCGAGTAGAACATCTCGGGATGCTGAGGTTCTCTACTGAGCACCCGAGCACAATGGAAGTCAATGGGAGAACCCGAGCATTAAACCAGGCACCCCCTGCTCTGAAGAGGAGAGGGTGCCTGGTTCATAGGAAAAGTTCAGAAGTTGATGGAAAAACAACCAAAATGGTTCGGGAACAGCACGGGGAGGATGTCTGGATGCATCTTGGACTCCCAGGTCGCTGCTGAGAACAATGTTGTCCAAGTAGTACGACACTTTTAGGGCTCTTTCACACTTGCGTTGTTCTTTTCTTCCGGCACAGAGTTCCGTCGTCGGGGCTCTATGCCGGAAGAATCCTGATCAGGATTATCCTAATGCATTCTGAATGGAGAGAAATCCGTTCAGGATGCATCAGGATGTCTTCAGTTCCGGACCGGAACGTTTTTTGGCCGGAGAAAATACTGCAGCATGCTGCGCTTTTTGCTCCGGCCAAAAATCCTGAACACTTGCCGCAAGGCCGGATCCGGAATTAATGCCCATTGAAAGGCATTGATCCGGATCCGGCCTTAAGCTAAACGTCGTTTCAGCGCATTGCCGGATCTGACGTTTAGCTTTTTCTGAATGGTTACCATGGCTGCCAGGACGCTAAAGTCCTGGCAGCCATGGTAAAGTGTAGCGGGGAGCGGGGGAGCAGTATACTTACCGTCCGTGCGGCTCCCGGGGCGCTCCAGAATGACGTCAGGGCGCCCCACGCTCATGGATGACGTGTCGCATGGATCACGTCATCCATGCGCATGGGGCGCTCTGACGTCATTCTGGAGCGCCCCGGGAGCCGCACGGACTGTAAGTATACTGCTCCCCCGCTCCCCACTACTACTATGGCAGCCAGGACTTTAATAGCGTCCTGGGTGCCATAGTAACACTGAACGCATTTTGAAGACGGATCCGTCTTCAAATGATTTCAGTTCACTTGCGTTTTTCCGGATCCGGCGTGTAATTCCGGCAAATGGAGTACACGCCGGATCCGGACAACGCAAGTGTGAAAGGGCCCTGACAGACTGACAATAATACTCACAAAACCGAAGATCAAATCGATTTTAGAGAAAAAAAATTTAGGAAACATTCTTTCCTATATCCACGTCAAGTGGCTTATTACGCTTTGGCCAAAATGTACACCAATGCCTCATCCAGCATAGAGGCAGGGCAGAATGCTGGATGCAGAGTGCGATCACATTTGTATTTTCCGTTTGTATATGTATTTCGCCATAGTGATGTGCACCTACATACAGGTTGTGCTGACTCAATCCCCCACATTTATTCTTTCCTGTATATTTACTTGTATATGAGGGCCTGCTGCCAAGCTGACCATCTAAAACATTTTGTGGGCAAGGGGCATGCAGCCAAGCTGACCATCAAAAATATTTTGTGGGCGGGGGCCTGCTGCCGAGCTGACCATCTTAAAAATGTTGTGGGTGAGGGCCTGCTGCTAAGCTGACCATCTAAAACAAAAATTGTGGGTGAGGGCATGCTGCCGAGCTGACCATCAAAAAAATTTTGTGGGCGAGGGCCTGCTGCCGAGCTGACCATCTAAAAAAATTTGTGGGCGAGGGCCTGTTGCCGAACTGACCATCTAAACAATTTTGTTGGCGAGTGCCTGCTGCTGAGCTGACCATCTAAAAATTTAGGGGTGAGGGTCTGCTGCTGAGCTGACCCTCTAAAATATTATGGTTGAGGGCCTGCTGGTGACCCTCAAAAACATTTTGGTTGAGGGCCTGCTGGTGACCCTCTAAAACATTAGGAACGAGGGCAGCCTAATAAGCATGTTGATATGATGGAGGAGGAGGACGAGAAAAAGAAGATTCAACCATATACCCTTGTTTGTGGTGGAAGGGGTGCATGGGAATACAGTGTATTCAGTACATTATAAACAACACATTTAAAGAGCCTTTATGTTTAGCCGCTTTCCTCTGGTGGAGTAGAGAAGTCATGGTCAATCCAGGCCTTGTTCATTTTGATAAGGGTCAACTGGTCAGCATTTTCAGTTGACAGGCGGATACGCTTATCAGTTATTATGCCCCAGCAGCACTAAATATACGCTCTGACAAAACGCTGGTGGCAGGGCAGGCCAGCACCTCCAAGGCATAGAGCGCCAGTTCGTGGCACGTGTCCAGCTTGGACACCCAACAGTTGTAAGGCACAGAAGGATCATTGAGGACGCTTACACGGTCTGCTACGTACTCCTTCACCATCTTCCAAAATGTTTCCCTCCTTGTGACACTAGGCCGCGCATCAGGGTGAGGGTGCTGGCGGGGTGTCATGAAACTGTCCCAGGCCTTGGAGAGTGTTGCCCTGCCTCTGTTGGAACTGCTGTGTGTTCCCCTTGTCTCCCCTCCTCGGTTGGCAAAAGAACTACGGACTCTGCCGCCAGCGTTGTCAGCTGGAAATTTTTGGAGCAGTTTTTCCACAAGGACCTTCTGGTATTGCACTATTTTTCTCGTCCTCTCCACCACAGTACTGAGAGATGAGAAATTCTCTTTGTAGCGGGGGTCGAGAAGGGTGAACAACCAGTAATCGGTGTTAGCCAAAATGTGTACAACGCGAGGGTCATGGGAAAGGCAGCCTAACATAGATTCATGTGTGCCAAACTACCAACAGAGAAGACTTCACTGTCCTCATCAGGAGGATCACTCTCAATCTTCTCATCCTCCTCTTCTGCCCATCCACGCTGAACAGATGGAGTAAAACTTCCATGGGTACTACCCTCTGTAGCGGAGGCAACCGTCTCCTGCTCCTCCTCCTCATCATCCAATTTGCGCTGTGAAGATGAACTGAGGGTGGTCTGGCTATCACCCTGTGTAATGTCCTCCCCCATTTCCACCTCTTCCACATGTAAAGTGTCGGCCTTAATTTTGAGCAGCAAGCTTTGAGTAGACACAGAAGTGGGATGGTTACGCTGATAATAGCGTTATCACCGCTCACCATCTGTGTTGATTCCTCAAAGTTGCGTAAAACCTCACAGAGGTCAGACATCCATGCCCACTCCTCGCTTGTGAATAGCGTAAGCTAACTGGAAAGGCGACGACTATGTTGCAGCTGGTATTCCACTTCTGCCCTCTGCTGCTCACAAAGCCTGGCCAACATGTGGAACGTCGCACAACAGTCGGTGAGTTGGCAATTGCAAGTGCTGCTGCAGCGTTGCCAGACGAGCGGAAGCTGTCGATGACTTGCGGAAATGGGCACACATGCGGCGCACCTTCACCAGTAGCTCAGGCAAATTGGGGTATGTTTTTAGAAACCGCTGAACCACTAGGTTCAACACGTGGGCTAGGCATGGTATTTGTGTTAGCTTGCCGAGCTCCAAATCCGCCACCAAGTTACGGCCATTATCACACACAACCATGCCTGGTTGTAGCTTAATCTGGTCCCTTATCCCCTGCCACAGCTCTGCGGAGGTGTGCTGTTTGTCACCTAAGCAGATCAGTTTCAGCACGGCCTGTTGCCGCTTCCCCACTGCAGTGCTACACTGCTTCCAGCTACCGGCTGATGGCTGACTGGTGCTGCAAGATGAGAATTCAAAGGTGGAAGTGGAGAAGGAGCCAGATGAAGAGAAGTGGGGGTTGCAGCCACTAATGTAGGTGGCGGCGGAAACCCTGATGGAAGTAGGGCCCTCAATCCTAGACGTCGGTAGCACCTGTGCCATCCCAGGGTACGACTCGCTCCTGGAATCCACAACAATAACCCAGTGTGCCGTCAGGGAAATGTAGCGTCCCTGGCCAAAAGCACTTGTCCATGTGCCAGCCGTTAAGTGGACCTTCCCAGTAACTGCGTTGGCCAGGGCACGGGTGATGTTACGGGACACATGCTGGTGTAAGGCGGGGACGGCACACCGTAAAAAATATTGACGGCTGGGGGAACGCCTCAGTGTCCACAAGCCTAAATGGCAACATTTCCAGGGCCAGCAATTTGGAAAGGTGCACATTTAGTGCTATGGCCTGTTTCGGTATTTGCACTTTCGTTCAAAGGCCTGGGGTATTGACATCTGTACGCTTTGCTGGGACGCAGAAGTGGATGTGCTAGCTGATGGTGCTTGCGAAGCTCCAGGTGCAGGGCGGGAGGCTTTCGGGCCTGCATCTTGGACAGGGGATTGGCCAGCACGTAACACAGGGGAAGAGGAGGCAGTGGTGTGACCCACAGACATTGGTTGTGGACCCAGGCATTCGGCCCACCTATTACGGTGCTTTAATGCCATGTGGCGGATCATTCTGGTGGGGGTGAGGTTGCCAGTGTTCACGCCCCTGCTCATTTTGGTACGGCACAGGTTGCAAATGATAATACTTTTATCGTCCGCACTTTCCTCAAAAAAGTGCCAGACTGTGCAACACCTTTCCCTTGGCAAGGGAGATTGTTGCAAGGGGGTGTTCCGGGGAACAGTTGCGGGCCTGTTTGGTGTGGCCCACCTTCTCCCTTTTGCACCACACTGCCTCTTCCAGCCTGTTGCGGTGCTTCGGATCCTTCCCCCTCTGTACTGCTGTCCTCGCTCGGCTTGCCACCTTCCCAGGTTGGGTCAGTGATTTCATCGTCCACCACCTCCTCTTCCACTTCCTCACTCTGCTCATCATCCTGCCTTGTTGACCTAACAACAACCTCACTCATTGACAACTGTGTCTCATCCTCATCATCAACCTCTTGAGACACTAATTGCTGTTGACTTATTGGCAACTGTGTCTCATCATCATCATCCACCTCGTGAAACACTAATTGCTGTTCCCCACTGTCATCTTCTTGTGACTGTGGATGCTCAAGAGTTTGGGAATCAGGGCACAATATGTCCTCATGTCCCTCTTCAAGCGGGCTTGTCGAGAGGCCCAAATCAAGGAATGGCGATGAAAAGAGCTCCTCGGAATATCAAGTGTGGGATCACTTGTTTGGCATGGTGGGAGGAAGGAGGATCAGGGTAAGGATTGTGTTGACCAAACTCTTGGCTACTGAGACTGGATTTTGTGGAAGACGAGGTGGTGCTTAACCGACTGGAAGCATTATCTGCTAAAATCCAACTGACCACCTGGTCGCACTGGTCTGACTTCTAGAGTGGTGTCCTGCGCCGCCCTGCAAACTGGGACATGAAGCTAGGTATCGTGGATGAGTGTGTTTCTTGTGCTCTGGCAGCAGACACAGTGTCACCACGCTCAGGGCCACGGCCTCTGCGTGCACCATCAGCAGGAAGGCCACTTCCCCGTCCCTTACTGCTCGCCTTGCGCATATTAAATGGTATATATGCTTGCAAGTATGTCACATGTACAGTAGCGCAGGTTTTGTAAGTGTATGCGCAAATAAAGTACACAGAATGTCACAGATATTCTTAGGATGCGCACACGTTAAACAGGAGATGTAGCGCAAGTAATGTCACAGCGGACCCCGTCTACGGAAAAAGTACACTGGATGTCACAGATATTTTTAGGCTGGGCATACGTTACACAGGAGATGTAGCGCAGATAATGTCGCTGTCTGCAGCAGCCAAACAATTGCAAGATATTTAGCGCAGGTTGCGCTAAGAATATACAGTACAGACCAAAAGTTTGGACACACCTTCTCATTCAAAGAGTTTTCTTTATTTTCATGACTATGAAAATTGTAGATTCACACTGAAGGCATCAAAACTATGAATTAACACATGTGGAATTATATACATAACAAACAAGTGTGAAACAACTGAAAACATGTCATATTCTAGGTTCTTCAAAGTAGCCACCTTTTGCTTTGATTACTGCTTTGCACACTCTTGGCATTCTCTTGATGAGCTTCAAGAGGTAGTCCCCTGAAATGGTTTTCACTTCACAGGTGTGCCCTGTCAGGTTTAATAAGTGGGATTTCTTGCCTTATAAATGGGGTTGGGACCATCAGTGGCGTTGAGGAGAAGTCAGGTGGATACACAGCTGATAGTCCTACTGAATAGACTGTTAGAATTTGTATTATGGCAAGAAAAAAGCAGCTAAGTAAAGAAAAACGAGTGGCCATCATTACTTTAAGAAATGAAGGTCAGTCAGTCAGCCGAAAAATTGGGAAAACTTTGAAAGTAAGGGCTATTTGACCATGAAGGAGAGTGATGGGGTGCTGCGCCAGATGACCTGGCCTCCACAGTCACCGGACCTGAACCCAATCGAGATGGTTTGGGGTGAGCTGGACCGCAGAGTGAAGGCAAAAGGGCCAACAAGTGCTAAGCATCTCTGGGAACTCCTTCAAGACTGTTGGAAGACCATTTCAGGGGACTACCTCTTGAAGCTCATCAAGAGAATGCCAAGAGTGTGCAAAGCAGTAATCAAAGCAAAAGGTGGCTACTTTGAAGAACCCAGAATATGACATATTTTCAGTTGTTTCACACTTGTTTGTTATGTATATAATTCCACATGTGTTAATTCATAGTTTTGAATTTTCATAGTCATGAAAATAAAGAAAACTCTTTGAATGAGAAGGTGTGTCCAAACTTTTGGTCTGTACTGTATATTGCTGCCAGATACAACCATAGTCCTTAAAAGGACTTTTGGGTCTATAACAAGTATAAAAACTAAAATATTCCTATTTCAATCCCTACACTATCTGTCCCTTCCTATGATCAGCTCTCCCTAACTTATACTGAGCCGAACACGTGTCATCGGGTGCTATATAGCGTTCCGGCCAGCTAATCACTGTAATGCCAGTAACCAACATGGCTGCAGCATTACAGTGAGGGCAGCACTTACTTGCACGTTTATTGGCTGTGTAGCAGCGAAAAAACGTGCGGGGAGGAGACTCGATCATCGCGTTCGAGCACATGCGGTATTAGGCTGAACACACATGTTTAGAGCATCGCCATGCTCGAGCCTAACTAGTTTTTGGCCGAGCATGCTCAATCAACACTAGTTATTATTATTCTCCATGCACTGGTTATTATTACCCTCCATGTACTGGTTATTATTACCCTCCATGTTTTGGTTATTATTAACCTCCATGTACTGGTTATTATTACCCTCCATGTACTCATTACAAATGCTCGCAGTTTAGGGAATAAGATCAATGAACTTGAGTCTATAATGGCATCTGAGAATATAGATTTAGTGGCTATTACTGAGACATGGTTCAATGGGAGTAATGACTGGGATATAACAATACCAGGGTTCTCTCAATATAGGAAAGACAGAGAAGGCAAGAAAGGGGGAGGGGTGGCCCTGTATGTGAAAGATACGATAAAATCTAATTTAATACAAGTTAGCGAGACCAATTTAGAGTCAGTTTGTGTTACCTTGCAGCTTGATAATCACAAGGTGACTCGTGTAGGTGTGATATATAGACCACCTAGCCAAGTCAAAGAATTAGAAGATCTACTAGTTGAGGAAATAGCTAAAATGACATTGAAAGGAAAAGTTATCATTATGGGAGACTTCAATCTTTCTGATGTAAACTGTAAAACCAAAATAGCTAGTTCTGCCAGGAGTACAGATATTCTAAATTCCCTACTGGGATTATCTCTACAGCAAGTAGTGGAGGAGCCAACCCGGAAGGAGGCCATTTTATATTTAGTATTCACAAATGGGAATTTGGTATCTGATTTTACTGTAGGGGAAAGCTTGGGATCTAGTGATGACCAGTCAGTGTGGTTTACTATAAGTACAGTCACTGAGTCACAACACACAAAAACAAAAGTTTAAGATTTTAGAAAAACAGACTTTTCTAAAATTAGATTAGTGGTATACGAGTCCCTATCAGATTGGAACAGTTTCATTGGAGTCCAGGAGAAATGGGACTACTTAAAAGTGGCACTATTGAAGGCAACAGAAAATTGCATTAGGCTTGTCAGTAAAAGCAAAAAAAAAGGAAGAGACCACTGTGGTACTCAGCAGAAGTGGCCACAATCATTAAAAACAAAAAGATAGCATTTAGGAATTATAAAAAAAAAACTAAACGAGGATGACAGGGAAATTTATAAGATTAAGCAGAGAGAGGCCAAACAAGTTATAAGAGCTTCTAAAGCACAGGCAGAAGATAAATTAGCTCAGTCAGGGAAAAAAGGCGAGAAGGCATTCTTCAGATACATAAATAATAAAAAGGAAACTAAAACAAGGAATTACCAAATTAAAAACAAAAGAAGGAAGGTATATGGAACAAGATGAAGAACTAGCTGACTGCCTCAATGAATACTTCTGTTCAGTCTTTACGAAGGAAAATGAAGGAAAAGGACCTCAGTTAGGAAAGAAGACTAATAATGAATCTTTTGATGCATGTGTCTTTACAGAGGAAGAGGTTCTAAGTCAGCTGTCTAAAATTAATACAAATAAGTCACAGGGGTCTGATGGGATACACCCAAAGCTATTAAAAGAGCTCAGCGGTGAACTAGCAAAACCATTAACAGATTTATTTAACCAATCACTGGCAACAGGAGTCATCCCAGAAGTTTGGAAATTAGCAAATGTTGTGCCCATTCACAAGAAAGGTAGTAGGGAGGAATCGGGCAACTATAGGCCAGTAAGCCTGACATCAATAGTGGGGAAATTAATGGAAACCATACTTAAGGAGAGGATTGTGGAACATCTAAAATCCATGGATTGAAAGATGAAAAACAGCATGGGTTTACTTCAGGGAGATCATGTCAAACTAATCTTATTGATTTTTTTGATTGGGTGACTAAAATAATAGATGGAGGAGGTGCAGTAGACATCGCTTATCTGAACTTCAGTAAGGCTTTTGATACCGTCCCACATAGAAGGCTTATCAATAAATTGCAGTCTTTGTGCTTGGACTCCCATATTGTGGAATGGATTAGGCAGTGGCTGAGGGACAGACAGAGGGTTGTAGTCAATGGAGTATATTCAGACCAAGGACTTGTTACCAGTGGGTAACTCAGGGATCTGTTCTGGGACCCATATTGTTTAATATATTTATCAGTGAATTGCAGAAGGCCTCGATGGTAAGGTGTGTCTTTTTGCTGATGACACAAAGATTTGTAACAGGGTTGATGTTCCTGGAGGGATACACCAAATGGAAAAGGATTTAGGAAAACTATAGGAATGGTCAAAAATCTGGCAACTAAAATGTAATGTGGATAAGTGCAAGATAATGCACCTGGGACGTAAAAACCCAAGAGCAGAATATACAATCAGTGATACAGTCCTAACCTCAGTGTCTGAGGAAAGGGATTTAGGGGTCATTATTTCAGAAGACCTAAAGGTAGGCAGACCATGTCATAGAGCAGCAGGAGATGCTAGCAGAATGCTGGGGTGTATAGGGAAAGGCATTACCAGTAGACAGAGGGGGCGCTCATGCCGCTCTACAGAGCACTAGTGAGACCTCATCTGGAGTATTGTGCTCAGTATTGGAGACCATATCTCCAGAAGGATATTGATACTTTGGAGAGAGTTCAGAGAAGAGCTACTAAACTGGTACATGGATTGCAGGATAAAACTTACCAGGAAAGATTAAAGGACCTTAACATGTATAGCTTGGAAGAAAGACGAGACAGAGGGGAGATGAGAGAAACTGCTAAATACATAAAGGGAATCAACAAGGTAAAAGAGGAGAGAAGATTTACAAGAAGAAAAACTGCTACAAGAGGACATAGTTTTAAATTAGAGGGGCAAAGGTTTAAAAGTAGAGGCGGGACGAATCCAATTTTTTTTCAAATCCGAATCCGAAAAGGTTCTCGAATATATCGAATCTTTCGAATCTCGAATCCTACGAATCCTGTACATAATTGTGTGAACGGTGTAAGAAACAAATTCAGACCGCGTCAGTTTGTCTGAACCTCCACCTCCCAGTCACGGTCGCACCCTATATGACGGCGATCGTTACTCCCCTGCTCCTATCACTACAGAACATACAGGGTAATACAGCGCCACATACCTCTTACATCCAGTGACATCTCCTTTGATGTAGATGTTCTCTTGTCTCATCTTCTCCATTCAGACCTTCAGACCAGACCACCATTTTTCAGCCATTTTTCATCTCTGCAGTTTGATTTAAAAAAATCTTAGTTTACTACTTTTCCATCATCCTCCCATCTTCTGGACAAATCATCCTAACACCCCCAATACTGTTCCGCTGTGCTCCCCAATACTATACTGCAGAAACAGATAATACCCATGATAATACTAGTACCACACAGAGCCCCCCATATAAAATACCCCTTCTTTGTGGCCTCAGTAGATGCCCCCATAGTGCCACCCAATAATGTGCCAATAGGAAGTGGCCCCACAGTGCCACCCAATAATGTGCCAGTAAGTGTCCCCATAGATGCCCCCCTTATCATGTGCCAGTATCAAATGCCTCTCTCCTCCCCCCATGTGCCAGTATCAAGTGAGGAGTGCCTCTCTCCTCCCCCCCATGTCCCGGTATCATAGTGCCACTCCCCCCCCAATGTGCCAGTATTATAGTGCCATCTCCCCCCATAATGTGCCAGTATCATAGTGCCATTTACCCCCCAATGTGCCAGTATTATAGTGCCATCTCCCCCCCATAATGTGCCAGTATCATAGTGCCATCTCCCCCCCAATGTGCCAGTATCATAGTGCCATTTCCCCACCAATGTGCCAGTATTATAGTGCCATCTCCCCCCATAATGTGCCATTATCATAGTGCCATCTCCCCCCATAATGTGCCAGTATCATAGTGCCATCTCCCCCAATGTGCCAGTATAATAGTGCCATCTCCCCCAATGTGCCAGTATCATAGTGCCATTTCCCCCCATAATGTGCCAGTATTATAGTGCCACCTCCCCCCATAATGTGCCAGTATCATAGTGCCATCTCCCCCCATAATGTGCCAGTATCATAGTGCCATCTCCCCCCAATGTGCCAGTATCATAGTTCCATCTCCCCCATAATGTGCCAGTATCATAGTGCCATCTCCCCCCATAATGTGCCAGTATCATAGTGCCATCTCCCCCCATAATGTGCCAGTATCATAGTGCCATCTCCCCCCATAATGTGCCAGTATTATAGTGCCACCTCCCCCCATAATGTGCCAGTATCATAGTGCCTCCCCCCCCAATGTGCCAGTAGTATCATAGTGCCATCTCCCCCCATAATGTGCCAGTATTATAGTGCCACCTCCCCCCATAATGTGCCAGTATCATAGTGCCATCTCCCCCCATAATGTGCCAGTATTATAGTGCCACCTCCCCCCATAATGTGCCAGTATCATAGTGCCTCCCCCCCCAATGTGCCAGTAGTATCATAGTTCCATCTCCCCCATAATGTGCCAGTATCATAGTGCCATTTCCCCCCATAATGTGCCAGTATCATAGTGCCATCTCCCCCCATAATGTGCCAGTATTATAGTGCCACCTCCCCCCATAATGTGCCAGTATCATAGTGCCTCCCCCCCAATGTACCAGTAGTATCATAGTGCCATCTCCTCCCATAATGTGCCAGTATCATAGTGCCTCCCCCCCAATGTGCCAGTAGTATCATAGTGCCTCTCACCTCTCCCCCTCGCCAATGTGCCAGTAACAGATAAAAAAAAAAAAAACACTTTTACTTACCTCCGCTGCGATGCAGGCCTCTTCTGGCCTGTGTCCCGCGCTGAACGGCTCAGACGGCGCAATGACGTCATAGCGCCGCCTGCACCGGCCTCTGATAGGCTGCAGGCCTTGTGCCGGCAGCCTATCAGAGGAACAGGGAAAGGAAATGCCTCTCCCTCCCCTGTCGCAGCAGCGAAGCGCTCATCTTCAAGAGTGCCCTGCCGCCGCCACCACCAGTCTGGGCACCACCGGGATTTGTCGGATTCGTATCTGGTAAATTACGTCGGGATTCGAGTCCACGAATCCCACAAATCCAGAAAGATTCAAGGGATTCCTGGATTCGACGAATCCCCCGTCCCATCTCTATTTAAAAGTAATATCAGGAAGTATTCCTTTACTGAGAGAGTAGTGGATGCATGGAATAGCCTTCCTGCAGAAGTGGTAGCTGCAAATACAGTGAAGGGGTTAAGCATGCATGGGATAGGCATAAGGCCATCCTTCATATAAGATAGGGCCGGGGGCTATCCATAGTACTCAGTATATTGGGCAGACTGGATGGGCCAAATGGTTCTTATCTGCCGACACATTCTAGGTTTCTAGGTTTCTATGTTATTATTACCCTCCATGTACTGGTTATTATTACCCTCCATGTACTGGTTATTATTACCCTCCATGTACTGGTTATTATTACCCTTCATGTACCAGTTATTACTACCCTCCTCGTACTGGTTATTATTACCCTTCGTATACTGGTTTTTATTACCCTCCATGTAGTGGTTATTACTACCCTCCTCGTACTGGTTATTATTACCCTCCATGTACCAGTTATTATTACCCTTCATGTACCAGTTATTATTACTCTTCGTGTACTGGTTATTATTACCCTTCCTGTACTGGTTATTATTACCCTCCATGTAGTGGTTATTATTACCCTCAATGTACTGGTTAGTATTACCCTCCATGTACCAGTTATTATTACCCTTCATGTACCAGTTATTATTACTCTCCATGTACCAGTTATTATTACCCTTCATGTACCAGTTATTATTACTCTCCTCGTACTGGTTATTATTACTCTTCATGTACTGGTTATTATTACTCTTCATGTACTGGTTATTATTACTCTCCATGTACTGGTTATTATTACTCTCCATGTACTAGTTATTATTATCCTTTGTGTACCAGTTATTATTACCCTCCTCGTACTGGTTATTATTACTCTCCATTTACTGGTTATTATTACCTTCCATGTACTGGTTATTATAACCCTTCGTGTACCAGTTATTACCCTCCTCGTACTGGTTTTTATTGCTCTTCATGTACTGGTTATTATTACCCTCCATGTACTGGTTATTATTACCCTCCATGTACTGGTTATTATTAATCTCCATGTACCAGTTATTATTACCCTTCGTGTACCAGTTATTATTACTCTCCATGTACCAGTTATTATTACCCTTCGTGTACCAGTTATTATTACTCTCCTCGTACTGGTTATTATTGCTTTCCATGTACTAGTTATTATTACCCTCGATGTACTGGTTTTTTATTACCCTCCATGTACTGGTTATTATAACCCTTCGTGTACCAGTTATTACTACCGTCCTCGTACTGGTTTTTATTGCTCTTCATGTACTGGTTATTATTACCCTCCATGTACTGGTTATTATTACCCTCCATGTACTGGTTATTATTACCCTCCATGTACCAGTTATTATTACCCTTCGTGTACCAGTTATTATTACTCTCCATGTACCAGTTATTATTACCCTTCGTGTACCAGTTATTATTACTCTCCTCGTACCGGTTATTATTACTCTCCGTGTACTGGTTATTATTACTCTCCATGTACTGGTTATTATTACCCTCCATTTACTGGTTATTATTACCCTTCGTGTACCAGTTATTATTACACTCCTTGTATGGGTTATTATTACCCATCATGTACCACTTATTATTACCCTCCATGTACTGGTTATTATTACCCTTCATGTACCAGTTATTATTACCCTCCATGTACTGGTTATTATTACCCTTCATGTACTGGTTATTATTACCCTTCATGTACCAGTTATTATTACCCTTCATGTACCAGTTATTATTACCCTCCTTGTATTGGTTATTATTACTCTCCATGTACTGGTTATTATTACCCTCCATTTACTGGTTATTATTACCCTTCGTGTACCAGTTATTATTACCCTCCATGTACTGGTTATTATTACTCTCCATGTACTGGTTATTATTACCCTCCATGTACTGGTTATTATTACTCTTCATGTACCAGTTATTATTACCCTCCATGTACTGGTTACCTTCCTTTAGCAGGGTCTATCAGACGTCTTTCACTCCCATCTTCTCAGTCTCTGACCGTCCCAAGTCTTCAGGTTGTCACCTCATTAATAAGAAGGGAAACGCTGAGTCTTAGGAGTACTGGAGGAGCCACCGTCCAGCCCCTCATCATCATCCTCCTGTCTGCACACATTATCCTGCTGATCACATCAGATGGTAATGGAAGGAAAATAACTGACCCCCCCCCCCCTGTATAAATATCAGACACTCATTATTATTATTATGTCAGATGCTGAAATATGCAGCAGACGGACGGTGACACCACCTTTCCAGGCACAGCTCAGACTGAAGATGGAGACTGCCGGCTCACAAGTCACTGCCTGTATCCTACATGTAGCAGAGCTGAGATTGTCACTTGGCACATCTCATTGTAATGTATTCAGTAAGGGTATTACTAGTGTTGCCACCTTTCCCAACAAAGAGGCTGTAGTCGTGGAGCGTGGCTTAACACTGGGATGTCATAATGTGGCTCCCAGAATTAATAGTGCCCCCAGTAATAGTAATGCCTCTATTAGTGCCCCCAGTAATAGTAATGCCTCTATTAGTGCCCCCAGTAATAGTAATGCCCCCCAGAATGAATAATGATGAGATACTAACTGGGTTGCAACCCTACGTATTACACAAACTGTGATGTTACATAGGACTGCAGGTGACATCTACTACATTATCTGTTTTCAGAGAGTTATCACTGTGTTATCTGTGGTGTTACATAGGACTGCAGGTGACATCTACTACATTATCTGTACTCAGAGAGTTATCACTGTGTTATCTGTGGTGTTACATAGGACTGCATGTGACATCTACTACATTATCTGTGCTCAGAGAGTTATCACTGTGTTATCTGTGGTGTTACATAGGACTGCAGGTGACATCTACTACATTATCTGTACTCAGAGAGTTATCACTGTGTTATCTGTGGTGTTACATAGGACTGCAGGTGACATCTACTACATTATCTGTACTCAGAGAGCTATCACTGTGTTATCTGTGATGTTACATAGGACTGCAGGTGACATCTACTACATTATCTGTACTCAGGGAGATATCACTGTGTTATCTGTGGTGTTACATAGGACTGCAGGTGACATCTACTACATTATCTGTACTCAGAGAGTTATCACTGTGTTATCTGTGGTGTTACATAGGACTGCAGGTAACATCTACTACATTATCTGTACTCAGAGAGTTATCACTGTGTTATCTGTGGTGTTACATAGGACTGCATGTGACATCTACTACATTATCTGTTTTCAGAGAGTTATCACTGTGTTATCTGTGGTGTTACATAGGACTGCAGGTGACATCTACTACATTATCTGTTTTCAGAGAGTTATCACTGTGTTATCTGTGGTGTTACATAGGACTGCAGGTGACATCTACTACATTATCTGTACTCAGAGAGTTATCACTGTGTTATCTGTGGTGTTACATAGGACTGCATGTGACATCTACTACATTATCTGTGCTCAGAGAGTTATCACTGTGTTATCTGTGGTGTTACATAGGACTGCAGGTGACATCTACTACATTATCTGTACTCAGAGAGTTATCACTGTGTTATCTGTGGTGTTACATAGGACTGCAGGTGACATCTACTACATTATCTGTTTTCAGAGAGTTATCACTGTGTTATCTGTGGTGTTACATAGGACTGCAGGTGACATCTACTACATTATCTGTACTCAGAGAGTTATCACTGTGTTATCTGTGGTGTTACATAGGACTGCATGTGACATCTACTACATTATCTGTGCTCAGAGAGTTATCACTGTGTTATCTGTGGTGTTACATAGGACTGCAGGTGACATCTACTACATTATCTGTACTCAGAGAGTTATCACTGTGTTATCTGTGGTGTTACATAGGACTGCAGGTGACATCTACTACATTATCTGTACTCAGAGAGCTATCACTGTGTTATCTGTGATGTTACATAGGACTGCAGGTGACATCTACTACATTATCTGTACTCAGGGAGATATCACTGTGTTATCTGTGGTGTTACATAGGACTGCAGGTGACATCTACTACATTATCTGTACTCAGAGAGTTATCACTGTGTTATCTGTGGTGTTACATAGGACTGCAGGTAACATCTACTACATTATCTGTACTCAGAGAGTTATCACTGTGTTATCTGTGGCGTTACATAGGACTGCATGTGACATCTACTACATTATCTGTGCTCAGAGAGTTATCACTGTGTTATTTGTGGTGTTACATAGAACTGCAGATGACATCTACTACATTATCTATACTCAGAGAGTTATCACTGTGTTATCTGAGGTGTTACATAGGACTGCAGATGACATCTACTTCATTATCTGTACTCAGAGAGTTATCACTGTGTTATCTGAGGTGTTACATAGGACTGCAGATGACATCTACTTCATTATCTGTACTCAGAGAGTTATCACTGTGTTATCTGTGGTGTTACATAGGACTGCAGGTGACATCTACTACATTATCTGTGCTCAGAGAGTTATCACTGTGTTATCTGTGGTGTTACATAGAACTGCAGATGACATCTACTACATTATCTATACTCAGAGAGTTATCACTGTGTTATCTGAGGTGTTACATAGGACTGCAGATGACATCTACTACATTATCTGTACTCAGAGAGTTATCACTGTGTTATCTGTGGTGTTACATAGGACTGCAGGTGACATCTACTACATTATCTGTACTCAGAGAGTTATCACTGTGTTATCTATGGTGTTACATAGGACTGCAGGTAGTAGAGCAGAGGATGGGAGTGGTAGAGGCTATAACAGTCAATCACAGTTGCAGGGACAGGAGGACACACTCTTTCTTCTCCCGGGGCCCATCCTGATGTTGGGGATCCTGTATTTGAGGTGCCCGGGAAGTTTCGTTTGTATGGATACAAGGCAGGGCGTGTAGCGGGCAATGGCCGACGCATGGTGTAGGTAACCAGGCTAAATGTATTCAATAAATGTCTCTTTTCTGAAAATAGGAGTACATTCAACGATAGCAAAACACATTTCCCAGTGTTCACAGTGCGATTCTGTGCAGATAACAATGTATGGATTTAGGCAAGGATGGGAGTTCTGGACCTCTTCCCTCTCTGTCAGTCCCAAGTCTTCTCCTGCAGAATCTATGGCGGGCAGTGGTAGTTACATAATGGTAGCTGTAATGCCCACTGCAGGATACAGGGCATTAGTTATACGACTGGCGAAGGTGTGAAGCCATATCATCCTCAAGATCATATCATTACCATCTATTGTAGAGCAGTATAGCGTGTAGTGAGGCCCCATCGCCTCACCCCCTACACTGCTCTGCAAGTGCGGACAACCAGTCCTGCTCACATTCTAGGACAGGTTGCTGGCAGAGATTTTCCCAGAGAAACCCTTTAAATGACAAACAATTTGAAGATACCGCCTGCTCTGGGGTACTGTACACTCCCCTGTTGAAAGGCAAGCCGTCCTCAGATTGGTGCTTGAATCCATCTGTGGCAGCAGGATACCTATGCTTAGAGATGTACTGTAGGTACTAGCTGGCTCCCTTTCTATGTTCTTCAGCTGCAAGAAGAAAAGGGTTAATGCACATGCACAAAGTGTTAAATAATAGGGACTGAATAAAAGTTAAATACACAGTGGAATCCCCAGGCATACTGACAGTGCTTAGTCACATATGAAGTCATCCAGGGTGACAGTGGTGGGCTCCCAGAAGCACTGACTTTTTATATGGACATAGAGCAGGGACTCCTAAGCAGCCTGGCCAGGTGGCAACCTTATGTGTGCAGTATTTGCCTCCTGTGCAGGCCCCGTGTGGAGTCTCTTCCTCCTGTGCAGTTACTGCGTGCAGTATTTTGCTCCTGTGCAGTCACTGTGTGCAGTCTCTTACTCCTGTGCAGTCTTTGTGCAGTGTACTCAAGTTGTGTGCAGTAGGTGTTTCTGGGTGATGTAGTGCAATAGACACTAACCTGGTACGGCTGACTCTCTGCAAGGGCAGGTATAGGTAGAAATAGTTCGTGACGCCAGTGCCAAGTAAACGGTGGCACGCCGTTTGCGGATGCAGGAATAAATTGAGGAAACGTAGTATTAAAACAGAACTCCAACTTTAGTAGTTTTCCAGCAGAGACAATAGTGGAATCGCAGTTCCTTGGCATACAGTCGATTTTGCAATTCAGTTGATGCAGGCAATTCAGTTACAGCAAGGTAATTACAGAGTGTTGAACACAGGACTTGCAGCACAGGAGCTTGCACTCCAATTCCGTCTGATCCTGGAATATAGCATCTCTTCACCAAGGCCCATCAACCTATTTCCGGCTTTATATCCTTGGCTATAGCTTCCACAAGTACCTCCTCTGTCTTTCTGAGTACCTCTTGCTTTCCTGATCTTTGCCTCTGTCTCTCTCAGCTTCTGAACACTTCCTCAGGCTCTAGAAACTTCTGAGCTCTGGTCTAGACTGACTTCTGCACTCCACACTAGATCAGGTTACACTGACTTTCCCTTCCTTGTCTGGGCCTTATATAAACTAGGGCTCCCTAGCTCCCTCTAATGCCTAAGAGCTGGAATGACACCCCTAGCCGGCCTGTACTTGCAAGTTTCATAGCAACAGGGAAATACATGCATTACATTACATGACATTTTATAAAACTGACATATACCAACTTCTCCATAACTAAGGAGGGACGACAGCACACCAAGTGACACTTTGGTAGTGACGGGTATTACAGTCCCCGTACACTACATACCCCACTGCTTTAAGCTGAGTACGACCTCGTACTCCATCATGGGTCGCCCAACTGGAATCTCTACCTGTAATAGAAAATAGAGACATGCAGGCATACATACATGTAATTCATCTGCATTTACATTTACATCAGGTCCAATTGGCAAAGGTGAAGTGTGGTGACAAGGGGCGTCGTTCTCTTCTCCTCAGGATAGTGAATGGAACGGGGGCGCTGACCTGGCACAGCGTAACATTATAACCAGGATAGTCCATGACAATGAATAAGTCCATGATAGAACAGCAAAATAACGGAACTACCCAGGAGTTTCCCGTGGGTGTATCACAGGCAAGGGCTCACGTGGAGGAGTCCATTCTTGCGCACAAATGTCAAGTAAAGTATTGCCCGTGGCAACTGTTTGGGAGGAGACACCACCAGAATAATCAAAGTCTCCTAAACGGACTGGCGGACGTCCCCTGGTCATCCGGGTAGACCTTCTCAGTACAGGGGTCTCCTCTTCCCTTAGCAACGAAGTAGAAGGGACAGGAGCAACAGGAGGGTCTCCATCAGTGAGACCCTGGTCAGGAACAACTGGAACAACTGGAACAACAGGAAAGACTGGAACAACAATATCCACAAGAGGGGAAACTGGATCCGGGGCATCTTGAACCGGCTCTTCTGGAGGTGAAGAAACAGCAGGGGCCGGAGCAGGCACCAGCAAATTCAACCAAGGCGTCAGAAGCCAATGCATGGGATCAGCGTCATACCTCAGATTACTAACAGCCTGCATAGGATCCTCGGGCTGTATTGCTGACTCTGACACAGGATATTCAGATCCAGAACTCTCGGCACTAGGTTCTGGTGTCAGGCAGAGCTTCAACCGGTTTCGGTGTACAATTTGGGATCCCTTGTCTTCCCGGGTGATCTCATAAGTGTGAGTTCCAACATTTGGGATTGCAGTGACAACATAAGGACTTCGCTCCCACTTACTGTCCAATTTGCTGGTACGACGGTTATTCTTTAACCATACCACGGCCCCTATGGTCAAGGGTTCTGCATGGGCTGCCTGATCATAGTCTCTCTGCTGTCGGTCTCTAGCAAGGTCCATACGTTCCTGAACAATGGCTTTGGCTGCATCCAATCGCCTTTGGTGCTCAGCAACCCAGTCGGTGTTAGGTAATGGGTTAATGCAATCAGGCACATGTATGTCCAATGAATGATCAGCAGGCAATGTCCCTTGGCGCCCAAACATCAAGTAAAAAGGGGTATACCCGGTGGAACAATGTATGGTATGATTGTATGTGAACATGAGCTGTGGCAACAGACTGGGCCAATCTCCTCTGCTCTCAGGAGGCACGGCCCTCAGCATCTCTATCAAGGTCTGATTCATTTTTTCACATAATCCGTTACCTTGAGGATGGTAGGCCGTCGTCCGGATCTTCTTACAGTTGTGTAAGCGGCACAGTTCATGGAACAGATGGGACTCAAAAGCAGGTCCTTGATCGGTGAGGATCTTTTCTGGACATCCATAGGGCAGGAGGAAGTGCTTCCAGAACATTTCGGCTGTAGTCTTGGCTGTCTGGTCTCTCACAGGCACTGCTACAACAAACTTTGTGAAATGGTCAATAATAGTCATGGCATAAGCATACCCTGAGCGACTAGGCTCCAGTTTTACATGGTCGATGGCGACAAGTTCAAGAGGACGGGTACTTACAATGGGTCTCAGTGGTGCCCTCTGATCATGGTGCTCACTTCGTTTCAAGGCACAGGCTACACACTCTCGACACCACTTCTCCATGTCTTCTCTCATGCCTACCCAGTAAAACCGCTGGCGGATAGTAGCTTCAGTCTTTTGGACCCCAAAGTGACCGGATTGATTGTGGTACATCTCCAACACCATACCTGCATCTCGTCGGGGTATGAGAATCTGGTGCACTCTCTCGTTGGACACTGGGTCTAGGCTTCTCCGTAGCAATAGGCCCTTTTGTATGAAGAGCTGATGGCGCTGTCTCCACAGTTTGATGAGCTCAGGATCTGCACTCTTACGCCGAATCCTCTCAGGGGCTCTGCCACTAGTAATGAAGTCCAACAACTCACCCAGCACTATACTTTCAGACTGTAGTTTCACCCACCTTTCTTCTTTAGGTTCAGGCCTACTGGAGGGTGAAGGAACTGCAGCTCTGTTATTGGTAGCTCGAGCCTGATCCTGTTGAGCAAATTTGTTATAGAAAGCCGGCATCTCTACATCTTCCCAAGCATCTCGCACATCATCAGGAGCTGTCTCTGTGGGAAGCCTGGATAAAGCATCAGCGTTATCATTAGTACGTCCAGCACGATACTTTACAGAGAAATTATAGTTGGCAAGGCGAGAGGCCCATCTCTGCTCCAAGGCCCCCAATCTAGCTGTATTGAGATGTGCCAGAGGGTTATTGTCAGTGAATGCAATGAACGGGGTGGCGGCTAGATAATCCTTGAATTTTTCTGTCACCGCCCACACTAATGCCAGGAACTCTAGTTTGAAGGAACTATAATTCTGGTCATTTTTCTCAGCTCCTTTCAGGGAGCGGCTTGCATAAGCTATCACTCTCTCTTTTCCCTCTTGGATTTGGGCTAACACAGCTCCCAGGCCTCGCTTGCTAGCATCAGTATAGAGATGGAAGGGCTTGCTATAATCTGGATAACCTAACACTGGAGGCTCGGTCAGTTTCTTTTTTAGCAATTGGAACGCTATCTCTCTTTTCTCATTCCACTCAATGGGCACAGGAGTTCTAGGACTCTTTTTGGGTTGCCCCCTCAAGAGCTCCTGGATAGGATCAGCTATTTGAGCAAAATGGGGGATAAAACGTCTATAGTAGCCGGCAAAACCCAGGAAACTCCTCACCTCTTTGACGGTAGTAGGAACCGGCCAATTACGGACAGCTGCTAATTTATCAGGGTCAGGTTGCACGCCCTCTCCGCTTACTACATGCCCCAGGTATCTTACTGCAGGTTTGAGCAGGTGACACTTGGATGGCTTTACCTTCAAGCCATATTTGATAAGGATTTCAAATACTTCTGCCAAATGTTTCAGATGGTCCTCATATGTTTTTGAGTACACAATGACGTCATCTAGATACAGCAGCACTGTTTCGAAGTTTTTGTGACCCAAACACCGTTCCATTAGTCTCTGGAAAGTTCCTGGTGCATTACATAGCCCGAACGGCATACAATTGAATTCGAACAGGCCCATGGGAGTAGTGAAGGCAGTCTTTTCTCTATCTGCAGGGGCCATGGGTACTTGCCAGTAGCCACTGGTCAAGTCCAATGTGGAGAAATAGGCAGAGGAGCCCAGAGCAGTTAGTGACTCCTCAATGCGGGGCAGTGGGTATGCATCTTTGTGGGTTATTTGATTAATTTTCCTATAATCCACACAGAAACGGATACTACCGTCCTTCTTCTTTACAAGAACCAGGGGTGCAGCCCACGGACTACGGCTGTCCCGGATTACATTAGAGTCTTTCATCTCTTGGATCATTTCCTTTACAGTCTGATATGAAGTAGGCGGTAAAGGTCTGTATCTCTCCTTGATAGGAGGGTGAGAGCCAGTAGGTATGGTGTGTTGTATGACACTAACCTCTCCATAGTCAGTAGCATGCTTACTGAAGGCCTGGTGGTGCTCCTTGACAAGCTGTAGAATCCCTTCTTGTTGATGTTGGGGGGTAGTCTCGTCCCCTACATGGAGCTCCTCCCACCAGGGCACTTGTGGCTGGGTCACCGGCGAACATCTGCTGTCTGCAGCTGGCGGCTTTTCTGTCACTGGAAGACGAATGATGTCTTGGAAGGACACCTGGGACAGCTGGGCAACAGGGCAATGCTTAGTAAGCGCAACAGGATGATCACTCAGGTTAATCAGACGGACAGGTACTTTACCTTGGGAGACGTTCACCAGGCACTTGGCAGCTCTCACATAAGGGTAATCCTCCATCTGGATTGGTTCCACCAGGGCTGGATAATCTCGGCCTTGGACTCCCAGGACAGCACGACACCATAAAAGAGTTTGAGAATTAGGAGGCAAAGTCACAGGCTTAATATCACGGATCCTGGCAGTACAAATTTCTCCTTTCCCATTAGCAAACCTCTGCTGGGCACTTAACACAGTAATAGTCTTTTGAATCACCCTCCTGGATGCAGAGGAAGCAGTGGGCAAAGTCTGATGTAATACGGCAAGTATTTCTGAATAACAGTTTTTGAAGACATTGGTGCCTAGAATGACAGGATGTCCTCCTCTGTCACCGGCCTGTACTACGATCACCCCCTGTTGCGGTAAGGTTACTTCTCCCACCTGCAGGGTGGGTTCCCAGTATCCATGAATCTTTACTGGTTTGCCATTGCTGGCGATAATTTCCACCCAGGATTCAGGCGGTTGGGTCAACTGGTTGGCGTCCCAGAACTTTTCAAATGCAGGCAGCTGAATAGTAGTGACCTGAGACCCAGTATCTAATAGGGCTTCAAAGGGGACCCCGTTGATCTCTATATTGATTTTAGGATGGGATCCTACATAACGTGGCATCCAATTTGGATCCTCTGGACCTAGTGTTCTACCTCCCGAGGGGTGGTCCTCAGCCTCAGGGGTTGCCCGTTTAACTGCCAGCACGTGGATTCTGTGTGTCCCAGCTTTTTGCAGTATGTACACACGGGCTTCTTGCGACCTCTATTACGCCTCCCAGGATCCCTGGGGTGAGTCTCTTGGTAAGGAGGTGGGAACGGCCTAGGAGGTGACAGGAATTCTTCATCTAGCATTATGGGTTTTTCCCATTCCTCTATTTTTCTGCACACTTTCTCTAGACTTTTAGTGAGGTGATTTACTTGCTCTGTCAGCATGGCAATAGTATCAGTAGCTGACACTTGAACAGCTTGGCCGGCCTCAGCTCGGTTAGTGACAAGCGGTTTTGGCTTGCAGGCTGATGACTCAGGTGGGGTGTTCAACTCAGTAGATACTGCTGACCCCAGAATTTTTATAGCCAGTTCTTTAAAGTCCAGAAAGGCACTGTTAGGGTGCTGGGCAGACAGCATCTTTAACTGGGTCCTTATTTGTTCACTAGACACCCCGTTGATAAATTGTTCCCTCAGGGTCTGGTCCTGGTTATCAGCCCCTTTGGGATCTATCTGGATTACAGCCCCTAAAGCTTCCTGAAGTGATAGGGCAAAGTCACGGAGGGACTCACCGGACTTCTGTTTCTTGCCAAAGAAGTGCATCTTTATCTCTGAGGCAGTCCTAGTTTCAAAAGTGGCTCTGAGGCGGGTGAATATCTGTTCTAGAGTACTCCGCTCAGTAGCAGGCCAGGATAATACCTCCCTGCGGGCAGCTCCCTCCAGTTGTGCCAGCAGGATTTCCATTTGCTGGTCGGCATTTATAGGGTACAATCGGAATAGTGCCAGCAACTTTTCTTTAAAGTCCCTTAGGGTATGGGTCTCTCCCCTGTAGCGAGGGAACCATGGGGCCCCGAAATAGTAAGGCATGGTAAAGGGCATCATGCTGGGGGCTGTAGGATGATTAGGAGCCGCAAGCTCTCCCTGGGCCGGCTGCTCAGGCACTCCTGGCTCTGACATGGTAGTCTATTTAGAGGTGGCCGCTGGCGACTAAAGGGGCCGGAACAATCCCCTTCCCTCCGGTTACAAGTGCTTACCGGTATCGCTGGTCTTGCGCAGGCCAAGTCTCGCGAGGTTCCGGACGTCCTGAGACCGCGGTGACGCAGGAGAAGCAGGGCCGCGGCGGTGCGATGATGACGAGGGGCGGGATTCTCTGTGTCTTTGCAGGGATCCGCCCACGAAGGTCCTCAGCAGCGCGGGAAACTTTACTCCAGGCGGCCGGTGGCCATCTTTAGCAAAACGCTGTCCATTCACTGACAGCAAGCAGGATTGTAAAAAGTCCACAAAACCACACTCCAATGCGGCGATTTTCTTCCTCTGGGTAGCGCAACACTGCACAGCGCTTTTTAGAGGTTTTTGGTACACTTTGGGTACGATTTTCAGTCCACAACGTCCACTTGAATAAAACAGGAAAATTGTCACTTTGGTCACAGGGCAACGGTATAAGGCACAAAGTTCACGCTTCTTGCACTAGAAAGCGTGCGTATCCTGTTCGTGACGCCAAAAGAGAGGTGCAGCGTACTCAAGTTGTGTGCAGTAGGTGTTTCTGGGTGATGTAGTGCAATAGACACTAACCTGGTACGGCTGACTCTCAGCAAGGGCAGGTATAGGTAGAAATAGTTCGTGACGCCAGTGCCAAGTAAACGGTGGCACGCCGTTTGCGGATGCAGGAATAAATTGAGGAAACGTAGTATTAAAACAGAACTCCAACTTTAGTAGTTTTCCAGCAGAGACAATAGTGGAATCGCAGTTCCTTGGCATACAGTCGATTTTGCAATTCGGTCGATGCAGGCAATTCAGTTACAGCAAGGTAATTACAGAGTGTTGAACACAGGACTTGCAGCACAGGAGCTTGCACTCCAATTCCGTCTGATCCTGGAATATAGCATCTCTTCACCAAGGCCCATCAACCTATTTCCGGCTTTATATCCTTGGCTATAGCTTCCACAAGTACCTCCTCTGTCTTACTGAGTACCTCTTGCTTTCCTGATCTTTGCCTCTGTCTCTCCCAGCTTCCTCAGGCTCTAGAAACTTCTGAGCTGTGGTCTAGACTGACTTCTGCACTCCACACTAGATCAGGTTACACTGACTTTCCCTTCCTTGTCTGGGCCTTATATAAACTAGGGCTCCCTAGCTCCCTCTAATGCCTAAGAGCTGGAATGACACCCCTAGCCGGCCTGTACTTGCAAGTTTCATAGCAACAGGGAAATACATGCATTACATTACATGACATTTTATAAAACTGACATATACCAACTTCTCCATAACTAAGGAGGGACGACAGCACACCAAGTGACACTTTGGTAGTGACGGGTATTACAGTCCCCGTACACTACATTTGTGTGCAGTCTCTTCCTTCTGTGCAGTCACTGTGTGCAGTCTCTTACTCCTGTGCAGTCACTGTGTGCAGTCTCTTCCTCCTGTGCAGTCAACGTGTGCAGTCTCTTCCTTCTGTGCAGCCACTGTGTGCAGTCTCTTCTTCCTGTGCAAGAATTGTAGATGTAGAGCAGCACCCATGGACCATCAAACAACCACACCGGAATGCATCAGCCAAACCACGGCCACAGATCCTCTGCAGCCCACCGAATAGTACAAACAGGTAACGGCAGCATCTCCAGCGACTTCTTTATTGGACAGACTTCACAGAAAGTGTGCCTTAAAAATAAACAGCAACGTTTCGGCTACTACAACCCTTGACAAAGGCTATGTAGTAACCGAAATGTTGCTGTTTATTTTTATGGCCCACTTTCTGTGAAGTCTGTCCAATAAAGAAGTCGCTGGAGATGCTGCCGTTACCTGTTTGTCTTCTTCCTGTGCAGTCACTGTCTGCAGTCTGTTCCTTCTGTGCAGTCACTGTGTGCAGTCTCTTCTCCTGTGCATTCGCTATGTGCAGTCTCTTCCTCCTGTGCAGTCACTCTGTGCAGTCTCTCCCTCGTGTGCAGTCACTGGGGGTAATTTTCCTCCTGTGCTGGAGGAGAAAGCACCCAATTTATGATGAAGCTCGGGCCTCGTCATATATTATGTGCACCGCCGGCAGTCTGTGCCCCTGACTGGAGTACTTTTCCATCGCCACTGCCCAGCACTGTTGATTCTGCTTTATAGTTTGGCCGGTGCCCGTTATTTTGGCGCACAAGTACCTTTGATCTGAGTGCGGCAAGTCAAGGCACCCATATGTCAGTATCAGGTTCCTTGCACAGCTTGATTTGTCAGTTTTGGTCTGACTGAAAAGTATTTCTTCTCTTGCAGCGATTCTCCTATAGGTATGTGTAACGGATCCGCTTCCGTTAATGGACGCTTCCTAGCTTGCGCCGAGGACCACAAGCACCGCACTGGACACCACGACCACCGCAGACTCCACAACCGCCGTAGCTTAACTGGAGCCGCGCCGTCTTCCTTCCACCCTGAATGAACCTCCAGCATTCAGGACCGTGTGGGAAAGATCTCTCCTCCAGGGAATATGCAGAGCATAGCAATCCCCAGCGTGATACAGCAATTCCTTCCAATAACGAGACGAGGCTGCGTTTTGAAGGGTTAGAAAAACATGAACTGAACATGAACTCTTTATTCAGGGCTACCCGCCCATATTTATGCAGGTCCCCACAATGCATCATGGTCTCCTCCTCTCGGCCCTGGAGACACCCGAAGTGCAATTCAATTATCTCCTAGGACAAAGGGAGACCACCAATACACATGTGGGAACAATAGGAGAGGAATCCCCACCCGAATACACAAAATCCTCCCTTCTGTCTGGGATATAATTATGGATTAACATAACTATCACAGACAGTAAAATACAGTTTTTAAACATACACTGTAACTTTAAAACCATACATTCCATCTCCATAAAAATTACATATTTAAACTCTGCATACATCAAACATAAACACTTGCAAAAATCACACAAATCCCTCCAGGTGATCAAAAGTTTAGTGGAAGTCCTTTATGACCGACCGCAAGCACAACTTCCTGCCCAAAACAGTTCCATAGATGTGGGCCGTGCGGTCGGTCAATTCCATGCAGAAAAATGACTAAGTCCCATCTTCGAACGGGACTTAGTCTCTGGAGCTGAAAGTTCAGTATGGCAGAAGGTAAGGGTCAGCGGCGTTCGTGTATCCGCGCATCCGATTCCAGCTCCACAGAATCCCCAGCATACACCGCTGACCGCGTTCGGTCCCACCAACAGTCCAGACATGCGGCACAGTTCTGTCACTGTTCCTGAAGGGCAACATGTCCCGGGGCCATAGTCGTAGGGCAGGAGGCTAGCCATAAGTCCTCTACAATGCCCAGTGGCAAATGGCAGTTTGTCACACATCTCCCCTTTGGGGGGAAGACTAACCAGGCACCTGACCTTCTGTCGGTCAGTGCCTCCGTTAGTCGATCCACCAACCCACAGTAACCAGATGCCCGAGTAGCCCACCCACAACAAACAGGTACAAGGGTGACCCACCCACAAGAAACAGTTACTGCACCTGGGTATTTTGCTGTGGTGATGGGGCAACATGCTGTGGGGACTTGAGGGAGGGCAGAGGCCGACTGCACTCTGCCCAGCTGCCAGCTCTTCTGCTGGGGTGCTGAGACCATAGTCCGGCTCAGTAGCCAGAGGAACATGGGAGTCAGCAGGGGTTAACATCGCCTCTGTTAACCCTGAGGCCACGTTAGGAGTTAACTGGGGAGGGGAATTTGTACTTACCCCCTCCTCCTGTTGTCCTGGTGAGGGTAGTGGGGGATCTGGACAGGCTGTCCAGCATCCCGGTAGGTCAGGCGCAGAGACCACGGTCCCCCCTGCGCCGTCTGGGCGATTGGTGTCTCCCCTTGTTATGGTAAGCTGCCGCTGGGGAGAGAGGACTACACCTTCAGTTCCCTGGGGTTCACACTGCCGCTGGGGGGGAAGGAGGGCATCTTCAGCTCCCTGTAACACACACTGCCGCTGGGGAGGAAGTACGACACCTTCAGCTCCCTGGGGTTCACACTGCCGCTGGGGGGGAAGGACAACACCTTCGGCCCCCTGTGGTACACACTGCCGCTGGTGGGGAAGTACGTCACCTTTAGCTCCCTGGGGTTCACACTGCCACTGGGGGGAAGGACGACACCTTCGGCCCCCTGGGGTACACACTGCCGCTGGGGGGGAAGGACGACACCTTCGGCCCCCTGGGGTACACACTGCCGCTGGGGGGGAAGGCCGACACCTTCGGCCCCCTGGGGTTCACACTGCCGCTGGGGGGGGAAGGACGACACCTTCGGCCCCTTGGGGTACACACTGCCGCTGGGGGGGAAGGACGACACCTTCGGCCCCCTGGGGTACACACTGCCGCTGGGGGGAAGGACGACACCTTTGGCCCCTTGGGGTACACACTGCCGCTGGGGGGAAGGACGACACCTTCGGCCCCCTGGGGTTCACACTGCCGCTGGGGGGGAAGGACGACACCTTCGGCCCCCTGGGGTACACACTGCCGCTGGGGGGGAAGGACGTCACCTTCGGCCCCCTGGGGTACACACTGCCGCTGGGGGGGAAGGACGACACCTTCGGCCCCCTGGGGTACACACTGCCGCTGGGGGGGGAAGGACGACACCTTCGGCCCCCTGGGGTACACACTGCCGCTGGGGGGGAAGGACGACACCTTCGGCCCCCTGTAACTCACGTTTTTGCTGGGGCGCAGGGACGGAATACTTCGCTATCTCTGCCCGATATTCTGCTTCCTGCTGCAGATACTCCGCCAGTTCTCTCCTCACTTCCGGTACAATTTCCTCTGTTAGGTGGGGCCCGTAGATAGCCAACCGCCTCTTCAGCATAGCGTCAAACCGTACGTGACTATACCAATACTCCAGTTTTGCTTGGTGTTCCCAGGATGCTGCTCCTCGCACTAGGGAAGCCATCCCACCGCTTGCCACCAATGTAACGGATCCGCTTCCGTTAATGGACGCTTCCTAGCTTGCGCCGAGGACCACAAGCACCGCACTGGACATCACGACCACCGCAGACTCCACAACCGCCGTAGCTTAACTGGAGCCGCGCCGTCTTCCTTCCACCCTGAATGAACCTCCAGCATTCAGGACCGTGTGGGAAAGATCTCTCCTCCAGGGAATATGCAGAGCATAGCAATCCCCAGCGTGATGCAGCAATTCCCTCCAATAACGAGACGAGGCTGCGTTTTGAAGGGTTAGACAAACATGAACTGAACTGACCTCTTTATTGAGGGCTACCCGCCCGTATTTATGCAGGTCCCCACAATGCATCATGGTTTCCTCCTCTCTGCCTGGAGACACCCGAAGTGCAATTCAATTATCTCCCAGGACAAAGGGAGATCACCAATACACATGTGGGAACAATAGGAGAGGAATCCCCACCCGAATACACAAAATCCTCCCTTCTGTCTGGGATATAATTATGGATTAACATAACTATCACAGACAGTAAAATACAGTTTTTAAACATACACTGTAACTTTAAAACCATACATTCCATCTCCATAAAAATTACATATTTAAACTCTGCATACATCAAACATAAACACTTGCAAAAATCACACAAATCCCTCCAGGTGATCAAAAGTTTAGTGGAAGTCCTTTATGACCGACCGCAAGCACAACTTCCTGCCCAAAACAGTTTCATAGATGTGGGCTGTGCGGTCGGTCAATTCCATGCAGAAAAATGACTAAGTCCCATCTTCGAACGGGACTTAGTCTCTGGAGCTGATAGTTCAGTATGGCAGAAGGTAAGGGTCAGCGGCGTTCGTGTATCCGCGCATCCGATTCCAGCTCCACAGAATCCCCAGCGTACACCGCTGACCGCGTTCGGTCCCACCAACAGTCCAGACATGCGGCATAGTTCTGTCACTGTTCCTGAAGGGCAACATGTCCCGGGGCCATAGTTGTAGGGCAGGAGGCTAGCCATAAGTCCTCTACAATGCCCAGTGGCAAATGGCAGTTTGTCACAGCATGTAAGCCGTGTACCGGGGTGGGCTCCCCAGGATACAGTGAAGTCACGAACGAGAAAAGCAACTCTGACAACAGCTTTTGCAAAAACTGAATTTTACTAACACGTGATAATAAACACAACCACAAATGCTGGGAACATAAATAAGTTTACATACACCCGACCCAAAGGCTGAGACCCCTGTGTTGCACAGCACGACGCCCCATGATGGATGCCAGTGGAAATTTTGCAGTAATTTACCTACTGGCGGGCACAACTAAAATTGCCTCGCCGTACCTATTATTACCCTGAAACAAACACATACAATTGGTTGGGTGCTTAGTACAGGCTAGCCTGCAGTGCAACACAACAGTTTACAATCTTACCATGCTCTATATTATTCTCCATCCCATAACTAGTCCGGTAGCACGTGTCTGATTATTTCTTCTGAGCAAAGCGCTGAACTGGATAGAGTTCATGGGGGTGTTTATCAGCTCTCAAATGTGCAATATCCCTTTTAGTAATGGAGTCCTTGTAGTACAGTAACAACACTTTAGACCTGACACAAAGCAGAGACCCTAACTATCTAGATACAGGCCTAGTCTAAGTCTCTAGGCGTCAACACTGCAGTGTGATGCGTGCACGATCTTACCGACCCGGGTCTGCTCTTTATCCACTTATGTCTCTGAACCGAACAACCAGTCTCTCCAGCAAAAAAGAGGTCCCACAGGGTATGCAGCTTGTTCCTTAGCTCTTGTCAGCCTTTCTGGAAACAATGCTCCTTTCCGTGGACAGGATCTGCGTCTTGGACAACAATCAGCTTGACTCAGCTGCAGCTGTGGTCACAGAGGAGGTCCTCTCACTTCTAGATCCATTAGCTTTTCTGCTCACACACAGCTCCACAGCTCTCAGCTCACTCCTAAGATAGCTGCAGATCCTTGTTCATGCTCTCTAGAACCACACCTCTCATGAATATGGAAATATATATGCAGTCAGTCAGCTGTGTCTAGGAAACAGCAGCATCTTGTGGCCAAACAGCAAAACGTTCAGACAATGAGAGCTGTTTCCCCATCTCACATACCACCCCACTAGAGGTTGTGGTCCTCGGCAACTTTCCCCATACAAACTCATCCTCGGCATAGCATTGTGGGGGCACGCCAGCATTGGGCCTCATTGACCTACGTAGAGTGATAGGCTCAGAAGCACTAGAGACATCAGGCACATTTAATAGGAGAGGAGCTGCTGACCGCTCAACACTTTACCTGGGTGGCAAACTTGCCACGGCTGGAGCCTCTGTGAGTGTCGGGGCAGGGAGAATCCACCATTCCTCTTCCTCCTCCTCTAAGGTAATTTCCTCTGTGTTCTGAGCAGGAGGAGGCATCTCCTCCGCGCCCACGGCTCATAAAAATTACAACGCCTCAACATGTTACGGTGCAAGTTTCGTGAAGGCCCCCCAGTCCCTATTGGCTCTAACTCATAGACCAGGATGGCAGGGCCTACCCTCCTCTTCACCATGTATGGGACTGCCTCCCACCGCCCATCCAACTTCCCAGACGGCCGCTTGGCTTTGACCATAACTCAATCACCTGGGGCATACCCATACCTCTACACTGGTCTTGGATTAGGGTGTACCACTTGTCCCAGGTGCTCCCCCATAACCTTGTGGATCGCTGTCAGCCAGCGGCGGTGCTCTTGAACCCATGCAGTGGTATTTCTCGGTGGTGGCTCCATCGGATCGGGCATGTGGAGATACTCAATCTCCCGTCCGGCTCTCCCAAACATGAGCATATGGGGGGAGTACCCGGTGGTACTGTGTACCCTGTTGTTATAGGCCCGCATCAGTTCAGGTAGGTACTCAGGCTGCAGCATCTGTAGCAAGGTGCGGTTGAAGCACTTGCACTCCCCATTTCCCTAGGGTGATACGGGGTGATAGGGGAACATTCGATCCCATACAGTTGGTACAACTCATTCATTAGAGTACCCTGAAAATATGCCCCCTGGTCCGAATGTATCCTCTGTGGAGACCCGAACACTGTATAAAGTGTTTGCAGACCGCTTCAGCGGCCGACTCTGCCATCTGGTCTCTGGTGGGTACAACCACCACATACTTTATGAAATGATCTGTCATGACTAAACAGTATATGAGTGTCCCGAGGTAGAGTACCCAATCTGTACGTAATCGATCATAAGGAACTCTAGGGGCGCTGAGATCCGGATGGCCTGGACAGGAGCCCACTGTTCAGTAGTTTTATTCAGCTCACAGGGCCGACACTTAAGACATGCCTCGGCCACCATGTCTCGCAGATCTGGACTATACCAGTCGTTGGAGCCACTTGAACATTTTTTTTTGCTCCCGAAATGCGCGCCCCTCTCATGGTCTTCCCGGGCAGTCTCCGGTCCCTATGACATGGGGATGACAATCTGTCGCCGGTACTGAAACTACTATTTCAAGTATATGGTCCACAGGAGGCCCTGGGTAACAGTCAGCTCATCCCACTGCCTCAACAACTTTTGGCCCTCTGTAGTCAGAAGAGCTTGCCATGTCCGTCATCATGGTCACTTCTGCACCTGTCAGGTACTCCGTGAACCTTTCGGTCATGGCCCACACCAGTGCCAGTAGTTTCAGTTTAAAGGAGCTATAGTTGTCAGGGTTGCACTCTGACTCCCTCAGAGACCGGCTGCCATAGGCAATGACTCTCTCACATCCATCCTGGACTTGGGATAACACGACCCCCAGACCATGTAGACTTCCGTCAGTGTACAGCAGGAATGGGGTGTCGAACCGCACATAAGCCAGAATCGGGACACTGGTCAGCGCCTCTTTCACTGCTTCTTGTTGCCTGGGTCCCTATTTGATGGGACAATTCTTCGGGCCCCTGCAGTGAGCCTTAATAACTCGTTTAACGGGCCCACCAAATGAGAAAATTTGGGTATAAACCTCCTGTAGTAGCCGGCCTGTCCCATGAACGCCCACACCTCTCGTAGAGTACTCGGCTGGGGCCACTTCTGGACGACCTCCACCTTGCTGGGGGTCAGATTTAACCCCTCCTGGGTGACCAAATGTCCCAAATACTCTATCTGTTGTCGAAACAGTTGGCACTTTTTTGGCTTGATCTTGAGCCCATGGTCTCACAGCAGTCTTAGGACCTTAGGACCTGTCGCAGCTTTTGAAGGTGATCCTCAAAGGAGGCCCGAAACACTACTATGTCGTCCAGGTATATTAATACTGACTCAAAGTTGAATCTCCCAGACAGTGCTCCATCAACCGCTGGAATGTTCCCGGGGCATTGGAAGGCCGAATGGCATCCGGTTGAACTCGTAGAGTCCCATAGGTAGGATGAAGGCCATCTTCTCTTTGTCCCTCTTGGCTACCGGTACCTGCCAATACCCACTGGTCAGGTCAAGAGTCAAGAAGAACTTTGCATGACTCAGGGCGGATAATGACTCCTCAATTTGCAGAAGGGGGGAGGCATCCCGTACGGTCTGGACATTCAGCTTCCGATAGTCCACGCAAAACCGGAGACTCCCATCTTTTTTCTGCACCAAGACTACTGGAGCAGCCCAAGGACTTTGACTCTCCTGGATCACCTGGTTTTCCAACATGCTGGCCACCATGTCCTTCATCTCCTGGTCAGTGTTCACTCTAAGCCTTGGCAGCTGCTGAGCGGGGTCGGCTCAGAGCTGGGCACAGCGCCATCAAAGGTGGGCGATAGGAAAACCTAAGATAATTGTCACATTAAAGAGCATACAGTGTAACCCCTGCACCATCCCGTACAATACAGTAAAATCCCTGCACCATGATGTAACGAATACATTATAATCCCTGCACTATGCCGTACAATATATAGTATAGTTCATACACCATGCTATACAATAACCCCTACACCCTGCTGTGTAATATACATTATAATCCCTACACCATGCTGTACAATATACAGTATAATCCCTGCACCATGCCATATAATATACATTATAATCCCTGCACCATGCTGTACAGTATACATTATAATCCCTGCACCATGCCGTATAATATACAATTATAATCCCTGCACTGCTGTACAGTATAAATTATAATCCATACTCCATGCCTTACAATATATAGAACATAACCCCACAGTGTAGGTGTTATATTGCATATTGAATAGCATGGTGTATGAATTATAATGTATATTGTACAGCATGGTACAGGGATTATAATGTATACTGTACAGCAAATGTATGGAGACAATATGCCAGACAATATAACCCCTGTGGGATAGATAGATAGGAGATAGATAGATAGATAGATAGATAGATAGATAGATAGATAGATAGATAGGAGATAGATAGATAGATATACCTATACACAGTCTATACCTATAAACAGCCTACACCTATATATGGTCTATACCTATATACGGTCTATACCTATATACAGCCTATACCTATATAGGTAATGTTCCCTGATTGGTGCAGCATCACAGGTGGGGATTTCGTGCTCGATGGCCAAACACACCCAAAGTCCTCATCATGTCTTGAGAACGCCTCCGGAAAATCCCAAAGGGTGTCTTCCAGCGACTCAAACTTTGGCCAGCAAGGTATTCCCAGGAACGGTTAACTCGCAGTCTTCAATATTGAGACAGCATACGGGCACACATCCATCCTTCACAATAGCGAGGGCCCGGGCTACTCGATCAGGACCTCCAGTCCATTCAGTTGTTATCCAGCCCCCACCGGCAGCGTCAAGATTTGTTCTTGTCGAGGTGAAATCTTCACCGGGGTCCTACGCGTCACCTTCAAGTGTCCAATGGGCCGACCGGACATGTTGCTCTTTTGCAGACTACAGCTTCTCACCATCTGCTGTAGAACCTTTTGGGTTGGCCGGTGCGTGGCGGCCTGTTGCCGGGACGAATGGTCCACCCGCACGACCCCCTTCTTGCCGATGTCTTGCCCAAACAGTCGGACCCGCATCCAGACTATCCCTCGGACATCCATCTCTCTGTTGTTGGCAGCCGTCAGCCTGATGACCCTCCCGTCTTCTGGCTCCATCATATGTCCAAAGTGTCTTTCGAAGAACTCAAGAGGCATAAGGGTGCACTCCGACCCTGTATCAACTAGGCAGCGTACCCTTTGGCCTTTCAACTCGGCTTCAATAACGGGGCTGCTGGCATACAGGTTGTGTTCCTCATGCATAGGGCTTAGCTTCTGTTGTACCGCCCCAGGACGCCCAGCTACTGCGGCGGTCGGAAGTTTAACGTCGGCTTGGACTTCATCTGTTCAGGGTACTTTCTGGCCATATGGCCATACTGTTGACAAGCCCAGCAGAGGGGCCTTCTTTTCACTTGTCCCGCACCTGAGTTATCCTGGGTGGAGTGGCGCGGGGTGCTGGGGTCCTTTCCGGAGGCTGGGGAAATTCTGTCTTCATCTGGCACACTTCCAGCCGAAGATCTCTCAATTCTGTCCGCAGGGCCTGGACCACATCCTTTAAAGAGGACCTTTCACTAGAATAAAAAATCTGACATACAGACATGGAGAGCGGTGCCCAGGGATCTCCCTGCACTTACTATTTTCCCTGGGCGCCGCTCCGTTCTCCCGGTATAGTCTCCGGTATCTGCAGATTTTTGGCTCAACTGGGAGGAGCCTGTCGACGAGGTTTTTTTCTCTCTCAGGCTATGAGCTGAGCGCTGCGATTGGCCAGCGCTACAGCCTGGGAGAAGGAGACGCCGGCAGGCTCCTCCCAGTTGAGCCGAACATATGAAGATACTGGAGCCTATACCGGGAAAATGGGGAAAACGGAGCGGCGCCCAGGGATAATAGTAAGTGCAGGGAGATCCCTGGGCGCCGCTCTCCATGTCTGTATGCTTAGTTTAGATTTTTTATTCTAGTGAAAGGTCCTCTTTAAGGACTCTGCGTCTTTAGACCCCGACCGGTCCCCTGTAGCATGGGTGCTGCTCACTACTCTCGCCACCACAGGCATGTGCTCTTCCTCTCTCTCCACGGCGGCTAGGTAGATGCTGTAGAATGTCATGTCACCCGTTATCCGGGTCATCTCTCGTCCTGTAAGAACTTGTTATATAGCCCCACTATGAACTGGTCTCTCAGTAGCCGATCCATCTACCAGAAGGCTCCCATGGCCTCTGGGTCTCGCCGCTGAATTTCATTTAGAGTTTTCTGTAGGGCATTGGAGTACTGCATCAGGGTCTCACCCTCTCGTTGTGGTCGGTTGAAGAAGTGGCTCCTCAACTGCACTACTTTAGCATACCTCCCTGGGCTCTCTCCAGCAGGGAGAATATTTTATCTAGGGTGTCTCTCTCAGATTCAGGCCTTACCATATCACTGTCCATCTGACGTCAACCTCTAGAGCCGCCAATGCAACCTCTGCCCTCAGCTCGGGGGTCAGGTTACACATTCTAACCGCACTTCACACCCTTTCAGTCCAGTCCAGCAACTTCATATTTTTACCGTCAAATTTTGGCAGGTGACGCAATATCGTCCCAATGGGATGTACCCTACTGGGGGGGCATGGCGGGGGCAAGCTGGCCTTGCAATTTCGCACCCTGAGCTGGGTCCTGGACCGGTGCCTCTCATGAATATGGAAATATATATGCAGTCAGTCAGCTGTGCCTGGGAAGCAGCAGCATCTTGTGGCCAAACAGCAAAACGTCAGTCCAGAACATTTAACTTCATTTAAACAAACAGAATGTTCAGACAATGAGAGCTGCTTCCCCATCTCACAGGTAGTCCATCAGCACCAACTGCAGGGCATAGGAGGTCTACGTAGTACCTGCCTTCTCCTGCACCTCGTACAGATCTCATGGGTTACTTTCTGTAATGAAATCTGTGCAAATGGCTACCCTAACCTTTTCTCTCATGTTTGTGCTTCATCAGTGACAGCGCCGTCCAGTGCACGTCTTGTCTGATGTCTGCAGTCCTGGAACAGCCATTTTCATATCTTTGTTCAAAATGTGAGCTAATTGCTCGTTTGGAATCGCACATCGTGGATCTAAACGAGTGAGTTTCAACACTGAGAAGCATTGGTAATTTGGAACAAAGTTTGCTGCTCACTGAGCAGGCGCTCTATGGGGTAGATGTGGGGGAGGGTGGTGGTATGGAGGCTCAGGAAAGTGAGTTAGGTACCTGGGGTAGAGGGAGGAGTGCAGGGAGGCTACCCCTGATCTGACACAAGGTTGTCATATGAGGGGGATGTCAGTTCAGAGAGAGCACTGCTGCAGCCGGACCCTTCCTCTACCTGTCAGGGGAATGTCAGCTCCAGTAAGCAGGAGAGCGGGGCAGACGGGTGCTGGTAGTGGGGACTCCATTATTAGGGGGACAGAAAAAACGGGATCATCCAACGCTGCGTTGTCTTCCTGGCGCTCAAGTTCGACACATTCGCGGATCGGGTGGACAGATTACTGGGAGGACCTGGAGAAGATCCAGCAGTCATGGTCCACATTGGGACCAATGACAACGTTAGAGGTAGGTGGAGCGTCCTTTAAAATTTCAGGGATTTAGGTCACAAGCTTAGGGCAAGGACCTCAAAGGTGATTCCGAAATACGACCGCTACCACGAGCCACACAGGAAAGGCAGCGGGAGATCAGGGTACAAGTGGCTCCAGAACTGGTGTAGGAAGGAGGGGTTTGGGTTCCTGGAGAACTGGGCGACTTCTCTGTTACTCACAGGCTCTATCGTAGGGACGGGTCAGGGACTGGGGGAGGAATTACATTATAGGAGGGGAAGATAGTGCAGATACAGACCTGGGGGGGGGGGGTTTATTACATTATAGGAGGGGAAGATAGTGCAGATACAGACCTGGGGGGGGGGGGGGGGGTTTATTACATTATAGGAGGGGAAGATAGTGCAGATACAGACCTGGGGGGAGGTAATGGGACTGGGGGGGGGGGGGGGTAATTATATTATAGGAGGGGAAGATAGTGCAGATAGAGACCGGGGGGAGGAAATGGGACTGGGGGGGGGGGGGGTAATTACATAATAGGAGGGGAAGATAGTGCAGATACAGACCTGGGGGGGGTTATTACATTATAGGAGGGGAAGATAGTGCAGATACAGACCTGGGGGGGGTTATTACATTATAGGAGGGGAAGATAGTGCAGATACAGACCTGGGGGGGGGGGGTAATTACATAATAGGAGGGGAAGATAGTGCAGATAGAGACCTGGGGGGGGTTATTACATTATAGGAGGGGAAGATAGTGCAGATACAGACCTGGGGGGAGGTAATGGGACTGGGGGGGGGGGGGGTAATTACATTATAGGAGGGGAAGATAGTGCAGATAGAGACCGGGGGGAGGAAATGGGACTGGGGGGGGAATTACATTATAGGAGGGGAAGATAGTGCAGATAGAGACCTGGGGGGGGGGGGGGTAATTACATAATAGGAGGGGAAGATAATGTAGATAAAGACCTGGGGGCGAGGTAGTGGGACTCGGGGGGGGGGGGGGGGTAATCACATTTTAGGAGGGGAAGATAGTGCAGATAAAGACCTGGGGGGGGGGATGGGACTGGAGGGTAATTACATTATAGGAGGGGAAGGTAATGCAGATAGAGACCTGGGGGGAGAGGTAATGGGACTGGGGGGGGGAAGAATTACATTATAGGAGGGGAAGATAGTGAAGATAGAGACCTGGGGGGGAGGGGGTAGTGGGACTGGGGGGGGGGTAATTACATTATAGGAGGGGAAGATAGTGCAGATAAAAACCTGGGGGGGGGGGATGGGACTGGGGGGGGGTAATTACATAATAGGAGGGGAAGATAATGCATATAAAGACCTGGGGGGGAGGTAGTGGGACTGGGGAAGGGGTAATTACATTATAGGAGGGGAAGATAATGCAGATAGAGACCGGGGGGGGAGGTAGTGGGACTGGGGGGGGGGGGGGTAATTACATTATAGGAGGGGAAGATAATGCAGATAGAGACCGGGGGGGGGAGGTAGTGGGACTGGGGGGGGGGGTAATTACATTATAGGAGGGGAAGATAATGCAGATAGAGACCGGGGGGGGAGGTAGTGGGACTGGGGGGGGAGGGTAATTACATTATAGGAGGAGAAGATAATGCAGATAGAGACCGGGGGGGGGGAGGTAGTGGGACTGGGGGGGGGGGGTAATTACATTATAGGAGGGGAAGATAATGCAGATAGAGACCGGGGGGGGGAGGTAGTGGGACTGGGGGGGGGGGGGTAATTACATTATAGGAGGGGAAGATAATGCAGATAGAGACCGGGGGGGAGAGGTAGTGGGACTGGGGGGGGAGGGTAATTACATTATAGGAGGAGAAGATAATGCAGATAGAGACCGGGGGGGGGAGGTAGTGGGACTGGGGGGGGGGGGGGGTAATTACATTATAGGAGGGGAAGATAATGCAGATAGAGACCTGGGGGAGGGGATGGGACTGGGGGGGGGTAATTACATTATAGGAGGGGAAGATAATGCAGATAAAGACCTGGGGGGGAGGTAGTGGGACTGGGGGGGGGGGGGGGTAATTACATTATAGGAGGGGAAGATAGTGCAGATAAAGACCTCGGGGGGGGATGGGACTGGGGGGGGGGTTAATTACATTATAGGAGGGGAAGATAGTGCAGATAGAGACCTGGGGGGAGGTAGTGGGACTGGGGGGGGGTAATTACATAATAGGAGGGGAAGATAATGCAGATAAAGACCTGGGGGGGAGGTAGTGGGACTGGGGGGGGTAATTACATTATAGGAGGGGAAGATAATGCAGATAGAGACCGGGGGGGAGAGGTAGTGGGACTGGGGGGGGGGTAATTACATTATAGGAGGGGAAGATAATGCAGATAGAGACCGGGGGGGGGAGGTAGTGGGACTGGGGGGGGGGGTAATTACATTATAGGAGGGGAAGATAATGCAGATAAAGACCTGGGGGGGAGGTAGTGGGACTGGGGGGGGGGGGGTAATTACATTATAGGAGGGGAAGATAATGCAGATAAAGACCTGGGGGGGAGGTAGTGGGACTGGGGGGGGGGGGGGTAATTACATTATAGGAGGGGAAGGTAATGCAGATAGAGACCTGGGGGGGGGGATGGGACTGGGGGGGGGGGAGTAATTACATTATAGGAGGGGAAGATAATGCAGATAGAGACCGAGGGGGAGAGGTAGTGGGACTGGGGGGGGGGGGGGGTAATTACATAATAGGAGGGGAAGATAGTGAAGATAGAGACCTGGGGGGAGGGGGTAATTACATAATAGGAGGGGAAGATAGTGCAGATAAAGACCTGGGGGGGGGGAGGTAGTGGGACTGGGGGGGGGGGGGGTAATTACATTATAGGAGGGGAAGATAGTGCAGATAGAGACCTGGGGGGGGGGAGGTAGCTGGACTGGGGGGGGGGGGTAATTACATTATAGGAGGGGAAGATAGTGCAGATAAAGACCTGGGGGGGGGGATGGGACTGGGGGGGGGGGGGGTAATTACATTATAGGAGGGGAAGATAGTGAAGATAGAGACCTGGGGGGAGGTAATGGGACTGGGGGGGGGGGTAATTACATTATAGGAGGGGAAGATAGTGCAGATTAAGACCTGGGGGGGGTATGGGACTGGGGGGGTAATTACATAATAGGAGGGGAAGATAATGCAGATACAGACCTGGGGCGAGGTAGTGGGACTGGGGGGGGGGGGTAATTACATTATAGGAGGGGAAGATAATGCAGATAGAGACCGGGGGGGGGAGGTAGTGGGACTGGGGGGGGGGGGGGAATTACATAATAGGAGGGGAAGATAATGCAGATAAAGACCTGGGGGGGAGGTAGTGGGACGGGGGGGGGGGGGGTAATTACATAATAGGAGGGGAAGATAATGCAGATAAAGACCTGGGGGGGAGGTAGTGGGACTGGGGGGGGGGGAATTACATTATAGGAGGGGAAGATAGTGCAGATAAAGACCTGGGGGGGGGGATGGGACTGGGGGGGGGGGGGGTAATTACATTATAGGAGGGGAAGATAGTGCAGATAGAGACCTGGGGGGAGGTAGTGGGACTGGGGGGGGGGTAATTACATAATAGGAGGGGAAGATAATGCAGATAAAGACCTGGGGGGGAGGTAGTGGGACTGGGGGGGGGTAATTACATTATAGGAGGGGAAGATAATGCAGATAGAGACCTGGGGGGGAGGTAGTGGGACTGGGGGGGGGGGGGGGGTAATTACATTATAGGAGGGGAAGATAGTGCAGATAAAGACCTGGGGGGGGGATGGGACTGGGGGGGGGTAATTACATTATAGGAGGGGAAGATAGTGCAGATAGAGACCTGGGGGGGAGGTAGTGGGACTGGGGGGGGGGGGGTAATTACATTATAGGAGGGGAAGATAATGCAGATAAAGACCTGGGGGGGAGGTAGTGGGACTGGGGGGGGGGGGTAATTACATTATAGGAGGGGAAGGTAATGCAGATAGAGACCTGGGGGGGGGGGGTTGGACTGGGGGGGGGAGTAATTACATTATAGGAGGGGAAGATAATGCAGATAGAGACCTGGGGGGAGGGGGTAATTACATAATAGGAGGGGAAGATAGTGCAGATAAAGACCTGGGGGGGGGAGGTAGTGGGACTGGGGGGGGGGGTAATTACATAATAGGAGGGGAAGATAGTGAAGATAGAGACCTGGGGGGAGGGGGTAATTACATAATAGGCGGGGAAGATAGTGCAGATAAAGACCTGGGGGGGGGAGGTAGTGGGACTGGGGGGGGGGGGGTAATTACATTATAGGAGGGGAAGATAGTGCAGATAGAGACCTGGGGGGGGGAGGTAGTGGGACTGGGGGGGGGGGGGGGGAATTACATTATAGGAGGGGAAGATAGTGAAGATAGAGACCTGGGGGGGGGAGGTAATGGGACTGGGGGGGGGGGGTAATTACATTATAGGAGGGGAAGATAGTGCAGATAAAGACCTGGGGGGGGTATGGGACTGGGGGGGGTAATTACATAATAGGAGGGGAAGATAATGCAGATACAGACCTGGGGCGAGGTAGTGGGACTGGGGGGGGGGGGGTAATTACATTATAGGAGGGGAAGATAATGCAGATAGAGACCGGGGGGGGGAGGTAGTGGGACTGGGGGGGGGGGGTAATTACATAATAGGAGGGGAAGATAATGCAGATAGAGACCGGGGGGGAGAGGTAGTGGGACTGGGGGAGGAAGAATTACATTATAGGAGGGGAAGATAGTGAAGATAGAGACCTGGGGGGGAGGTAGTGGGACTGGGGGGGGGGGGGGGTAATTACATTATAGGAGGGGAAGATAGTGCAGATAAAGACCTGGGGGGGGGTATGGGACTGGGGGGGGGTAATAACATTATAGGAGGGGAAGATAATGCAGATAAAGACCTGGGGGGGAGGTAGTGGGACTGGGGGGGGGGGGGTAATTACATTATAGGAGGGGAAGATAGTGCAGATAAAGACCTGAGGGGGGGGGTGGGACTGGTGGGGGGGGGGGTAATTACATTATAGGAGGGGAAGATAATGCAGAAAAAGACCTGGGGGCGATGTAGTGGGACTGGGGGGGGGGGGGGTAATTACATTATAGGAGGGGAAGATAGTGCAGATAAAGACCTGGGGGGGGGGTATGGGACTGGGGGGGGGGTAATAACATTATAGGAGGGGAAGATAATGCAGATAAAGACCTGGGGGGGAGGTAGTGGGACTGGGGGGGGGTAATTACATTATAGGAGGGGAAGATAGTGCAGATAAAGACCTCGGGGGGGGGATGGGACTGGGGGGGGGGGGGGTAATTACATTATAGGAGGGGAAGATAGTGCAGATAGAGACCTGGGGGGAGGTAATGGGACTGGGGGGGTAATTACATTATAGGAGGGGAAGATAGTGCAGATAGAGACTTGGGGGGAGGGGGTAATTACTGTGACAGATCCATCTGTATAGACCTATATTGCTGGTTCGTCTGTTTGCCTTCATTTCGCTGGATTTCCTGCCCGTATGCCCCTGTTCGTGTGTTTCCCCAAATACCGATTGGAACTACTGAACGGACGGCCACCCAGGAGAAGAGTGTGCTGCTAGTTAACCCAAATGGCCTCATTGTTCACAAAGGACGTAAACTAACTTGAACTCCTGGTCTAATGCGTGCCATTTTGGGATGTTAAATGTCTGTGTATTGAAAAGGGTTGTGACATTGTATGTTTAAATGGTGATGTCTGTTCTGTTGTCCCCACGTGTGTATTGTGGTTTCCCTCTGTCTTGAGAGATAATGTTATTACTCCTCGGGTCTCCAGGGCAGAGAGGAGGAGACCATGATGCATTGTGGGGGATGTATTGTCTCTGTAGTGCTGCATGTCTGTCCTGTGTCAGTCTCCATTCTGGTCCCCTAGGGGCGTGTCCACCAGATGGAGACCTGCATAAATACGGGTGGGTAGCCCTCAATAAAATTGATTCCTGTTTGACTTTCAAGACGGAGCTTGGTCTCGTTTGTGGAGGGATTTATTATTGGGACAGCGCTTTCGTATATTGCTAGCTGTGGAAGGAGTTCGACTGAATTGCTGATCGGGAGTTGCCACTTCGTATGCTCCATTCGGGAGTTTGACGATCGGCTGGATTAAAAACTGCATGTAACGGACCGTTTCCGCAGACAAGGGGTTAAAATCCGTTTAGGCGATAAGCCCCTTTCTGAGAGACAGGCACAGCTACTGCAGAACACCAACTCCCGAACTGGATACAAAATAGCACTCCAAACTGGAACCTCACGAATAGCTGCTAGCAGACGAACAGGAAAAGACTACAATCCTGGCAATCGGTCTTCTAACAGCATACAGTGAATCCCCCCAATAACGAGACAAGGCTCCGTGTTGAAGGTCAAGCAGTGGTCTGACTGTACTTGAAGTACAGCCTCTTTTATTCACAAAAAACAAACATAGTACTGCCCACAGGGGTTTGAAATACAACCAATCAGTAATTTACAACACATACAATGATACAACAGCAACCAATCGTTCACGCCCCCAGAGGACCAGAATGAAGACTGACATAGGACAACATATCCCCACAATGCATCATGGTTTCCTCCTCTCTGTCCAGACAACCTGAAGAGCAATCCAATTATCTCTGAGGACAAAGGGAGATCGCCAATACACATGCGCAGACAACAGGACAGACATCACCATTTAAACACACAATGGGACAATGGACAATAGAAACACACCCAGCATTATCCCTCCCCTTATCCTGAGAGGAGACTCAATTATACATACAGTTAAACATACTTTCTACCCAACTTTAATAACTCTAAAACCATACATCACATTCACATAAAAATTACATATCCGCAATCAATCCATTCAGGGGAACAACATATTAAAAAATGGCATGAATCAGACCAGGGGTTCTAAAAGTTAGTATATGACCCATAATCCTGGGGCAAGAGGCCAGCAGCCAGTCCTCTCCAAAGCCCAGTGGCGAGGTTGGTTTCGCCACACATCTCCCCCCCCCAGGGAAGACTAACCAGATACCTGACCTCACGCCGGTCGGTACCTGAGTTAGTCTGGCAGCCCACCCACAACCAAATACTGGACCTGTTGACTTTAGTAGCCTGTCTCTGTCCAGTGAGTCCACCAAGGTTATGTTGGAAGCTGGTACTCCCGGTCTCTGTGTTGCTCCCTGGCTTGGAGTGGAGGTTGCTTTGTGGGCAGGTATCAGCGGTACTCTGCCCTTGTGCCAGCGCTACCACGGAAGAAGCCTGGTTGGAGCCTGGTTGTTGGAGGGGGAGACCGACTGTCTCTACCCCCTGTGCTGTAAGTGCAGAGACAACGGTCCCACCTGTACTGTTGTGGGGCTTACTGTCTCCCCCTGGTGCGTTAAGCTGCCGCTGGGGAGAGGGGGTAACGAGCTCCTCTCCTATACATACTTCCAGCCGCTGGGGAGGGCGACCGACTGTCTCCGCTCCCAATACAGTGTCCTGCTGCTGGGGAAAGGAGACTGGGCTCTCTATTCCCTGCTGGACACTCTGCCGCTGGGGGACAGGACCGACTGTCTCTGCCCCCTGTAACTCCGCCTGCCGCTGGGGAATGGAGACTGGGCTCCCAATTCCCAAAAAATCATGCTGCTGCTGGGGGGCAGGAACAACTACCTCTGCCCCCTGTAACTCCGCCTGCTGCTGAGGAGGGAGGACGCTGCTCTCCTCTCCCTGCACTTCACACTGCCGCTGGGGAATGGAGACTGGGCTCCCAATTCCCTGCAATTCACACTGCCGCTGGGGAATGGAGACTGGGTCTGTCACCTTACTGTCCTGCTGAGCCTTCTCACTGGCGTGGAACAGCTGCTGGTAGCCCTGTTCCAGCTCCATCTCCCGGGTCACCAGGTGGACCAGGTCCTGCTCAATCTCATGAGTGTCGTCCCAGTCATACCTGCTCTCCCTCCATTCCAAGAGATCATGGAACCGGGCTTGTGTAGGGCTCCCAAACTCCAGCTCTGAAAAAGTCTCCCATAACAAGCCAGGATCATCAAACTCCTCTCCCTCCGGCTTGTCATGCTCAGCTGTCCTGGGTAGGTACTGTGCCCCATACCACCAGAGCGCCTGGTAGGCATCTTCCAGCCACAGCTCCCGCCATGCTAGGAGTTCCAATTCCTTCACCCATTCCTCCCGGGGATGCTCTCCCAGGAAGGGCATCCGCAGGGCTACTCGCTTCTGCAACCGCTGGTCTTCTGTGGGGAGTCTCTTGTCCTGCATATACTCCACAATACCCAGTACCTGGTACCAGATGCCTTTGCGGACTGCATCTCGGTCATCCATGACACCCTCATCGTACTCCACTGCTGTTTCCATTCTGGTGCTGTCAGGGTCGCTGTACTGGGACATGCGTTGCCCTCAAATTATAATTGCAGGGAATGATGTTTCTTTGTAGCTGTCCTTCTGGGCTGTGGGAACGATCCCACTGCTGCCACCAATGTAACGGATCGTTTCCGCAGACAAGGGGTTAAAATCCGTTTAGGCGATAAGCCCCTTTCTGAGAGACAGGCACAGCTACAGCAGGACACCAACCTCCCGAACTGGATACAAAGTAGCCCTCCAAACTGGAACCTCACAAATAGCTGCTAGCAGACGAACAGGAAAAGACTACAATCCTGGCAATCGGTCTTCTAACAGCCTACAGTGAATCCCCCCAATAACGAGACAAGGCTCCGTGTTGAGGGTCAAACAGTGGTCTGACTGTACTTCACGTACAGCCTCTTTTATTCACAAACCACAAACATAGTACTGCCCACAGGGGTTTGAAATACAACCAATCAGTAATTAACAACACATACAATGATACAACAGCAACCAATCGTTCACGCCCCCAGAGGACCAGAATGAAGACTGACATAGGACAACATATCCCCACAATGCATCATGGTTTCCTCCTCTCTGTCCAGACAACCTGAAGAGCAATCCAATTATCTCTGAGGACAAAGGGAGATCGCCAATACACATGTGAGGACAACAGAACAGACATCACCCTTTAAACACACAATGGGACAATGGACAATAGAAACACATTGGAAACATATTCCCTCCCCTTATCCTGAGAGGAGACTCAATTATACATACAGTTAAACATACTTTCTACCCAACTTTCATAACTCTAAAACCATACATCACATTCACATAAAAATTACATATTCGCAATCAATCCATTCAGGGGAACAACATATTAAAAAATGGCATGAATCAGACCAGGGGTTCAAAAGTTAGTATATGGCCCATAATCCAGGGGCAAGAGGCCAGCAGCCAGTCCTCTCCAAAGCCCAGTGGCGAGGTTGGTTTCGCCACACTGCATTTCTGGAGAAAGGGGCTTATTCACTAAACGGCGGCTTCATCTACCTGGCGGTGAGTGTCGTAACAATTGGTGGCAAGCAACGGGATGAATCCCACCGCCCAGAAGGCCAGCTACAAATCCCAGGATGGAAATGCAGTATGAGGAATTAAGGCGTGCTACCCTTAAAGATATATTGGAACGCAGAGGACGATCAGCGAGTAATCTCAAGAAGAGAGAGATTATTTCTATATTATTGGAGATGGATGCAGCACAGGGAACGGAGAGAGCTAATGTGCCTGGCATACTGGATTTAACACCCGAGGAGGTACAATTTAACCGGGCAGTCCAGATAAGGCTGGCACACCTTGGCCCCAACCCTGCAGCAGATATTGTGATCCAGGTGCAAGCAGCAGTAGCAGCACAACAGGCGCTCCAGGGAAGAGGAGCTGCAGCAGCAGAGGTACCCCATAATAATAATGGAAGGAGAAAGGTACCTTTTGCTGCATTTAGACATTTTTTGGAAACGGAGGGAGAGATTGACGGGTTCCTGGCCGATTTTGAAAGGCAGTGTGCCTTACACCAGGTACCCACAGAGGAATGGGTCACTATCCTCTCTGGGAAATTATCCGGCCGGGCCAGTGAGGCTTTTCGGGCCATCCCAGAGGAGGAACTTACAAGTTACCGGGCAGTAAATGATGCCCTTTTGGCCAGATACGCTGTCACCCCTGAGGCGTACCGGCGGCGATTCCGGGACACTAACAAGCAGGCTGGCGATTCTTATGTGGAGTGGGCATGCAGGGTACACCGCACCGCAGCCCACTGGATGGCAGGGTGTCAAGCGGTAACTGGGGAAGAGGTGCTGCAAGTATTTTTGTTGGAGCACTGCTTTGATCGGTTACCTGCAGGAGTCAGAGAGTGGGTTAGGGACCGCAAACCCGCTACCTTACCTGAAGCTGCTCGTCTGGCCGATGAATACACAGATGCACGAAGGCTAGACCAGACAGCAGCCAAGGTCCCTACCCGAGTGGAGTACAAACCGGCAGCACCTCCAACCACTACTGTGTATCACCCCCCAGCGCAACGCACCCCCACAATACCACCAGCGAACAATTATGTTCAGCCAGCTCGGTTCAACGCCCGGGATTACTCTCAGCCTATCCGGTGCTATGGGTGCAAACAGTTGGGGCACAAGAGACCGGAGTGCCCATTGAACAATACCAACCAAGCGCAGTCGTGGAGAAGACCAGCCGGCGGACATCAGCAGCCACCCCAGCCTTCCGCTCACTGTCTTGAGCAGGAGGGATTTTGGGGTATACTACATGAGGCGGATCCAGTACAAGCAGCCCAGCAGGATAACCGGCAGCAGCACAGGCAGACCGTTAGACTAAATGGCAAAGTGGTCACTGGTCTGAGAGACACCGGAGCCACTATGACCCTGCTCCAAAAGAACCTTGTTTCGGAACACCAACACACTGGAAATACTGTGGCAGTGAGGGTAGCAGGAGGCGCCGTGTTCCGTCTACCTGTTGCCCGGGTTCATTTGGATTGGGGAGTGGGCTCTGGACATGTGAATGTGGGGGTTATGAAAGACTTGCCTGCTGATGTCTTGCTCGGGAATGACCTGGCCCCTTTGGTTTCTGCTTATGCTCCAATGGGACCTGCTGATGTCAACCCAGTGACTACCCGGGCCCAGACCCGTGCTGCTGGAACCAGCCCACCTGCTGCTGAGACCCAGGTAAGACCCGATTCCCCGACTGATACCCTAGGACAGACCTTTGCTAGCTGGGATTCCCCAGAGGAGTTTGGGAGGGAAACTCAGGCAGATCCGACTCTCCAGAAGTATAGAGACAGAGCAGATACTGGAGAGGTAGGAGTAGATGGGGAGCGGTATGAATGGGTGGGGGACAGGTTATATAGGATCCCTAAACCGTCCCAGAAAAGTGTTGCCCATCCGCCGAATCGACAGCTGGTGGTGCCCGCAAAATACCGGCAAGAGATTCTGCGGATAGGGCATGATGTTCCATTAGCCGGACATCTAGGGTCCTGCCGCACAGCCTATAGGATCATGCAGAACTTCTTTTGGCCAAATTTTAATCAGGCTGTGCGGATATATTGTAGTACGTGTGACACTTGTCAACGGGTAGGAAAGCGGGGGGACCACCCAAGAGCTAGGCTTATGTCTATGCCTATCATTGGGGAGCCCTTTGCCCGCATAGCCGTTGACATTGTGGGTCCACTGGCCAGGGCTAGTCCATCCGGTAAGAAGTATATTCTCACCGTGGTGGACTATGCCACTCGCTATCCAGAGGCAGTAGCGCTGTCTAATATAGAGGCAGAGACAGTTGCTGATGCCCTGGTTAGAATTTTTACTAGGGTCGGGTTCCCTAAGGAGATTCTCTCTGACCAGGGAACCCAATTTACCGCTGTGCTCACCCAGCAACTGTGGAGGGTGTGCGGCATTAAACCGATACTTGGTTCCCCGTACCATCCACAGACTAACGGCCTCTGCGAGCGATTTAACGGCACCCTCAAACAGATGTTGAGGACCTTTTCTGACACTTGCAGAGACTGGGAGCGATTCCTGCCTCATCTGTTGTTTTCTTACAGAGAGGTGCCCCAGGAATCTACTGGGTTCTCCCCCTTTGAGTTGCTCTATGGGAGGAGGGTCCGCGGACCCCTAGATCTCATTAGAGGCCACTGGGAGGGGGAGACAGAGCAGGAAGGGACCCCCATAGTACCGTATGTCCTGGAACTCCGGGACCGCATGGAGAAACTGTCCCTGATGGTAAGAGAGAATCTCCAGGTGGCCCAGGGGAGACAGAAGAGATGGTACGATCGGGGTGCCCGGCAGCGAGTCTTCCAGGTTGGGCAGAAAGTGCTAGTGCTCAAACCTGTGAAGGCGAACAAGATGCAAGCATCTTGGCAGGGCCCGTATAAGGTGGTAGCTCAGGTGTGTGATACTACCTACCTCATAGCCGGCTGTTCAGATGAGAGGATCCAGCGATCCTTTCATGTGAACATGCTAAAGGAGTATCAGGAGAGACCGGAGGATGTCGCTGCAGTATGTGCCCCTGCTGCGGACGATACAGAGAGTTTACCATTACCCGATTTGTTAGACAGGGACTCCCAGACTGACCTTACTAGTCTTGTACATCTAGGGGATAGATTAAGCCCCACAGAGAAGGGACAGGCAAGACAGCTTCTGTGGGAGAAGCAGGCGACGTTCTCCCAAGAGCCTGGCTACACTACCCTAACTGTACATAAGGTAGAGACCCCTGGACAGAACCCCCTGCGACAGCCCCCTTACCGTATCCCTGAAGCAGTCCGAGAAGGAATGCGGAAGGAGATACAGGAGATGACCCAGCTTGGGGTCATCGAACACTCCGATAGTCCTTGGGCTTCGCCTGTAGTCCTGGTGCCTAAGAAAGATGGCACCACGCGGTTCTGTGTAGACTACAGGCGGCTCAACGAGCGGACCACCACTGACGCCTACCCGATGCCCCGGGTAGACGAATTATTAGATCGTATTGCCAGGGGACGCTATCTGACCACCATAGACCTGTGTAAAGGCTATTGGCAGATTCCCCTGGCCGAGGATGCTATCCCCAAGTCGGCCTTCGTCACCCCATTTGGCTTGTACCAATTTAAGGTCATGCCATTTGGGATGAAGAATGCCCCGGCTACCTTTCAGCGTATGGTGGATAGACTTCTCGATGGATTCCAGGAATTTGCGTGTGCATACCTGGATGACATTGCGATCTACAGTGGGTCCTGGGAGGAACACCTAGTACATGTAGGGGTAGTTTTGGACAAAATTCGGGCTGCTGGCCTGACATTGAAGCCAGAGAAGTGCCATCTAGGCATGGCTGAAGTGCAATACCTGGGTCACAGAGTGGGGTGTGGGAGCCAGAGACCGGAGCCGGCTAAGATAGAGGCAGTAGCTAACTGGCCCACACCTGTCACTAAGACCCAGGTGTTAGCCTTCCTAGGGACAGCAGGGTATTACAGACGCTTTGTCCCAGACTACAGCACTATTGCTAAGCCCCTGACTGACCTGACTAAGAAAAATCTCCCTAAGCAGGTCCTGTGGTCTCCCGCTTGTGAAGCTGCGTTTCAAGCACTCAAACAGGCTCTTGTAAATGCCCCTGTCCTGGCTGCCCCAGTCCCTAACAAACGTTTTCTCGTCCATACAGATGCTTCCATGTATGGACTGGGGGCTGTGCTGAGCCAGGTCGGGGAAGATGGAGGAGAGCACCCTGTCGCATATCTCAGTAGAAAGCTGTTACCCAGAGAAGTGAGTTATGCGGCAGTGGAGAAGGAATGCTTGGCCCTGGTCTGGGCATTGAAAAAGTTAAGCCCTTATTTGTATGGACAGGAATTTTCCCTTGTGACGGACCACAATCCCCTTGTCTGGCTTAACCGGGTCTCAGGAGACAAAGGTAGACTGCTGCGGTGGAGTTTAGCTTTACAACCGTATAACTTCACCATCAGCTACCGACCCGGTAAGCAGAATGGGAATGCAGATGGATTGTCCCGGCAAACCGACGTTCTTGCTACCTCCTAGTCCGGTCATGCCCAAGTTGACCCGCTAAAGGGTCAAGCCGGGTCTGCCGGAGTGTCCCACAAGGGGGGAGCTGTGTGACAGATCCATCTGTATAGACCTATATTGCTGGTTTGTCTGTTTGCCTTAATTTCGCTGGATTTCCTGCCCGTATGCCCCTGTTCGTGTGTTTCCCCAAATACCGATTGGAACTACTGAACGGACGGCCACCCAGGAGAAGAGTGTGCTGCTAGTTAACGCAAATGGCCTCATTGTTCACAAAGGACTTAAACTAACTTGAACTCCTGGTCTAATGCGTGCCATTTTGGGATGTTAAATGTCTGTGTATTGAAAAGGGTTGTGACATTGTATGTTTAAATGGTGATGTCTGTTCTGTTGTCCCCACATGTGTATTGTGGTTACCCTCTGTCTTGAGAGATAATGGGATTACTCCTCGTTTGTCTCCAGGGCAGAGAGGAGGAGACCATAATGCATTGTGGGGGATGTATTGTCTCTGTAGTGCTGCATGTCTGTCCTGTGTCAGTCTCCATTCTGGTCCCCTAGGGGCGTGTCCACCAGATGGAGACCTGCATAAATACGGGCGGGTAGCCCTCAATAAAATTGATTCCTGTTTGACGTTCAAGACGGAGCTTGGTCTCGTTTGTGGAGGGATTTATTATTGGGACAGCGCTTTCGTATATTGGTAGCTGTGGAAGGAGTTCGACTGAATTGCTGATCGGGAGTTGCCACTTCGTATGCTCCATTCGGGAGTTTGACGATCGGCTGGATTAAAAACTGCATTTCTGGAGAAAGAGGCTTATTCACTAAACAGCGGCTTCATCTACCTGGCGGTGAGTGTCGTAACAATTACATAATAGGAGGGGAATATAGTGCAGATAGAGACCTGGGGGGGTGATTACATTATAAGAGGGGAAGATAGTATAGATAGAGACCTGGGGGAATGGGACTGGGGGGGGTAATTACATTATAGGAGTGGAAGATAGTGCAGATAGAGACCTGGGGGGAGGTAATGGGACTGGGGGGGGGGGGGGTAATTACATTATAGGAGGGGAAGATAGTGCAGATAGAGACCTGGGGGGAGGTAATGGGACTGGGGGGGAATTACATTATAGGAGGGGAAGATAGTGCAGATAGAGACCTGGGGGGAGGGGGTAATTACATAATAGGAGGGAAAGATAGTGCAGATAGAGACCTGGGGGGGAGGTAGTGGGACTGGGGGGGGGGGGGGTAATTACATTATAGGAGGGGAAGATAGTGCAGATAGAGACCTGGGGGGGGAATGAAACTGGGGGGGGGGGGTGATTACATTATAAGAGGGGAAGATAGTATAGATAGAGACCTGGGGGGAGGAAATGGGAATGGGGAAGTAATTACATTACAGGAGGGGAAGATAGTATAGATAGAGACCTGGGGGGGGGGGGGACTGGGGAAGGGGGGGTGATTACATTATAGGAGGGGAAGATAGTGCAGCTAGAGACCGGGGGCAGGGTAATTACATTATACTGCAAGAAAATGTAGACTAGCACATCCATAAAGCCGACATACAAGCAGCAAACAAAATATGGCAGCACACTGTCTATCATCCAGAATAATCTATAATCCCTAGTTATATTGTTTGCATGTATTTGTATGTGTGCTGCCATATTTCGTTTACTGTCTAGAAATTTAAAGGGAGCAATAAATGACAAAATAACGCATTTAAATCACTAAAACAGGAAAAATGTTCTTCAACTATATAAATGGTAAAAAGTATAAATCTGAAGGTGTTGGCCCTTTGCAGAGTAATGAGGGGGGAGTCGCAGAGAGCGACGAGGAGAAAGCAAAGCTGTTAAATATTTTTTTCTCCAATGTATTCACTGAGGAAATAAACTGTCAGATGAAATGCTGAATGTAAAAGTAAATTCCCCATTAAAAGTGTCCTGTCTGACCCAGGAAGAAGTACAGCGGCGTCTTAAAAAGATTAAAATAGACAAATCGCCAGGACCAGATGGCATACACCCCCGTATCCTAAGAGAATTAAGTAATGTCATAGCCAGACCCTTATTTCTGATATTTGCAGACTCTATAAAAACAGAGCCTGGAAACTATAGGCCGGTAAGTGTAACATCTGTCGTGGGTAAACTGCTTGAAGGTTTTCTAAGAGATGCTATCTTGGAGGATCTCAACGGAAATAAGCAAATACTGCCATATCAGCATGGCTTCATGAGGGATCGGTCATGTCAAACTAATTTAATCAGTTTCTATGAGGAGGTAAGTTCCAGACTAAAACCAGGGGGGAGTCAATGGATGTTGTACTTTATATCTTGACTTCTCCAAAGCATTTGATACGGTACCGCATGAAAGGTTAGTATTAGAGATGACCGAACCCGTGGAAGTTAGTCAATGGGGACCTGAACTTTGGTGTTGTAAAATAGTCATAGAAAGGGCTAGAGGGCTGCAAAAGGAAGCACAATGGGGGTAAGAGCAGTACAATTACCCTGCAAACAAATGTAGATAGGGAAATTACTTAAAATAACATAGAATAGAAAAAAATAATAATATTGAACCAGGAGGCAGAGGTCCAAGTGGAGTAGGAGGTTGAGGAGGCGGTGGACGTGGTGGTGTAGGTGGAAGAGGCGGAGGAGGCGGAGGAGGTTGCCAACACTGTTTTTTTTGGGGGGGGGGTTATTTGTGGAGGCCCTATAACATTGGGAAATGGCAAATAGAATTTAAAAAAATGTGCGCAGGAGTATAATAATGGCTAGGTGCGTTTGGTATACCTCTGTACTCTGCCCACGTTACGGACAAGTCCTGTGGGATCCATGCCTGGTTCATTTGAATGAATGTGAGCTTGTCCTTGTTGGCTGTGGACAGGCAGATGCACTGTCCGTGATCACACCCCCTGCCGTGCTAAACACACGTTCGGACAATACACTTCCAGGAGTAAAGGGCAAGCTCAGACCATGTGTTCAATTTGGAGACCCAGAAGTTAAACAGGGCAGACCCATCAGTCAGTACGTGCAGACGTGTGGACATGTACTCCTCCACCATGTTGCTGATGGTCCATATCAGATGGTGGTGCTGGATGTTGTGGTGTGCGGACAAAGCTTTTCCACATTTCGGCCATGCTAACCCTCCCTTCTGAGGTGGTGCCAGTGCCCCTGCTGCATTGGCGACTTCCTCCGCCATCTCCACTTGTGCTTCCACTGTGCTCCTGCTGTCAGGTGGGAACGCCATCAGTAGTGCCTCTACCAGCTTCAGCTTGTACTCATGCATCTGCTGTTCACGCTCCAGTAGTAAGGACAGCACGTTGACCTTGTATCAGGGATCCAGCAACGTGGCCACCCAGTAATCAGCACTGGGAACAATCAGGGCAACTCGGCGGTCGTTCACAGGCACTGCAACATGTAGTCGCCCATGTGTGCCAGGCTGCGCAGAGGCAAAGACAAGCTGTCCTCGGTGGGAGGTGTATCGTCTGTGTCCTCTGTATCCCCCAGCTTCATTGATGCCCATGAGCTTCTTTGGGTGCCACCCTGCTGTGAACACAGATCCTCCTCTTTCTTCTCCCCATAATCCTCCAAAACGGTGCCCTGGCTGGACAGTTAGGTAGCTGGCCGATGTAGGTGCAAAAACCGGAGCTACTATGAGATTTTGCCCATTGTTACACACCACCAGCCCAGGGTTGAGGCTCACTGGCACCAACCACTCATCGGTCTGTTGTTCCATGCCCGTCCACAGCTCCTGCTCAGTGTGGGTTTTTTCTCCCTAAACAGATGAGTTTCAGAATAGCTTGCTGTCATTTACCCCTGGCTGTGCTGAAGTTGGTGGTGCAGGTGTTACGCTGACGTGATGAAGAGCCGGTAGAGGAGGAAGCGGAGTAGGAGGAGGAAGCAACAGGAGGCACAGAGAAACACAAGTGGTGGTAGGACATGTGCCAAACCGCTGTCCGACTCAGGCCCAGCCACCACTACATTTACCCAGTGTCCAGTTAGGGAGCTATAACGTCCCTGACCGTGCTTACTGGTCCACGTATCAGTGGTTATGTGGACCTTGCCACTAATGGCGTTGCACAGTGCACACCTGGTTTTGGTAATGTGGGAGTTTATGTCACCGACCGAATTAGCAGACTGATTATTCCATTACAGTGTCACGTATGCCAAGGAGGTGTTTTGTGCCCCAAAAAATGCCTACAGGTCACCCACAGACTGAACAGCCACATCAACAGCCTAACACTGTCCCTCAGCCCAGCAGCGTCCTGTCCCTACACTAGTTAGAGCAGAATGGGGGTGCAACACGTGACTATCATGTATATAATCTTTCATGGGCTGTATTTCGGGTCCAGAAAGATGATAGATTTTGCCCTTAGAGTATTTAGCATTGGCTATTAGTTTGATAGCACGGTTATAATCACGATGCGGAGACAAGGACTTGGATGCTTTTTTAGAAAAAACATCCTGAAAATCCTTAATAAATTTAGGTAACGGACCATCCTCTAAATCCAGACCACCAAGCTGGATGGAAACGCAATGATTAGAGCACTGGGGACCCCATTTTATCAATTCCCCACTGCTCCAAGACTATGTACCCTCAACCAGCAGACACATCTTTCATGACATATAATGCACACCTTTCAGAACGAATTGAACCAACCTTGATTACCAGATCAGGACGTCTATGCTCAATAAATCCTGTGGCCAAAGGAGTTGTGTCCACCCCAGATACCGGATTCGGTTCAGGTAACCTAAGTAAATTGAATCCAAAAGCAATCACGAAATTAAAATGAACAAAACTATCTGCAGCCCCGAATCCACAAAAGCTAGGCCAGAAACAGATCTCCCTTGTAAAGAGAGATTAAGGGCGGTTCACATCAGCCTTACGAATTCCGTTATTGTTTTCCGTTATAAGGGTCTATTCACACGTCAGTAAGTGTTCTGTGGTCCACACATGGCCGGCCCTGTGATAGAAATGCATATTCTTGTCTGCGATTGTGGACAAAAATAGAACATGCTCTATCTTTTTTGCAGGACCGCGGAATGGAACTACGGATGTGGACAGCGCATCTTTTGCGGCCTCATTGAAATGAATAGGTCCACACCCGTTCCGCAAAATTGCGGAACAAATGCGGACCAAGAGCAACGGACGTGTGAATAGACCCTAACATGGTTATAACGGAAAATAACGGACTTTTAGAGGCATTCTGTTTTGATCCGTCATAATAGAGGTCTATGGGCAAGCAGAACGGATCTGTCTGGTTTCCGTTATGCAGGACGGAAAAGAAAGTCCTGTCAACAGCACTGCTGCAGTAGAAGCAAAGGCCATTCTTTAAACGATGATCCCTCCAGGACTGGGAAGCCAAGGTACCCTCTTGCACGGGCTCCTCAGACTCCACTGGTGCTTTACCCACGGAAGACTGAGAGACTAAAGGGAAGGAAGAAGGATGTACAGAGATAGAACGCTCAGCCAGAGACATAGCCTCATCCTGGGGTCAGGTGACTAACCAGAAGGTCCTTTAGAGTATCTGAAACACCCAGTCTGAACTGCGCTCTAAGAGCTGGATCATTCCAGCCAGACGCCATACACCATCTGTGTAACTCGAAACAATACTCCTCTACCGGTTGCCTGCCTTGATGCAAACAGTTGAGTTGACTCTCAGCATAAGCGACTCTGTCAGGCTCATCATATAGAAGAAAAAAAATGATCTGCAGAATACAGCTATGGGGAATTAGGCGGAAGTGCAAATGCCCACTCCTAATGGTCACCTTGCAAGAGAGACATGATAAAACCGACTGTCTGTGCCTCAGTACCTGAGGAGTGAGGTCTCTGAAACTAAAATACAGTTTGCAACTTTCCCTACATATTTTAAAACCCTTGTGGTCATCCAAGAAGCAGTCAGGGAGCTTAATTTTATGTTCTACTGGTAACGGGGGTGCGGAAGCAGGTGGACCAGTCTGACAGGATTCTTGCTCCTGGACTCTTTCTGCTAAATCCTGCACTAACTGAGCAATGCCTTCCATCGGTGAGGCTAAAGCTGTAGGCACCAAGTCTTTTTTGGAGCCAGTGATAATGTAACGTCTGTAAGTATGGACAGACAGTGAGCCCTAAGGCTAGCACCCACCCTGCTTTCCCTACCTACTTGCAGTACAAGCCCTGGACAGCTAGACCACAACTGGTCGATGGTCCCTATGCTATATAACCGCAGAGATGGACTAACAAACAAATACAGACAAACAAAATACAGAGTAGTAGGTAAATGGGTCAAAATCAGTCAGGCCATGCAGTACCAAATAAGAGACAAAGAGTTGTTAGAAGACAAGCCGAGATCAGAACTGGACAGACTAGGCAGTACTAATAGAGAGACAAAGAGTGGTCTGAAGACAACCCAGGACCAGAAGCACGGGCAATCCAAATAAGCACAGAAGCAAGAACCAGGAACACAGCTGGTGAGCCAGAGAATACCACTGGCACTGGTATAAGGCCAGGAAGGGGTTTAAATAGAGCGCAGAGTCCCTGGATCAGAACCTTATAGGTCCATTTCTCAGAGCTCCATTAGTCAGAACTCATCACACAATAATAGAGCAGCTGCAAACCCAACTGCTAATCTCCCCCAGCACACGCCCGCTGCGCGGAGAAACAGAGCATTGAATCCTGTTGCTAAGGGTGCAGCCGCGTCACCAGGGGACATGGCTCAGCAGCGTGTCTCTCCCAGCATGGAAGTGCCGAGGCTGGGGATCACACCACCGGAGCCCCGACAGGTAAGTATGTTACAGTAACCTTTCTTACTGTATGCCACTAATGGTCTGCAGGTCCCAGAGATGGTAATCTTAGTGGGTAAATCTACTTACTTTATCACCACTGATGGTCTGTAGGTCCCACACATGGAGATCCAACTATCTAGACCTATATACCTCATCACCACTGGTGGTCTGCAGGTCCTAGTAATTGCATCCTGGCTGTGTAGACCTACTTATCATCACCAATGATGGTCTGTAGGGCTAAGAAATGGTGATCTAAATGTGTAGACCTACCTACTTCATTACCAGTTATGATCTGTAGGTTCTAAAGATGGTGATTTAACTGTGTAAACCTTCTTACCTCATCACCACTGATGGTTTGTAGTGTTACTTTAGCTGATATCTGTGTTCGAGGGTCTGCATCTTCTGAGAGTTCGTAGGTCTCCAGCAGTGATGATCCTGGCTAAACAGATTCCAGTGCCTAGAAAGATGCCATCGGAGACCCTCGTTCCAGACCATAAGGTAATTCCCTTCTAATAATGGCGGACTCATGTGATGCCCAATCCATTACAGGAATTTCCCTGCACCTCACGTCCATGTAACACACATGTATGTACAGTATTTTCTTTGCTTCTGTTTTCTGTGCAGATCAAGCTTCCCTTGTGTCTGGTTCCTTTTAGAATAGAGATAAAATGTGGACGTTGTAGTCATCTGTCTCTTGACCTTTGGTGCTCGACTTTCCATGCTTCAGCTCCACATTGAGCCCTTATGGTTTGTGGCGGTCCGCGGCGATGCTTTGATAACATTTTGGATTTTTTTTATGACATCAGTTACTCTGAGCCCCGAAGCAACTGAGGGGATTGGTGTTAATTGCCCTGATAATCTCAGCACAAACGTTTGGCTGCAGGAGACAGGGCTGATGTCACAAGATGGTGTGCGAATCCTTGACTACGGAGAAGTGATTGCTCCACGGGGTGCGCCCGACTGAATAACCTGGACACCTGCACGATTTTAAAACTGCACAATCTGAAATGCAGCAAAACCAGAGAATTGAGCCTAATTGTTTTCTGGCTCGATTGTCTACGAGATGAAACAGTGGAGCCTGATATCATTGGATCTGTCTTGTTCAATCGGCTCGGAGGTTGGAGAAAATAGACCGGAGCAGATCCCATAATGTCTCATTCATCCATCTCCACCCTTAGCAAGCTCTCCAGGGATCCACTTTGGAGTGATGATGAGCTTCCGTCAGCACTAATGGTCCACAGATTGATCTAATGAGATAATTAATTTATTATTGGTAAATATCAAAGACGCACTGATGTGGTGTCCACACAATGTCATCCAGAGGAATGTAGATATTCATGACTCAAGCTTCTCAGGATGGTAGGAGCCTCTTCTGGAGTGCATGAGGCCCTGGCTTAAGGAGGTATGTAAACATGATGCCCAACCAGGATTCCCGAGGATTCTCGGGCAGCGGAGGTTAAACCAGGGATTAAAAGGGTTCATGAAGGAAGAGACAGTGGACAGACAGTCACCGGAGGACATAATGTCTGAGACAGTGGACAGAGAGTCACTGGAGGACATGATGTCAGAGACAGTGGACAGACAGTCACTGGAGGATATAATGTCAGAGACAGTGGACAGACAGTCACCGAAGGACATGATGTCAGAGACAGCGGACAGACAGTCACTGGAGGACATGATGTCAGAGACAGTGGACAGACAGTCACCGGAGGACATGATGTCAGAGACAGCGGACAGACAGTCACCGGAGGACATGATGTCAGAGACAGCGGACAGACAGTCACCGGAGGGCATGATGTCAGAGACAGCGGACAGACAGTCACCGGAGGACATGATGTCAGAGACAGCGAACAGACAGTCACCGGAGGACATGATGTCAGAGACAGCGGACAGACAGTCACCGGAGGACATGATGTCAGAGACAGCGGACAGACAGTCACTGGAGGACATGATGTCAGAGACAGTGGACAGACAGTCACTGGAGGACATGATGTCAGAGACAGTGGACAGACAGTCACTGGAGGACATAATGTCAGAGACAGTGGACAGACAGTCACTGGAGGACATAATGTCAGAGACAGTGGACAGACAGTCACTGGAGGACATGATGTCAGAGACAGTGGACAGACAGTCACCGGAGGACATGATGTCAGAGACAGCGGACAGACAGTCACTGGAGGACATGATGTCAGAGACAGCAGACAGACAGTCACTGGAGGACATGATGTCAGAGACAGTGGACAGACAGTCACTGGAGGACATAATGTCAGAGACAGTGGACAGACAGTCACTGGAGGACATAATGTCAGAGACAGTGGACAGACAGTCACTGGATGACATAATGTCAGAGACAGGGGACAGACAGTCACTGGAGGACATGATGTCAGAGACAGTGGACAGACAGTCGCTGGAGGACATGATGTTACAGAGGACAGACAGTCACTGGAGGACATGATGTTACAGAGGACAGACAGTCACTGGAGGACATGATGTTACAGAGGACAGTCACTGGAGGACATGATGTTACAGAGGACAGACAGTCACTGGAGGACATGATGTCAGAGACAGTGGACAGACAGTCACTGGAGGAGATGATGTTACAGTGGACAGTCAATAAAGGACATGATGTTACAGAGTACAGACAGTCACTGGAGGACATGATGTTACAGAGGACAGACAGTCACTGGAGGACATGATGTTACAGAGGACAGACAGACACTGGAGGACATGATGTTACAGACAGAGGACAGACAGTCACTGGAGGACATGATGTTACAGTGGACAGACAGTCACTGGGGGACATGATGTTACAGACAGGGGACAGAGAGTCACTGGAGGACATGATGTTACAGTGGACAGACAGTCACTGGAGGACATGATGTCAGAGACAGTGGACAGACAGTCACTGGGGGACATGATGTTACAGACAGGGGACAGAGAGTCACTGGAGGACATGATGTTACAGTGGACAGTCACTGGAGGACATGAGGTTACAGTGGACAGTCAATAAAGGACATGATGTTACAGAGTACAGACAGTCACTGGAGGACATGATGTTACAGAGTACAGACAGTCACTGGAGGACATGATGTTACAGTGGACAGACAGTCACTGGAGGACATGATGTTACAGAGGACAGTCACTGGAGGACATGTGCAGTACGCCAGTCCTGCAGGGTGAGTGAATGTGAGGTCACGGGGGTCAGTTAGCAGACCGAGGGTCACTCTTGGTACTCACAGTTTATAGAAGACCCTGGGCAGGCGTACAGCAGTGATTGAGAGGCTGGCACATGAATCCTCTGGGGTACTCTCTGTACATAGGGACCAGGCCGGGTGGTAGGTGAGGTGCCCTGGGTGTTGGAAGTTTAGTGTTCCGGTGGCAAGGTCCCTTATAGTTCGTGACGCCAGTGCCGGTAACGGTGGCACACCGATTTGTTGTAGGAATAATTGAGGTACACATAGTTGTAGTGAACCAGAACTTCTTTTTACTGAACAGTTCAACTATTTACAGGCTTCAGATAAAGTTCAATATGCAGGATAATGGTATCAGGCAGGCTTGACATAAATGGCAGGTAAAATCCTAGCAAGATAACTCAGAGGGAATAAACTCACAGATCAGGCTGTACTTTCTGCAGAATCCTGTCTGACTTTCTCCAAGGCCCGGATGCCTAATAGCTGGCTTTATCCTTTCGGAGGGAACCTTCCTCTGGTATGAATCCACTTGCTGCAAATAACCTTCTGCCTTTCAGCTTTCTACTTTGCTGGTTAAAATTAGCACTGCTCTGTACTTTGTAAGATTCAGGATAACTTCAGGAGGGAACCTCTTCTCCTGGATTAACTTCTGAGCTTTTGCTTACTCAGGACTTCAGGCAGGCTAGACTGAGCTACTTAGCCTCCTGGACTGGACTGAACTAACTCTTTCCTGTCTGGGCCTAACTATATATACTAGGGGGTTTCCTAGCTCCCTCTACAGCTTGGGAGGAGAAACTACACCCCTAACAGGCCTGGTACACAGGAAATAACATTAAAATATGCATTACAATGCAATACAAAACACAATAGCAATTTCCCACAGGAGGTGGGGGCAACATGTCCCTTAGTAGTGCCCACCCTTACGTAGTGGGACACTACATACCCCGCTACTTTGAGGCTGCCCGTCCTCGGCGCAACACAGGGGGCCCGCCCAGCTGTAAACTGTAACCTGAAAGACAAAAATGCAAAGCAGGCATATACAACAATCACTACATTCGCAATGAGATTGGCAGGCAGCTCCGCTGGCAAAGGACAAGTGCGGTGAAAAGGTGGCGTCGTTCTCTTCATAAATTGGTACATGGAACGGGGGCGCTGACCTGGTACAGCGTATCAGGAGTAACCAGGATAGTCCATAATGATAAGAATGCCTTAGTAACAAAAGTTCCTGGAGGCTCAAAATAAAAACATGAGTCCGTACCCCGGGTCTTGTAGACAGTTAAACAGGAGTTTCCCGGGGAGAGTTACTCTGGTCAACAACGTAGTCTCCGAATCTCACAGGTAGGTGCCCCTTAGTAGGCCGCGTGGACCTCCTTACTGGCAGAGACTCTTCTTGCCTTGGCTCAAGGGGGCCAGAGGGATCCACAGGCTCTGGAGCCCTTTCTGGTACACCCTGGGACAGGTCATCCTGGGATCGAGATCTAGCAGGAACTGGAGCCGGTACCACCAAGTTCAACCAGGGTGTGAGGAACCAATGAAGTGGCTCCTTGTCATGTAACAGATTCTCAACAGCCTGCATAGGACCCACAGGTTGGGCTGACGACTCTGGCTCAGGAGACTCTGGCTCAATGTCCTCTTTTGCAGTTTCTACTTCTATGCAGGGCTTTAAACGGTTCCTGTGTACGATCTGGGAGCCTTTACCCTCCCTGGAAATTTGGTAAACGTGGGTCGCAGCATAAGAAATTGCAGTTATGACGTAGGGAGTCCTCTCCCACTTACTGTCCAGCTTGCTGGTTCGGTGGTTATTCCTCAACCACACCACGTCTCCTATAGCAAGAGGTTCCGCATGAGCAGCCAGGTCATAGTCTCTCTGCTGCCGCTCTCGGGCACTTTCCATGCGCTCCTGAACAATCTCTTTGGCATTAAGAAGACGTCTTTGATGCTCCACCACCCAATCAGTCTTTGGTAGTGGGTTGATGACATCAGGTATTTGCACGTCCAGAAAGTGATCAGCAGGCAGCCTTCCTTGATGGCCAAACATCAAATAGAAAGGTGTGTACCTGGTGGAGCAGTGAATGGTATTGTTATACGTATACATGAGTTGTGGCAGCAGAGTAGGCCAATTACCCCTTGTCTCAGGGGGTACTGCTCTCAACATTTCGATGAGAGTTTGATTCATTTTTTCACAGAGTCTGTTACCTTGCGGATGATAGGCGTTGGTCCGGACCTTCTGGCAGTTATGTAGCAGGCACATCTCCTGGAACAACTGTGATTCAAACGCAGACCCCTGGTCGGTGAGGATTCTCTCTGGGCAGCTGTAGGGCAGGAGGAAATGCTTCCAGAATGCCTCCGCCGCAGTCTTGGCTGTCAGGTCTTTCACAGGCACTGCTACAACAAACTTAGTGAAGTGATCAATAATGGTTATGGCATAAGTATAACCTGAGCAACTTGGCTCCAACTTCACATGATCAATAGCAACAAGCTCCAGGGGAGTTTTAGGGTTACTCACGATAGGGTGACCACTCTCTGGTCATGGCGCTCACTTCTCCCGACAGCACAGGCAGTACATTCCCAGCACCACTTTTCAATGTCTTCTCTCATCCCAATCCAATAGAACCTTCTGAGAATGGTGGCCTCAGTTTTCTGCACGTCGAAGTGTCCGGACTGGTTATGATACATCTCTAACACAAGACTGGCGTCTCGACGTGGTATGAGGATCTGGTACACCCTATCGTAGGACACTGGATCCAGGCTCCTTCTTAGCAACAGGCTTTTTTGAAGGAAGAGTTGGTGGCAATGTCTCCACAATTTCAATAGTTCTGGGTCTGCACTCTTCCTGCGGACTCTCTCAGGAGTTCTCCCACTAGTAAGGAAGTCAAGCAGTTCACCGAGGACTCTACTTTCTGACTGGAGCTTAATCCACCTTTCTTGTGGCAGCAAGGTAGTCCTTGAATTTTTCAGTCACAGCCCACACTAAGGCAAGGAACTCCAGCTTGAAGGAACTATAATTCTGATAACTTTTCTCAGCTCCCCTCAGGGATCTGCTGGCGTAGGCAATCACCCTCTCTTTGTTGTCTTGCGCCTGAGCCAACATGGCTCCCAGGCCTCTTTTACTGGCATCCGTATAGAGATGTAACGGCTTCTGATAATCCGGGTGTGGCGAAACCAACCTCGCCACTGGGTTTTGGAGGGGCCTGGTTGCCAGCCTCTTGCCCCAGGATTATGGCCCATACTAACTTTGAAGGAGAAGACAGACTGGCCGCACAGCTTAAATCTGTGGAACTGTTTTGGGCAGGAAAGCCATGCTTGCGGTCGGCAAATGTGACTTTCCTGGAATTCGGGAACCCCTGCTCGGATCTGGGTGACTTTTGGATATGTTGGTCACCCAGATCAGAGCTATCCATGGATGTATACATTATGGGGATATGTGGGGTTTTGAGGTGTGTGACAGAACCATCTGTCTTTGGAATTGTATTGTATGTTATGTGAGGGTACCCAGATAGCTAATTTTATTGTATTCGTGTAGTCTGAGTGCCATTCACCTAATAATATGCACTCAGACTTGAGCTGTCTGGGGATATGTTAAATGTCTGTGTTTACTGTAAGGGTCGTGACATTGTATGTTTAAATGGTGATTTATGTCCTGTTGTCCCCACATGTGTATTGTCAATTTCCCTTTGTCCTGAGAGATAATTGAGAGGAGGAAACCATGATGCATTGTGGGGATGTATTGTGTCTGTGTATCCTGAATTGCTGCATATCTGTCCTTTGTCACAGCCTCCATCTGGTCCCCTAGGGGAGTGTCCACCAGATGGGGACCTGCATAAATACGGGCGGGTAGCCCTCAATAAAGAGTTCCTGTTTTTACCCTTTACCAAGTTGAGGCTGGTGTTTGGGTAACTGATCGACAGCTGGGGGATTGCTATACGCTGAAGATTTGCTATACTCCACTGGCATAACTACTAGCTCTTGTAAGACCTGTTCCTGCTCTCTGGATTAAGGAGAGGTTCACCCACTGGAGCCTTCTCATAGGTCCAGGGTGGGTAGGAGACCTCAACCAAGCTTCGGCGGTTCGTGGGGTCTGCAGCGCTTACGGTGTCAAGTGGAGTGCTTGGAGTCCTCGGGAAGCACTAGGAGCATCTATCAACGGAGGTACCCGGTCGGGGTGTCAGGAGATCCGTTACACCGGGTAACCCAGGACAGGGTGTTCGGTCAGCTTCTTCTTCAAGAGCTGGAAGGCAATCTCCTGTTCTTCATTCCATTCAACAGGGATAGGAGTCTTTGGACTCTTTTTGGGATGCCCCCTCAAAAGTTCCTGGATCGGATCCACAATTTGTGCAAAATGCGGGATGAAGCGTCTGTAATATCCTGCAAAACTGAGGAAACTTCTCACCTCTTTCACGGTGGTGGGAGTAGGCCAATTGCGGACAGCAGTAAGTTTATCAGGATCAGGCTGGACTCCTTCGGCGCTAACAACGTGTCCCAGATACTTCACCGCTGGTTTCAGCAGATGGCACTTGGAGGGCTTGATTTTAAGGCCATATTTAGCGAGGACTTGAAAACACTTCGGCCAGATGCTTTAAATGATCCTCATATGTCTTGGAGTAGATAATGACGTCATCCAAGTATAGCAATACAGCCTCAAAGTTCTTATGGCCTAAACAACGCTCCATAAACCACTGGAACGTCCCTGGAGCATTACACAGTCCGAAAGGCATGTAGTTAAATTCGAACAGGCCCATAGGCGTGGTGAAAGCGGTCTTTTCCCGGTCTTCCGGGGCCATAGGCACCTGCCAATATCCACTGGTTAAGTCAAGAGTTGAGAAGCAGGCTGATGACCCCAGGGCAGTCAAAGATTCTTCAACGCGTGGCAACGGATAAGCATCTTTGTGAGTGATTTGATTGATTTTTCTATAGTCTACGCAGAATCTAATGCTGCCATCTTTTTTACGAACAAGAACTAGGGGTGCAGCCCAGGGACTATGACTGTCCCGGATTATGTTAGAGTCTTTCATTTCCTGTATCATCTCTTTTACGGACTCGTAGGGAGTAGGCGGTATGGGTCTGTATCTCTCCTTAATAGGAGGATGAGAGCCAGTAGGTATGGTGTGTTTGATTACACTGACCTCTCCATAGTTCGTGGAGTGCTTGCTAAAGGCCTTGTGGTGTTCTTTCACCAGATTCAGGAGTCCCTCTATTTGATCCTTCGGGGTGGATTCGTTCCCCACGTGAAGCTCCTCCCACCAGGATACTGAAGAGGCGCTGGCAGGGGCACTGCTGCTCTGTGCTGTTTGGAATGTCTCCGTGGCAGGCAGATGGATAACATCCTGGAAGGATACCTGGAAAAGCTGAGCAATAGGGCAGTGCTTAGAGAGAGTAACAGGGTGATCACTGAAATTAATCAAACGGACAGGCACTTTACCTTGAGATACGGTCACCAGGCTCTTGGCTGCTCACACAAAGGGATGATTTTCAATTTGGATGGGCTCCACTAGGGCTTGATAGTCTTGGCCCTGGATTCCTAGTACAGCACGGCACCACAAAATGATCTGGGAATTCGGTTGAAGGATTACCGGCCGGTTATCCCGGATCCGGGCAGTGCAGATTTCTCCTTTTCCATTCGCAAATTTTTGCTGAGCACACAGCACACTGATAGTCTTTTGAATGACTCTTTTGGAAGCAAGTGAAGCTGAGGGTATAGATTGGTTCAGGGCCTCAAGTACCTCAGAGTAACAATTTTTAAAGACATTAGTCCCTAAGATCACGGGGTGTCCCCCTGTATCTCCGGCTTGCACCACAATCACACCTTGCCGTGGTAAGGTGGCTTATCCCACCTGGAGGGTAGGTTCCCAGTAGCCAAGGACTTTCACCGGCTTGCCGTTGCTAGCAATGATATCCACCCAGGATTCCGGTGGCTGGGTAAGGAGACTTGAATCCCAGAATTTATCAAAGGTGGGTCGTTGGATGGTGGTGACCTGAGACCCAGTATCCAGCAGGGCTTCAAAAGGTACCCCGTTAATGCATATGTTAATTTTTGGACGAGATCCCAAGTATCTGGGCACCCAACTTGGATCCTTTGGACCTACTGTTCTACCTCCCGAGGGGCGGTCCTCGGCCTCGGGGGTGGCCCGTTTAACTGCCAACACGTTGTCTCAGTATGGCCATATTTTTTACAATAGGTGCAGATGGGCTGCTTGCGATTCTTAGACCGATAACTAAGTCGTCCATCGGGTTCTTTGGGGTAGACCTCTTTATATGCAGGCGGGAGGTGCCTTTGAGGTAGGGGGCTTTCGTCTTCCAATAACAATGGTCTTTCCCATTACTCTATTTTCCTGCACACCTTTTCCAGGCTCTTAGTGAGATGGTTAACTTGCTCCATTAACGCTGCCACCACATCTGTTACTGGAGCCTGGGTGGCTTGACTGGCTCCGGACGGTGTCACATCAATAATTTTTTTCTGGCAGGCCTGAGGTTCAAACCGGCCCTGTGGGCGGGTTTTGACCCAGGATACTGATGGCCAGCTCCTTAAAGTTCAAAAACGCACAATTGGGGTGTTGGGCCGACAGCATCCTCAACTGGCCCTTTAAGTGTTCAGCGTTTACACCCGCAATGAACTGCTCTCTCAGAAACCGGTCCTGGTCCTCAGCCTCCCGGGGGTCCACCTGGACCACGGCCCTCAAGGTCTCTTGCAGGGACAAAGCAAAATCACGGAGTGACTCACCGGGCTGTTGCTTTCTGCAGAAAAATCGCATCTTAACTTCCGACGCCGTCCTGGCTTCAAACGTGGTGCCGAGGCAATCAAAGATCTGTTCCATGTTATTTTTTTCGGAGCTGGGCCATGACATGACCTCCCTGCGGGCGGCCCCTTCTAACTGCGCTAAGAGGATCTCCATCTGTTGCTCCGCGGAGATAGGATAGAGCCGGAATAAGGCCATGATCTGGTCTTTAGAGTCTTTCAGTTTGTGGGCTTCCCCGGAATATCGCGGGAAGCAGGGGGCCCTAAAGTAATATGGCATGGTCAGCGGCATTAAACTGGATGCTGCTCCAGCAGCGGGCGCACTGTTCTCATCTGCGTGAATTACAGAAGGCTCGTTGGGAGCCACCTGCCCCGTTTCCTCAGATGCGGACATGGCGTGGTCTACGGAGGCAAGTTCTGTAGGCAGACTCACGCCGGACTTCGCTCTCTCAGGCCATTGCTAAGGGTGACCACAGAGAGGGTATGGCCCTTTAAGGAGCGGCGGAGCAGGCCGAAATACAAATTGGATGTGCTTCCCCCGGATCAAGTCCTTTACTGCTAACGAGGGACCTCCCCCCAGTCTCCCAGCAAGGATGGGAATCTTCCCGGTACTTTAATACAAAGGGGCCAGTTAATACCGAAGTTTTACTCAGTCCGGTGATGCGCAGTCCAAGTCTCGCGAGGTACGTGATCACGTCGTGTGGAGGTCCCACACGCAGCGTCAGGAGATAGGCGCGGCCTCTCGGAGCTTCCAGATTCGAGGTAGGCGGTATCTTCTTTGTAGGCAGGGCGGTACCTCCTCTTCTTTTTTGCGCCAGACGGACACAACGATGGCGCAACGATAATCCAGTCAGCTTAGGCGGCCATCTTGCAGCATAAGGCTGTCAATTCACTGACAGCAAGCGGTGACTGAAAAACCAGCAAACAGTCCACAATATACAGTTTTTCACACCACGATTGTCTACAGTTCTTTGGTCCAACAATTTTCAAATAAACAGATAGGGCATATATCACTTAATCTGCGATTATGGCACACAGTTCAGATTCCACTATGGCATAGGAATATTCGCATCCTGTTCGTGACGCCAAAATATGCAGTACGCCAGTCCTGCAGGGTGAGCGAATGTGAGGTCACGGGGGTCAGTTAGTAGACCGAGGGTCACAATTTGTAGAAGACCCTGGGCAGGCATACAGCAGTTATGGAGAGGCTGGCACATGGATCCTCTGGGGCACTCTCTGTATATAGGGACCAGGCCTGGTGGTATGTGAGGTGCCCTGGGTGTTGGAAGTTCAGTGTGGAGGTGGCAAGGTCCCTTATAGTTCGTGACGCCAGTGCCGGTAACAGGCCTGGTACACAGGAAATAACATGAAAATATGCATTACAATGCAATACAAAACACAATAGCAATTTCCCACAGGAGGTGGGGGCAACATGTCCCGTAGTAGTGCCCACCCTTACGTAGTGGGACACTACACATTTGCGTAAGGAGGGGCTACATTAGCCCCCATAGCGGTCCCCTATTTCTGGGCATAGTATTTTTCCTCAAAGAGAAAATAATTCTCATGTAGTACCAAAGAGATAAGGACAAGCAAAATTCTTGTTGTTGAGTATTGAGTGAGGATTGAGTGGAAAGAAGTTTTGCTGTGGCTCTCATACCCTTGTCATGCTCAATGGATGTGTATAAACTGTTTACATCCATAGTCAACAATAAAGAATCAGGTTGGGGAGTACTCCGTTTGAGTTTACTAATAAAATCTTTGGTGTCAAGTAGAAAGGAGCGTGAAGTTTTAATAAGGGGTGTGAGTATACGGTCCAGATATATTGAAAGGGGAGATTATATAGAATCTGTCGAGGCCACTATGGGTCTGCCAGGTGGATTACGGAGATTTTTATGAATTTTGGGGAGAGTATAGAAAACTGTATGATGGGGTGTGGTTTAGTTAGAAAAGTCACTGTATTGTCATCAATCACATTACATTTGAGATAATATTGGAGTATAGTTCTGATTTTATTGGCTATGGTGGTAGTGGGATCAGACTTAAGGGGTTCGTAGGTGACATAATCCCCCAATTGTTTGGTAATATCATTGATGTACATGGATTTGTCCATGACCACTAATGCTCCCCCCTTATCTGCTGGTTTAATTACAAGATCTTTGTGATTAGGCGGTCACTTAGTAGAGGTACGTGGTCAGCCTACTGTCACGGCTGAGGATGGGGGAAATCCTCAGCCGTGTGCAGCCAGGTGGTGGTATGGCTGCTTGACCAAGAAGACAGGATTAGGGAGCAGGTCACCTCCTAAACGCATCCCTAACCTGACCCTGGCTCCTAGCTACATGAGTATAAGAGAGAGAGAGAGAGAAAGTGTGAGGGTCAAACGGATCTCTTGGAATGGCTTTCCACTAGATCTGAAAGACTTGAGGCGCCTCGGGTGGATAGGAGCGGGGTGGAGAGAAAGTAGGGTGATAGATGCTAGAGGCTGCTCCGGGTTTGGTCAGGTCGACAAGGAAGTCTGCCTGTATAGGGTGAGGTAGTGAGACAAAAAAAGGGGGACCTTGTGTGGGTGGGGATACCCTCCAAATCTCGCCTCTTTTTTATATAAACCCTTGTGGCGCCAATAGAGGATTAGTGTTGGGCTGCTAGAGTGTGTGATAGCTTGTTGTTAGCGTTAGTTATATTAATATGTAGAGGGATATCAATTGTTGTAGGAAAAAATTGTACAGGAAAAAAATTGTATATACATGTATGTAAAAAAATTTTTTTTTTAAAACAAGCGAAATAAAACAAAAACTGCATACAAAGAGCGAGTGAAAAGTATACACATATAAAATCTGCTGAGAGGAATAAAAGGATAAAAAAATAGATTGTACGTAAAAGTGGGATCACTGCATACAGCCTCTATTGCCTAAGAGGCCGTGTTCTGCAGCGTCGTACACAATAGATGTGGTACAGTAGGATAGAACAATGGATAAAAGGTTTTTTTGTTTAAAAATACCGACATATATATTATAATATTGTGGTATCATAAGTAAGTTTACTCACTTCACGAGGGGGGCGGTTTACCAGGATAAGCATAATACACCTGTAAACCGAGTACCCCCCAGCCTGGATCGCTTCTAGAGTTATAACGGATGAAGGCAGCCAAACAACACGGTGTGCTTCTCTTCAAAGGTCTTTATTTACATGTAAAAAATCCGGCCTCAACGCGTTTCGGGACAGGCACGTCCCTTCATCAGGAGCAATAGTGTCTCTATGTATGGTCACAGGTATTTATACCCTAATAATCCTATTAGGGATCTTTGTTAAAATGGCCACTAATTGGCTAGAAGGCGCCAAAAAACGGAGAAAAAACGCGCCAAAAATGCATTGGGGACCGCCCCTGTGTGGTACAGGGCGTTTTTTTTTTTGCTGTCCAGTGATGTCAGCCGGAAGGGGGAGTGTCCGGCTGCGCTTTTTACATAACCGGAAGTTGTTTGCGTTCCAAGCTGGAACGCATTGTGGTCGCCTGGTAAAGCGGCACTGAGGATATATATGGGGCTATGTTTGGGGACCGCCCTAGTAGGAGGGAGGGTATTGAGGGCCAGAGGATATAAGTGGGCCGCCGTTGGGGGGCGTTTGGCCAGCAGATCTCTGAAGCCGGCTGGGAGGGGGAGTGTCCGGATGTGTTGTGACGTCTGTGCGTTCCAGGTTGGAACGCAACACGTCATCCGGTCTGTTCACCTTGTAAGCTCCTAGGGGTGGTGTCGTATTTCCGGAAGTTAGACGCTGCGTTCCAAGCTGGAACGCACGCGATACTTCCGGTTTGTCGATATTCCTTTTGACTGTGTGAGCTGTGTGGTCTGCCTACAAGTTTAAGGGGAAGTGGTGTCACTTGCAGTGGGATCTTCTCTGGGGTGTATGGGCTGGGCTTTTTTGCATAGTAAGGATGGATATATTGGAGAGTCCTCCCCATGGCACAAGTGTAGTTTGTTATAGAAGGGGTATACATAGAATATGGTAATATGGAATATATAAAAATATAAATATAATGTAATGGTATGAAATCTAAGGAAATGGAATATAGAAGGTATAAAAAATGTGTATAAAAATATATATATATAAACTAATATATATATAAATAAGGGGGGTTAAAACATTGTTGAAAAGTAGGAAAAATAAATAAAATAAATAAAATACTAAAATTATTGTAGTAAAAAAGGGTTCCAATGGTGTGGTTTGGTAATCAGAGACAAAGTATTAAAATGTATTTAAAATGTGGTCTCGATATAATCGATATTTTGATAAATAAATAAATGAAATATATTTCCTCTATTTGTGTTATTTTTTCGTTCATTCTTCTCTATATATGTAAATATGGGCAGGTAGATTGTGTGTTGCCTGCTCTTCGGATGTAGTCTGCCTACGTCGCTCTTTGTTATATCTTTTTCTTTTGTTTCGTGTGTCGTTTGTTCATTTTATTTAGGAATTTCCACATATATCTATACGTAATACTTGGTGTTTTTCTAAAAATACTTCGGTGTTTTAAAAAGTTAATATATTGTGGGAGATTACATGTTGGTTGGGCAATCTGGGGTGGTGGCGGGGTTATTTCTATATTGGGTGGTGTTGTGGGGTCTGGCTATTATGGTCAGTTTTTGTTGGTAGTGGTTGTTGATTAGTAGTTGGCGTGTTCCAGTGATTCGTTTAGGCCAAATGGAGTGAGGGTGTTTAGTTTAAAGATCCAGAACATTTCCTTCCTACATAGTTGTTGGTAGGAAGGGGTTTGTTCAAGGGGGATGACTTTTAGATCTAGGGGGTTGCTTTCGTGTGCTAGTGTGAAGTGGCGTGAGACGCTATGTGTAGTGATTTTTCTTTTTATGTTTGATCGGTGTTCATTCATTCGTTCTCTCAGGGTTTGTGTCGTGCGGCCAACGTAGAAAATGTTGCAGGGGCATTGAAGTAAGTAGATGATATTTTTCTGGCACAGGTCATTTGGTGTAGGAGTGGGATTTTGCCAATGGGGTGTGGGATGTCTATCTCTCTGTTTACTGTTTTGATCATCCGGCAGCATTTGCATTTTTTTGCACCGCATTTAGAGGATCCTTTAAATTCTGGTATTTGTTTGTTAATTGTCGTCTGTGTCGTTGTCTTGAGGGTATTTTTGTTTGGGCATGAAGGTGGCTAGGATGTTTTTGAGGGTTTTTGCTCTTCGGAAGGTAAGTCTTGGTGTTTTGGGGATTTCTTTACCTAAGATGGGGTCTTTTAATAGTACTGACCAATGTTTGGTTAGAATGTGTCTGATTGTTTGGTGGTTTTTGTTGTATCTGGTGATTAGCCTGGTGTGAGGGGAGTTTTCTTTGGTTGTTTTTATTTTTGGTTTGAAGGCTTTCCTTTTGGTCTATTTGGGAGATTTTCTTTTTTGAGTTTTTAATGAGTTGTGGGGGGTAGTTTTTTTGTAGGAATCTTTGGCTCAGGGTTTCTATTTGAGTTTTCATGGTGTTTGTGTTGGTGCAGTTGCGTCTTATTCTTTTCATCTGGCTGAATGGTATGTTTGTTTTCCATTTGTGGAAGTGACAGCTGTTGGAAATCAAGGAAGCTGTTGGCGATCTACGTTTTTGAAGTGTGTGCTGGTGGAGATAATGTTGTTTTCACTGTTCAGGTGGAGGTCTAGGAAACTCGCGTTAGTCGGGTTTGATTCTAGTGTGAGTTTAATGTTCCAAGTGTTTTGATGAGGGTCTGTACAAATGTTTTTAGGTCAGTGTTATTTCTTGCCAGATGAAGATAATGTCATCTATATACCTCTTGTAAAATCTGATGTTGGGCGTGCTCTAGTAGACCATGTTGGTCCTCAAAAGCCCCCATGAATAAGTTCGCATATGAGGGTGCAAATTTGGTGCCATGGCTGTTCTTTGGTTTGGAAGTAGAAATTGTCTTTGTATGTAAAATAATTATGGTCTAGTAAGATTTTATGGATTTAGGATGAATTCTTTTTGGGTTGGTGTCATGACTGTGTCGTTGGCCCAAGTATCTATTTGTAGCATGAGGCCCTAGTGAGTGTATGATGTGCTTATATAGGGATGTTACGTCTAGCGTGACCCAGATGAAATCGTTTTGCCATGTGACTTCCTCTAAGTTTTGGATGAGGTGTGCTGAGTCTTTGAGATAGGATGGGAGTGTGATGACGTATCTCTGGAGGATACCGTCTATATATTCTGACAGGTTTGAGGTGAGGGAATCTATACCTGAGATGATTGGTCTGCCGGGGGGTTGGGACAGGGATTTGTGGATTTTTGGGAGGAAGTAAAATCTGGCTATGGCTGGGTGGGACACTTTTAGATATTTGTGTTGTTTTTTATCCAGTATTCCCTGTGTTGTTCCGTGTTCAATTAGGTCGTGGAGTTGGGTTTTGTATTCTTTGGTAGGATCTAAGGTGATAGGTTTGTAGTAATTAGTGTCTGATAGTATTCTTAGGGCCTCTCTCTCATACTGGTCCGTGCTGAGGATGACTATTCCCCCCTTTATCTGCATTTTTTATGACTATATTGGGGTTGTCTTTTAGATTTTTCAGGCTTTTTTCTGGTTGTGCTGAGGTTATCTTGTTTTTTCTTTGCGGGTATGGTGGTGTCTGGTCGTGTGCAATCTTTACTGGGTGAGAACGCGCTTTTTAGGTCATCTAGGACCATGTTATAATAGCTTTCCAGGTGTGGGCCTCGGCTTTCTAGTGGATAGTAGTTGATTTGTTTTTGAGGGGGGGTTTGATGGTAATGGTCGGTTCTGGTGTGTCTGTATCGTTGTATATTGTGTTTGATGTGGAGGCTATTACCCGTTTTTCTTGTCGTTAGTGGGCATTTGTTTGTGTTGACTGTGCGATTTTTTATGCTGAAATGACGTTGTAGGGTAAGTCTTCTAATGAATTGGTTGAGGTCTACGAAAAGTTCAAAGAGGTCAGGTTTGTTTGTGGGGCAGAAAGATAGGCCTTTGCTTAAAAGTTCTATTTCGGTTTCGTTAAGGTTGTATCCGGAGAGGTTAAAGATGCCTTTTTCTTTGAGTGTGTCAGATACTGATTTTATTGTGACTGGGTTTTTGGTTTGTGTTTTTTGTTTGTTGGTGGATTGTTTCCTGCCACCTCTGCATCCTCTGTAGCGGGGTTTGATCTTTTTTTGGGGTTTGAGATGGGGCTGTAGAAGTTGGTGATTTTTAGTGGTTCCTGTGTTTTGCAATGGGTTGGATGTGTGGGGCCTGGTGTGGAAATTAGTGTATTCAGGATTTGTGTGCTCGATAGGTTTAGGCGGGGAGGAGGTAATGTCAGAGAAGGGGAGCCCCCCGTTGGTCCTGTCTGTTGAGCGTGGATAGTTGCTCTAGGAGAGGACTTTCTGTTAGAGTGGGGGGTAAGTCTAAAAAATGTTGGTCTGGGCTTGGGTAGGAAGAGCTTACTGAGTGTGTGGTGATGTTAAGTGGAGATGGTGGATCTAAAAGTTCGGTTACTGTGTCTGGTCTCGCTGTGTTATGATTTGAGGATGTGGAGGGTGGGTATTTGGTGGGGAGTGTGTAGCTGTGCATTTGGGTTGCAACGTGTTTTTTGTGTGTAGTGGCCGGGTAAAAGATCTTGAATTGTGTGTGGCCTGGGGTGTGGTGTAGATAGATAGTTCTGGGTCATACTCCTGTGGTGTGGTTGGGTTGTTTTGGGTATTGGTTTTGGAAAAGATTTTTGTGTTGTTGTGTTCTTTTGTTGATCGAGCTTGAGTTTATTGATGGTGGTTCAAGAGGGTTAGGTGGTCTATTCTGTTTTCCCCACTTGGTGTTTTTTTTATTGGGTACTTGTGGTCTTGCCTGCTTACAGCTTCGGCGTAGGTTTTTGGATTCTCATTTTTCGCTAGGTTGTAGTTCGATTCCATGGGTTTAGTTATTGGGGGGAAATGGTATAGGGTGCTCTTTTTCTTCTCTCGGGATGTGGTGCATAGGGGGCCTTTTGTGAAGTTTCCTTTCCCAAGATCTTACTAGGTCGTTGCTGTAGTCCCTAAGATCTCTGAGGAGTTTGGTGCATTTGGACCGAACAAGGTTGTATTCATATATTCTTAGGGGTTCTTTTTGATAGTTAAGCGGTGGAATTGTGTTGGGGTTGGCCCTATAACATTTGAGGTGATAGTCGAGGTTGGTGGTTAGATTGCGGCTTGTATTTTTACGTTTGGCTATAAGAATCTTCATGAGTGATTGGGAGCAGTTATCGCTGATGTGTAACCAGTCTGTATTAAAGATGTGGTCGTTAGGGAATGTGGGTTTTGGCTCTTCCTAGCTACATGAGCCAACCTTGATGGTAGGAGGGCTCATGCTCTGGAACCTCTAAGTCCCTGCTAGCCCTCAAGATGGCCCTAAGCTAGGAGCTGAGTAAGACAACCCACTCCTCCTAGGCACGGAGGAGCAGGAGTCTCAACGGCGAAGCTGTTGGGAAAAGGGGGAAACATAAACAGACTAACGGAAATGGCAGGTGAACTCAGTAGCTCAACCAACCTGCCACAGCCTTGCTGACTGGATCCCTGAGATAGAGAATCCAGAACCATTAGCTGCACAAACCAACATAGGAAAATCCCAACAGACCATCACCCAGACATCACACATACAGGTGAGCATAAACTTAATAAGACATAAAACCTGAACTTAAACCTATGACCACAGTGGTGGCTCTCACAGAGGAATGGAAAGCACAGGAGGCTGCCTCAGCTAGCAAGACTGAAGCAACCTACTGAGCCCTGCTAGAGAGAGGGTATATATAGGCCAAAGTGGCCACACCCAAAGGTTGGACACACCCAGTGACATCACACACACACTGGGAAGGAAGTTAACCCTTCCAATGCCACAGAAGGGAAAACACACATACATAAAGGAAAAGTGCACACAATAACATACCACACGGTGCACACAACACACACACCTAACAAAAAGGTTGCTAGGTGTGACCGCATGCCAGGGCAGCAAGCTGCCTAGGGACGCTCAGGCTGCTCTGCTGCAAAATGCAACACTGGTTGCCCGTGGCAACCACAAGTGAGGCCACAGACAAGCGGCCCTCACCCGTGGTTGAACGCCCATACAAAACCGCAGGCAACTGCATGCGGTAAAGGAGTCACGGTCATGGGCATGGCCGTGACACCTACTCCTCGGTGTGGTCTTTGTGGGATGAGTTGATAGAGCGGGTGGGTGGTTGCAGTTCGGTTGATGATTTTCGGACGTTATTGTTTTTTTGGGTGGGTACGTTTTATGCTGCGGGTTTGTCTTTCTCGGTCGCGTCAAAGAGGGTAGCAGCGGTGGCTTTTTGGTTGCGCCTTCGGGGACTGGCTGATGTGTCTAAGTGTTTTGTGGTTCGTCAGGCGTTAAAGGGTTATCGTCGCGATGTGATTCGGAGGGACACTCGAAGACCAGTTTCTTTTGCGGTGTTGCAGATGTTGTGGGAGGAGGCAGGGTCGGTTTGTGTGTCCGAATTTGAAGTGCGTTTGTTTAGGGCTGCTTTTTCGCTAGCCTTTTTTCGGAGCCTTTCGAATTTCAGAATTGGTAGCAGCAAGTCGCAGGGGTGGTGGGGGTTTGTTGCGGGAAGATGTAGGGTTGTGGGAAGGTGGTTTGCGGTGTGTAGTACACAAGTCTAAAACTGATCAGGAAGGAAAAGGTGTGGTTTTGTGGCTTAGGCCGTTGCGGGGGTCGGTGCTTTGTCCAGTGCGCTGTGTGGAGGAATTTTTGGGTGTGCGGCCTGAAAGTGCGGGCGTATTGTTGGTTCACCAGGCGGTTCGCGGTTGTCTCGCTTTTAATTTCTATGTGTTTTTAGAAAATGCTTGTTGGCCGCGGGTTTGCCTGCTAATGACTATGCATCTCATTCATTTCGGATCGGGGCAGCAACTGAGGCGGCCAGATGGGGTCTAGGGGAAGAGGTTATAAAACGTATTGGGCGCTGGGAGTCGGATTGTTTTCAATCTTATATTCGGCCTCACCTTTTATGAATGGTTGTGGGGAGGGGTTGCTAAGAGCGATATGATCGACCTGGCGTTGGTGGTTATGGTACAACTCTGTTTGTTTTTTTGTTTCAGGGGTTGGCGCCTTGTCTTGCATGGATATTCGGGCACTCGTACGTCCATTGGGGGGCCTTACGAGCTGATGTTAGACGAAACGGACACCAATTAGGTTTCCCGACAGAAGAGCTGCTAATCCGGTGGATTGGTTTGCGGGGCCTCCTTTGGGGGCGGGTTTTGTCTGAAATTCATACGTATGCAACTTTAGATCGGTCACCTGATATTTTAGTGCTCCATGTAGGTGGCAACGATCTGGGGGTGCGTCGATCTCGGGATGTGATTCGGGATATTAAGTTGGATGTGTTGCGATTATTGTCGGAATTTCCTGATTTGTTGATTGTATGGTCGGGGGTGGTTCCGAGATGTTGTTGGAGGTTGGCCAGGTCAGTGGACTGTATAAATAAAGCCCGGGCGAAGTTGAATAAAGAGGTGGGGCGTTTTGTTCACAGTCAAGGTGGTTTAGAGGTACGTCATCGGGAATTGGAGGCGGCGTCGCCTCAATTTTTGAGAGCAGATGGTGTGCACCTTAACGACGTGGGCATTGACATGTGGGCATTGGGTATTCAGGAGGGTTTGGAGACGGCCCTTAAGGTGTGGCGGGACACCCACAGGTGAGGTGTCACCGGTGGTCTTTTGGTGGCTGCTTGATATTGGATCCTGGGGAGCAATACAATGGTTAAAAGATGCATGACATGTTGGAGCCTGCATCTCATGTGGTTTGTGAATGCCAAGGATGGGGCTCCTGTTTGGGCTAAAAGGCCTACAGGGGGAGATACTTGTATACTTCAAGGATTTGGTGCCCTTGGGTCGGTGAGTGCGGCCAATGGTAAGTTTGAAGTATACGGTTAAGGAGGATATCGCTTGTTTGGGTTGCCCTCCAGGATCCTTGTTACGGTGCAGTAGGTGATAACGTTGAAGGATGTGTTAAAGTGCCTGTTATTATTATTATTCATGTTATATGGTGTAAGATGTTGCTTATAATGTGTGGAATACTAATGTTTATGGTCATTTTCACCAAAGCAAGTTAGTGTCGTTGTGATTATTTAAGGGGAACAGGTTAGGTATTAGTAGCCGGAGGAAATTCTTCCATCCTATTAAGTCATAATTAGGGATCAGCGAATCGACTTTGGATGAAATATCCGAAGTCGATTTGCATAAAACTTTGTTTGAATACTGCACGGAGCGAGCGCTCCGTACAGTATTAGAATGTATTGGCTCCGATGAGTCGAAGTTATTACTTAGCGAAGTCTAGCGAGACTTCAGGTAATAACTTTAAAAAATATATTCCCTTACGTCCTACCAGCAGCACAGATGGGGTTAACTGCCCCTGTGGACTGGTAGGACCGGCGGAATTTTTAATGAGCCCAAGAACCAATAAATGATCTTCAGCTCCCTGAAAGGGAGGAGATCACCCCTCAGCCCACCGTGTTTTTTTCTGTCCTCTGGACAGGTGGACTGGCGGCGCTCCCCCTCAGGGAGCTGAAGAGTGCTAGGGGCTCTATTTTTTCTTTAAATCTAAAGTTTGCCCTCTATGGCCTCTCATTGCCTTTATTATAGGCTAGTCTGCGTTCTATTTGGGGTACCGTCAGGGTGAGGGGTGTCCCCTCCCCTCTTCTTGTATCCAGCTGTGGCATCCCGTCCTCCCTCGCCGCATGTGAGCGGCGCTATGGCCGTCGGGTGCCGCTGGGGTACTGTCGGGGAGGGGGGTGTCCCCTCCCCTCTTCTTCCATCGAGTGCTGCGGTATCCCGTCCGTTCTCTCGCCGCATGTGGCGGCGCTATGGGCGCCGCCATCTCCGGAAGTGACGCGCACTAGGTGCGCTACGTCACTTCCGGTTTTTTCATAGCGATGCCGTGAGGGTAAACCTCACTGCTTCTATTAAAAGCTTTCTCCCTTTCTCACCCTGGGATCCAGGATTAGGTGGGGGAGACATTTAGGGCTTGCTGAGCCTGTTTAGGCTCTGTTTATCCCTCTGGGCTAATTACGATTGAGGCCCCGCCCAGGGGGCGGGGCTTCCTCCTCTTAAGCGCCCAGAGCCTGTCAGTCAGTGCTCTGGTTGCGTCGCTTTCACAAGCTAGCTCCAGAGTTCCCTGTGCCTTGAGATATTAGTATTGCTTGGCTTGGGATTGTGGTTTCCTTTTTTACAGTTCTATTTTCTGCTAGTGCTGGTGGGCCCCCATAAGGTCTTGTTTCACCACCTCCAGGTAAAATTGTAGGTGTTATGACCTGTGTTCTTTCTAATTACAGAACTATGGCTTCCCCTAAGGATCCGGATCAGCGTAAAGCTGGGGCCAAGAGGAAGCATCTGGCGTGTTACGAATGCAACACCCCCTTAGACGACAGCTGTCCGTACTCTAGATTTGAGAGTTGTCGCACGGCATCCACGGAACCCACGATGCAGGAAATGTTTCAGTGGACGAAGACATACGTGGACGACTCCATTAAGGGAGTGGTGCGGCTGCTGAATGAGAGGCTACCAGGACCCTCTCAGACTCCCATGGAGGTGGTCGCACCGGTCGAAAGACCTACCCCCTGTTCTCCGGGGTCTTCTTCTTCTGAGGAAGAAGAATCTACTTCTTGCTTTTTTCCTCCAGAAAAGACGCAGAAGTTACTCAAGTCCATCAGGTCGGGGGACCATGATGTTGACATGGGGGAGTCCTCCGATCCCGCCGGACGGACACAGCGTGTCTTTAGAGCGGATGAGACCCTTCTCTCCGTGATGCGCACGGAATGGAGAAAGCCTGAGAAGGGTCCAGTTCTCACTAGAAAATTCAAACTGATGTACCCGATGGCTAAACCCTTGGTGGAATCGTGGGGTTCCGTTCCCAAGGTGGACATGCCTATTGCCAAGTTGTCCCGGCGCACTCTAGTTCCTGCAGACGATGGGTCTAGTCTGCAGAACCCTCTAGACCGGAGGGCAGAGTGCACCCTTAGGAGGAGTTACGTGGCGGCTGCTGCCTCCGCATCAACTTCTATTGCGGCCACGGAGGTAGCCGCCTATTTACGCTCTAAGCTTAACCGTATCCAGACGGACGTTGATCAGAGCGTATCAAGGGATTATATCCTGGCAGCCTTCAAGTCGGCCAATCTGGCCATGGACTTTCTGGTCGATTCTACCCAGATGCAGCTGAAGCTGGCCGCCAAAACTATGGCCCTAGTTTCGGCTGCCCGCAGACCACTCTGGCTGAAACCTTGGATCGCTGATAACGCGTCCAAGTTCAATCTTTGTGGGCTCCCCTTCGAACCGGATAGGCTATTAGGGTCCGAATTGGACAAGATAATGGAGGGGCTCTCCGATAAAAAGGGGAAGAGCCTCCCCCAGCAGCCCTTTCGGGGACGCCCCAGGCAGGAGAAGAAAGGCGGAGGTCGTCCAGGGCAGCAGTCTAGGCGCAGAGATTGGGGGGGACCATCTCGTAAATATTCGAGACGCTCCCGTAAACCCACCAGGGAGGCAAAACCCTCCTGACTATGGGCCTCTTCGAGGCTCTTGGATAAGCCCTGCTGCCCCTGCAGTATCTCCCCTAGATTTTCCCGTACCCCTCCCCCAGATTCCCGTGGGGGGTCGTCTTACCCATTTCAAAGACTCTTGGAGCCGGTTGATTGCAGACCCCTGGGTCCAGGACATAGTTTCCCTCGGGTACCGGGTAGATCTTATCTCTCTCCCCCCAGAGAGATTCATCGCCACACGAAACTTCGGGTCTGCCAAACAAGTGGTCCTAGAAGCTTACATTAAGGACTATATTTCCAAGGGAGCCCTAGAGGAGGTGCCGGCAGGGGAGAGGGGCCTAGGGATTTATTCACCGGTGTTCCTGGTTCCCAAAAAGACGGGAGATCTCCGGATGATCATCGACTTGAGATTTCTCAATCGATTTATAAGGAAAACAAGGTTTCGCATGGAAACCATAAGGTCAGTCAGCCATATCCTCAACCCTGGGGATGTCATGGCTACTCTGGACCTCAAAGATGCGTATCTTCACATTCCGATCCATTCCGCATCCCGGAAACTCCTCAGGATCGCGGTCCAGATATCAGGGGTTCGCAGGCACTTTCAGTTCGCCGCGCTTCCCTTCGGAATCTCTTCTGCCCCCCTTATCTTCACCAAGGTGGTGGTGTCGGTGGTGGCAGCTTTGAGACTTCAAGGACTGACTATTATTCCTTATCTGGACGATTGGCTTTTCATAGCCTCTTCAGTTCCGATCCTTACCCACCATCTTCAGGTCGCAATCTCTTTTCTCTTCCGCCTAGGCTGGATTATCAACTGGCAGAAGTCGAATGTGAGCCCATCGACTTCAATCCATTACTTAGGATTCGTGGTCGACTCTGTGGAGATGTCCCTCCGGTTGACTCCAGAAAGGAGAGCGCGGATTCAGGACCTAGCAAAGGTCCTTTATGTCCCTCGTCGAGTCTCTATCCGGACTCTCATGAAGATGTTGGGGCTCATGTTAGCGGCTGCGGATGCAGTCCCTTGGGCGCTATGGCACCTCCGTCCTCTTCAGTCGGAGGTCTTACACCTATGGAACGGCAGCCCTGCGGGGCTAGATTCCCTGTGCTCCCTGTCCGGTCAAACCCGGAATTTCCTCAGATGGTGGTTTCAGCTACCACCAGGGAAGTCTATGACCCAACCAGTTTGGGTCATATTGACTACAGACGCGTCCCTTGTAGGCTGGGGCGCTCACCTGGACGGATCCCCAATTCAGGGATCTTGGTCTCCTCTTGAGCGGCGTCTTTCTTCCAATCTTCGCGAGATGCGAGCTATCCGGCTAGCCCTCCTTCACTTTGCCCCTCAGATCCGGGGCAAAGCAGTGAAAGTCCAGTCAGACAATATGACTGCAGTTCTCTATATAAACAAACAGGGAGGCACAAGATCATTGCCCCTTCTGTCAGAGATCGGGGTGATTCTTCGGTGGGCAGAGACGAACCTTTCCCATCTATCTGCCGTTCATATTCGAGGCTCCCTCAATATGATAGCGGACCGCTTAAGTCGTGGATTACCGACCATAGAGTGGTCTCTGCATCCGGAGATCTTCAGGCAGCTAGTTCACAGATGGGGTATGCCAGAAGTGGATCTCATGGCAACCAAGTTCAACGCCAAGGTGCTGAGGTTCTGTTCCCTCTACAGGGAAGACAACCCCCTGGCGATAGATGCTCTGTCAATACCGTGGAGATTCAGGCTGGCTTACATCTTCCCTCCGTTTTCCATGATACCGAGGGTATTGATGAAAATCCGTCAGGATCAGGCCTCGGTAATAGCCATCATACCGTTTTGGCCCAGAAGATCCTGGTTTACCCAACTCATTCAGATGAGTCGGGGACAATACTGTAGACCCCCCCGGAGCAGACCCTGGTGTCGTGGGACACTCACCTCTGCCCAGATCTGCACAGGTCCAACCTGACAGCCTGGAGGTTGATCAGTCCCTTCCCAATATAGAAGGGCTTTCCGAGTCGGTCCTGAGAACTTTGTCGCATTCCCGAGCAGAGTCTACAAAAAAGGCCTACTCCAGGATCATGAGAATCTTCGTGGCATGGTGTGATTCCAGACAGGTGGCGTCCGCAGATCCGCCCCTTCCTGCGATACTTCAATTTCTTCAAGATGGATTAGATAGAGGCCTATCTCCAGCTACCTTGAAGGTACAGGTTTATGCCATCTCGGCCCGTCTCAACAGGCCACATTCTCGGGACCCACTCATTAAACGCTTCCTGAAGGGAGCTGAAAGACTAAAGCCTACTATACTGAAACCTATCCCCCAGTGGGATCTTTCAGTAGTGCTCAGGGGGCTAGCATCTCCCCCCTTCGAGCCCTTGGAGGAGGTAAATTTCAAATATTTGACTTTAAAGATGGTCTTTCTTCTGGCTATAGCTTCAGCCAAAAGAATTTTTGAATTGCAGACTTTCTCTGCAGTTCACCCATACATTATTTTCCTACAGGATAGAGTACTCCTGAAGTTTTTACCAAACTTCAGGCCTAAGGTGCCTACTTTCCAGAATATCAATCAGGTAATCTCTTTACCAGTTTTGTTTACAGCCTCCTCCTCTGATACTCCAGCTAGAGACCCGCTGGATATTTCAAGATGCCTCCAGATCTATGTGGATAGATCTAGAGAATTCAGGATAGATGAGAATCTCCTTATCCTGTTTGCCGGTAAGTCTAAAGGCTGTAAAGCGTCTAAAGCTACCATTAGTCGCTGGATCAAGGAGGCCATTATGGAAGCTTTCGTCTCCCAATCCTTAGATCCTCCTGAGTTTGTGAGAGCCCATTCTACTAGGGCGGTCTCCACCTCGGTTGCGGAGAGAAGACTCCTCCCCTTAGAGTTGATCTGTAAGGCGGCCTCCTGGAGCTCTGAGTCAACCTTCATCTCCCATTATAAGATAAATGCTAGGATGGCAGAGTTTTCGGCTTTTGGGCAGACTGTTCTTAGTTCTGCCAGGCATGAGGACCCTCCCTAGGGGATTCTTCTTGCTATCTCCCCATCTGTGCTGCTGGTAGGACGTAAGGGAATCGTTAATTTCTAACGATAATTTGTTTTCCCTTAGTCCTAACAGCAGCACACAAATATCCCACCCTAAAATACATTATGCTTGTTAAAAACACGGTGGGCTGGGGGGTGATCTCCTCCCTTTCAGGGAGCTGAAGATCGTTTATTGGTTCTTGGGCTCATTAAAAATTCCGCCGGTCCTACCAGTCCACAGGGGCAGTTAACCCCATCTGTGCTGCTGTTAGGACTAAGGGAAAACAAATTATCGTTAGAAATTAACGATTTTTACTGTTAAAAAGTGGTATCTTGGACCCGAACCCGAGTTCGGGAAATGTTTTTTTACAGTAGAAATCAATTTATGAGCCAATACATTCTAATACTGTACGGAGCGCTCGCTCCGTACAGTATTCAAAAGAAGATTTATGTGAATCGACTTCTGATGTTTCATCCAAAATCGATTTGTTCATCCCTAGTAATAATAATTGGTCAGTGTATGGCGGGATGTGCACATTACGGATGTATTGAACTGTGGCAGCAATGTAGACATATGGGGAGATTTATCAAACTGGTGTAAAGTAGAACTGGCTTAGTTGCCCATAGCAACCAATCAGATTCCTCCTGTTATTATGGGGTAGAGGATATTTCAGGGATGGGTAACAGGAGAGAACTATCACTTCAATAGTTCCTCAGACTCAGCACTTCTCTCCACTACTGAGCTCCAGTCCCTCCAACACTGATCACATGACAGTGATGTCATCAAAGGTCCTGGATGATGTACAGTCAGGTCCATAAATATTGGGACACGGACACAGTTCTAACATTTTTGGCCCTATACACCACCACAATAGATTTGAAATGAAACAAACAAGATGTGCTTTACCTGCAGACTGTCAGCTGTAATTTGAGGGGATTTACATCCAAATCAGGTGAACGGTGCAGGAATTACAGCAGTTTGCATATGTGCCTCCCACTTGTTACGGAACCAAAAGTAATGGGACAGAATAATAATCATAAATCAAACTTTCACTTTTTAATACTTGGTTGTAAATCCTTTGCAGTCAATTACAGCCTAAAGTCTGGAACGCATAGACATCACCAGACGCTGGTCTCATCCCTGGTGATGCTCTGCCAGGCCTCTACTGCAACTGTCTTCAGTTCCTGCTTGTTCTTGGGGCATTTTCCCTTCAGTTTTGTCTTCAGCAAGTGAAATGCTCAATCGGATTCAGGTCCGGTGATTGACTCGGCCATTGCAGAACATTCCACTTCTTTCCCTTAAAAAACTCTTTGGTTGCTTTTGCAGTATGCTTTGGGTCATTGTCCATCTGCACTGTGAAGCGCCGTCCAATGAGTTCTGAAGCATTTGGCTGAATATGAGCAGATAATATTGCCCGAAACACTTCAGAATTCATCCTGCTGCTTTTGTCAGCAGTCACATCATCAATAAATACAAGAGAAGCAGTTCCATTGGCAGCCATACATGCCCACGCCATGACACTACCACCACCATGCTTCACTGATGAGGTGGTATGCTTAGGATCATGAGCAGCTCCTTTCCTTCTCCATACTCTTCTCTTCCTATCACTCTGGTACAAGTTGATCTTGGTCTCATCCGTCCATAGGATGTTGTTCCAGAACTGTGAAGGCTTTTTTAGATGTCGTTTGGCAAACTCTAATCTGGCCTTCCTGTTTTTGAGGCTCACCAATGGTTTACATCTTGTGGTGAACCCTCTGTATTCACTCTGGTGAAGTCTTCTCTTGATTGTTGACTTTGACACACATACACCTACCTCCTGGAGAGTGTTCTTGATCAGGCCAACTGTTGTGTAGGGTGTTTTCTTCACCAGGGAAAGATTTCTTCGGTCATCCGCCACAGTTGTTTTCCGTGGTCTTCCGGTGTGTTCTTTCTTTTTAAGAATGTTCCAAACAGTTGTTTTGGCCGCGCCTAATGTTTTTGCTATCTCTCTGAAGGGTTTGTTGTGTTTTTCAGCCTAATGATGGCTTTACTGATAGTGACAGCTCTTTGGATCTCATCTTGAGAGTTGACAGCAACAGATTCCAAATGCAAATAGCAGACTGGAAATTAACTCCGGACCTTTTATCTGCTCATTGTAATTGGGATAATGAGGGAATAACACACACCTGGCCATGGAACAGCCGAGAAGCCAATTGTCCCATTAGTTTTGGTCCCTTAACAAGTGGGAGGCACATATGCAAACTGCTGTAATTCCTGCACCGTTCACCTGATTTGGATTTAAATGCCCTCAAATTACAGCAGACAGTCTGCAGGTAAAGCACATCTTGTTCGTTTAATTTCAAATACAATGTGGTGGTGTATAGAGCCAGAAATGTTAGAATTGTGTTGATGTCCCAATATTTATGGACCTGACTGTAGGTGTTTAGGGATCATGTATGTGTGATATGTGTGGATGTCCTTTTATTAGATGAGTTGTTAATAATTCAGAGACAATTCTCGTTGATTTCACACATTTTATTATTAAAGGGGTGATCCCATGAATAATGTAAAAAATTAAAACCAGACAGCATATAGCACATGACAATCTCTTTCTAACAAAGCTATAAACAGCCCTGCTCCTCACATGGATCCAGAAATCTCCCCATTCATTGCTCTGCTAGATTTATATCAAGCTGACAGCTCAGGGGGCGTGTCCTTCTCCCTATGACAGCTCAGGGGCGTGTCTCAGCTCTCCCTATCACAGCTCAGGGGGCGTGCCTCAGCTCTCCCTATCACAGCTCAGGGGTGTGTCTCAGCTCTCCCTATCACAGCTCAGGGGTGTGTCTCAGCTCTCCCTATCACAGCTCAGGAGCGTGTCTCAGCTCTCCCTATCACAGCTCAGGGGTATGTCTCAGCTCTCCCTATCACAGCTCAGGGGGCGTGTCTCAGCTCTCCCTATCACAGCTCAGGGGTATGTCTCAGCTCTCCCTATCACAGCTCAGGGGGCGTGTCTCAGCTCTCCCTATCACAGCTCAGGAGGCAGTTGAAGGATGAAACTGAGCATGTGCGGCCTTCTCAGTGAGCAGGATGCGGACAGCGCATGGTGTGGTATGTCCGTTCTGTAGTCCCGCAAAAGATAGAACATATCCTATTCTTCTCCATTTTGCGGGCAAGGATAGGCATCGCTACAATGCATCCGCAAAAAAACTGTGGCAAAATGGAAGTCCCACCGATGTCATCTGTATTTTTTTTTTGCAGATCTGAGCTTTTTTTAAATTAATGGGTCCACATCCTATTCACAAAAAATGTGGATCACAAATATGGTTGTGTGAATGGGGCCTAAGGGGGAAACATTCCTTCCTGATCTCTCAAGTGGCGATTAGATATCACCATCTGCCTATTACTTCTTATACCACCTGCTCCAAAGAGCTTACAGTCTAAAGAAAGAAGTGGATATGCACAGAGGGAGAGCATGCATATAAGAGGTAGTGTGCAGAAATAGAGGAGAGGAGTGCAGTGATACAGGAAAAAGTGCAGGGAGAGATGCATAATAAATGTGTGCAGAAATAGAGGGAGAGGTGTGCAGAAATAGAGGGAGAGGAGTGCAGTGACACAGGGAGAAAAGGGCAGGGAGAGGAGTGCAGAGATAAAGGGAGATGTGTGCAGAGATAAAGGGAGATGTGTGCAGAAATAGAGGGAGAGGAGTGCAGAGATAAGGGGAGAGGAGTGCAGAAATAGAGGGAGAGGAGTGCAGAGATACAGGGAGAAAAGTGCAGGGAGAGGAGTGCAGAGATAAAGGGAGATGTGTGCAGAGATAAGAGGAGAGGTGTGCAGAAATAGAGGGAAAGGAGTGCAGAGATAGAGAGAGAAGAGTGCAGTGATAGAGAGAGAGGAGTGCAGAGATAAAGGGAGAGGTGTGCAGAAATAGAGGGAAAGGAGTGCAGAGATAGAGAGAGAAGAGTGCAGTGATAGAGAGAGAGGAGTGCAGAGATAAAGGGAGAGGTGTGCAGAAATAGAGGGAAAGGAGTGGAGAGATAGAGAGAGAGGAGTGCAGAGATAGAGGGAGAGGAGTGCAGAGATAAAGGGAGAGGTGTGCAGAAATAGAGGGAGAAGAGTGCAGAGAGAGGAGTGCAGAGATAAAGGAAGAGGAGTGCGGAGATAAAGGGAGATGTGTGCAGAGATAAGGGGAGAGGTGTGCAGAAATAGAGGGAGAGGAGTGCAGTGATACAGGGAGAAAAGTGCAGGGAGAGGAGTGCAGAGGTGTAGGGAGATGTGTGCAGAGATAAGGGGAGAGGTGTGCAGAAATAGAGAGAAAGGAGTGTAGAGATAGAGAGAGAGGAGTGCATAGATAAGGGAGAGGTGTGCAGAAATAGAGGGAAAGGAGTGTAGAGATAGAGAGAGAAGAGTGCAGTGATAGAGAGAGAGGAGTGCAGAGATAGAGAGAGAAGTGTGCAGAAATAGAGGGAAAGGAGTGCAGAGATAGAGAGAGAGAGGAGTGCAGAGATAGAGAGAGAGGAGTGCAGAGATAGAGGGAGAGGAGTGCAGAGATAAAGGGAGAGGAGTGCAGAAATAGAGGGAGAAGAGTGCAGAGAGAGAGGAGTGCAGAGATAGAGAGAGAGGAGTGCAAAGATAAAGGGAGAGGAGTGCAGAGATAGAGGAAGAGAAGTGCAAAGATAGAGGGAGAGGAGTGCAGAGATAGAGGAAGAGGAGTGCAGAGATAGAGAGAGAAGTGCAGGGATAGAAGTGCAGAGATAGAGAGAGAGAAGTGCAGTGAGATGAGTGCAGAGATAGAGGGAGAGGAGTGCAGAGATAGAGGGAAAGGAGTGCAGGGAGAGGAGTGCAGAGATAGAGGAAGAGGAGTGCAGAGGTATAGGGAGAGGAGTGCAGAGATAGAGGGAAAGGAGTGCAGAGATAGAGGAAGAGATGTGCAGAGATACAGGGAGAGGAGTGCAGATATGGAGGGAGAGGAGTGAAGTGACAGAGATGGTAAGGGTGAGGATTGTGTGTGAAAGAAAAAAAGAGAGGGAAAGATATATACAGCAGGGAAACTTGACGCATCAACCTCAGTTTAGAACAGTTGGCATTTATGATGACCCTCACCATCTACCATGATATCCCTCACCATCTACCATGATGGCCCTCACCATCTACCATGATGGCCCTCCCCATCTACCATGATGTCCCTCACCATCTACCATGATGTCCCTCACCATCTACCATGATGGCCCTCACCATCTACCATGATGGCCCTCACCATCTACCATGATGGCCCTCACCATCTACCATGATGGCCCTCACCATCTACCATGATGGCCCTCACCATCTACCATGATGGCCCTCACCATCTACCATGATGGCCCTCACCATCTACCATGACTCTTGTGGTAGAAGTATTTTTGAGCCTCATCTGCAGTTTTAGATATGACAGCCTCACGTCTACATCCAGGGAGTTCCACCTTGATATGTAAAAGAGAGATGTGTGCGAGAGACAAAGAGAGAGGTCTAACCCAGAGGTGAAATGTAAAATATGAAAGGTATTTGCCATCTACTGTATGGACGTCTCATAAAAGATGACACCTGTTCACCATAACGGCCAGAGAATGACATTTATACACCTCTGAAACATGGAGAGAGGGAAAGCTGTGTGAGACAGATGTGTGTGTGTGCACAAGAGAGACAGACGTGTGTGCGAGAGAGACAGACGTGTGTGTGAGAGAGATGTCTATGTGTGTGATGATGTGGAGAGGGAGATACAGAGGACTCAGAGGAGTGATATCTGCACCCCTGGACAGATACGTCATTCATATAAAATATACACAGTAAATCTGGGGGGGTGATGAGCGCCTCAGACCTGAGACCCGCTCGTTACCAGCACCATAACTGGATATTGACTTTAATTCTTACAATCTATTATTCTCGCTACGGTTTATTATCCACACTTATTTATTTTCACTGAAGTTCATGTATATGATCGATACATTTCTTTCTGTAGACTTGATAAAGGGGTCATGCACCCCGAAACGAGTTGTCCTGAATAAACCAATTTGTTTTCTACCATTGGTTGTGGATTTGCGCCTGTTACTCTGTCCGTTTTTCTTGGACTTTCTTGGTCCACCAAACCCACAGTTCAATCTATTATTTGTAGAGGGTTCCTTCCAACCTGACATCAGACAGAACATAACCTGCCCTATACTAACTACAATCTACAGGAAGGAACCCCTCTAGTGTTACTCTAACTTCATCTGCGTCTTCTCCAATCTTCTGAAATCTTCTAAATAGAGAGGAATGAATCTTTTGACATTTGGTTTGTTTCAGGTTCTCAGAATTTTTGAAAAAGTTTAGTTTGGGCCTGAATCGATTGTACCCAAACCATTGCTCCAATTGTCCTGAAAATTGGTATGTAACCCCTCTAGTCTCCTAGTTTCTTGTTTAGTAAACTTGTCTTTTTTTTGATAATTTTTTATGAATTTTTTCTGTTCCTCTCCCCCTGACCACCCCCCAAGCCCCCCCCCCCCCCTCAAGCTCTGGAACGCAATGCCAGCAATAATAAATGATGTCTGAGTGACACTGACACTCATAGCTGTGGGGAAATGTATGTATGACGGTGTTATCATACAACGTGCTTAATATCCCACCGCGCCCATTTGCCAAGAGTCTCACCACACCACCCGGCCAGAGGCCAGAAAGATTACATATAGGCCTCATGCACACGACCTTTTTTTTTGCGGTCCGCAAAACGGATTTCCGTTGTTCCGTGATCCGTGACCGTTTTTTCTTCCGTGGGTCTTCCTTGATTTTTGGAGGATCCACGGACATGAAGGAAAAAGTCATTTTGGTGTCCGCCTGGCGGTGCGGAGCCAAACAGACCCGTCCTGACTTACAATGCAAGTCAATGGGGACGGATCCGTTTGACGTTGACACAATATGGTGCAATTGCAAACGGATCCGTCCCACATTGACTTTCAATGTAAAGTCAGGAGTGCGACAGTATATTCTAACACAGAGGCGTTCCCATAGTGATGGGGACGCTTCAAGTTAGAATATACTGAGAACTGTGTAATAACTGCCCCCTGCTGCCTGGCAGCACCCGATCTCTTACAGGGGGCTGTGATCCGCACAATTAACCCCTCAGGTGCGGCAGGGGTTAATTGTGCGGATCATAGCCCCCTGTAAGAGATCAGGTGCTGCCAGGCAGGAGGGGGCAGACCCCCTCCCTCCCCAGTTTTAAATTCATTGGTGGCCAGTGCGACCCCCCTCCCTCCCCTGTATTTAACTCATTGCTGGCCAGTGCGGCCCCCCCCCCTCCCCTGTATTTAACTCATTGGTTGCCAGTGCGGCCCCCCTCCCTCCCTCCCCAGTATTATATTCATTGGTGGCCAGTGTGGTCTCCCCTCCCCCCCCCCCTAATTAAAATCACCTTCCCCCATCAATAGTGGCAGCAGAGAGTTCCGATCGGAGTCCCAGTTTAATCGCTGGGGTTCCGATCGGTTACCATGGCAGCCAAGACGCTACTGCAGTCCTGGCTGCCATGGTTACTTAGCAATAGAAGCATTATACTTACCTGCGATGTCTGTGACCGGCCGGGCACTCCTCCTACTGGTAAGTGACTGATCGGAGCCCAAGCGATTAAACTGGGACTCCGATCGGAACTCTCCGCTGCCACCAATGATGGGGGAAGGTGATTTTAATTAGGGAGGGGAGAGGGGTGGCCGCACTGGCCACCAATGATGGGGGAAGGTGATTTTAATTAGGGGGGGAGGGGAGGCCACACTGGCCACCAATGATGGGGGAAGGTGATTTTAATTAGGGGGGGAGAGGGGAGGCCACACTGGCCACCAATGAATATAATACTGGGGAGGGAGGGGGGCCGCACTGGCCACCAATGAGTTAAATACAGGGGAGGGAGGGAGGGGGGGCCGCACTGGCCACCAATGAGTTAAATACAGGGGGGGGAGGGAGGGGGGCCGCACTGGCCACCAATGACTTTAAAACTGGGGAGGGAGGGGGTCTGCCCCCTCCTGCCTGGCAGCACCTGATCTCTTACAGGGGGCTATGATACACACAATTAACCCCTCAGGTGTGGCACCTGAGGGGTTAATTGTGCGGATCACAGCCCCCTGTAAGAGATCGGGTGCTGCCAGGCAGCAGGGGGCAGTCATGTACACAGTTCGTAGTATATTCTAACTTGAGGCGTCCCCATCACTATGGGAACGCCTCTGTGTTAGAATATACTGTCGGATCTGAGTTTTCACGAAGTGAAAACTCAGATCTAAAAAGCTTTTATGCAGACGGATCAGCGGATCCGTCTGTGTGAATGTAGCCTACGGACACGGATGACGGACGCAGATGACAATCTTGTGTGCATCCGTGTTTTTTCACGGACCCATTGACTTGAATGGGTCCGTGAACCGTTGTCCGTCAGAAAAATAGGACAGGTCATATTTTTTTGACGGACAGGAAACACGGATCACGGACGCGGATGTACAACGGTGCATTTTCCGAGTTTTCAACGGACCCATTGAAAGTCAATTGGTCCGCAGAAAATCACGGAAAACGGAACAACGGACACGGATGCACACAACGGTCGTGTGCATGAGGCCTTAGGCAAAGATTTAGGCAAAGATGTGGAAGTGCATCACATTTACCACAACTAAGTGGTACGGCAGAAACGGAACCGTGAGCAACTTGACCAGGTGGAGGTTCAGCTTGCACATAAGCTAATTGCTGGTCGCGAATAGTTTTCTTACGGCCACACATTCCGTTATGCATGTCTCACCATGAAGCGGAGAACGAGCAGGATGAGGAGTCTTAGCAAGAGAAGAAGAAGCTGGTGATGATGACAAGGACACTGTATTGCTTGGAGATGCGGGTTGGCTGCCACAAAGAAGACCAGGAGAAGGAGGACAGACCTATGTGTGTCTTTAAATGCCCACAGCTTATTTTAATCCTGCAGATCTTGCACGAGGCTGTGGCGTTGTGTGCCCGTCTTGTGGAGAAAACCACCATACAGGAGTCGCTTGCACAGAGCTAGAGGCAGCCAACCTTGACGTTCTGCACATGCGCCCACACTATCAGCGGCATCATCAGATCCTGATCTGACTATTAGAGATGGCCTTGCGGTTCGCTCGGCGGTCGTTTCGCGGCAAACTTTGCGTGTTCGCGATTCGCCGAACATGCGAACATATGGAGATATTCGCGCCCGCCATATTCTTTTACATTGTGAAGAACTTTGACCCATGACCCATCCATCAGGTGGTACAGGACAGCCAATTGAGACGTTTCCGCACATGGACACACCCCCTACCTTATAAATAGACCCGATCTGGCCGCCATTTTACATTCAGTGTTTCGCCAGTGTAGGGAGAGGTTGCTGTGCGGAGCAGGAACAGGCTGTTAGGGACACCAAACGATAGCTAATAGGGCCGCAATTTTGCAGAACGAGTGCAGACCCATTTATTTTCAATGGGGCCGGAATGTGCTGTCAGCATCCGCATTTGCGGATCCGCACTTCTGCATCCGTGCTTCCGTTTCCGCAAAAAAATAGAACATGTCCTATTCTTGTCCACAATTGCAGACAAGATTAGGCATTTTCTATTATAGTGCCGGCGATGTGCGGTCCGCAAAACACTTACGGACGTGTGAATGGACCCTCATAGTCACATTATTAAAGGTTACGTTTTATCTTCATGTACATTCTAATGGATTGCCTTCCGTGCACACTGTTATAATATACTTTCTATGTTAGACGGTATATTATAGAGCATTTGTATTGTGCGGCAGTCGTGTGCGGTTCTGCTGCGATACTGCAGGTATATAGAGGGACAAGCGCTATTGGGACAAATCATTTCTACTGGTTTGATATACCAGTCGGCCCCCCAAAAAAACTGATTGAAGCGGGGTGTTATATACCAATATACTTTCTTTATAGTGCATTTGCGTATTGCCGATATTTCACATTGAAAATAATAATAAATGGAGATCGCAAATTGGAATAATCCATCTGGTGTCACTGTCCACGTTGTGGGACTATTTGTGCACTTCTAGTAATTATTTCTTGGCTGCAAATATGAGCTGAAGGTTTTTCAGGTTCGCCTGCCATTAAAATGAATGGGACCCACCGCAAACTTGCGGTTCGCGAACATTTGATCGTGTTCGCGCATCGTCCCGGCAGATGTTCGTCCATCACTACTGACTATAATAGAAGCAGATCTCGCCCTGCCAGTTCTTTTTGAGGTTTTGGCTGTAGATTGTCTCCACTCTTTATTGCCACCATCCTCCTCCTCAGCTCCCAGGTCCTGTCCAACACACGATTATCCACAGTCCTCACCCTCCCGGCCACTGTTATTAGACTGGGATCTATCATCATAGGCTCATTGGCCCCCTCTCTATTCCCTGCTCTGTATTTGCCCCGACCGCCAATACCATGGCTACAGGTGCCACTATTACCACCAATACAGCTATGCATGTGGTCCTCCGCCTCCCTCTGAACCTCCTCTTCATGGCAGCTCAAACAGTAACTGCTTTCACACATTTTACACATTTTAAGCCTGTAATGCTATTACTCCCCTCCCCCAACAACACCAATATAACGATGCAGGAAAGACTAATGTAAGATTTATATACTGTGTTATTTGCTAAGTCCAAACAGATATTTTCTATACTATAAAACACACGTTGCAAACTTGTAGTGCGATTAATTTCCTGCCTAAAACACCAATGTACAAAAATGCAAGAACTGCGTTAAAATGTCTGTCCACAGTGTGATTTGCATCTAAGTTCCCTTGTATAATAACGGTGTTATTGTCGTAAAATGCTTGTGCTATAATGCAATGTTTTTAATTACACCGGGCAGATATAATGCATTGAAAAATAAATGTATAATTGCTCAGCAGCAGCAGAATGCTATTGGGGTGCTGTGCTGGCAATAATAATACGTACTAGAAAAACAAACAAAAAGAACAACTGTTTCTGTTCAAATGAGAAAAAAGATAAAACAAGAATATATTATGAAGCACTGACTCTGCCCTACTCAGCCCCTCACTCCCTAAAACTGTCGCATCTATATACTGTCCAGTCTAAACGTGGGCCACCTATAAGTTTGCTTAGTTTTACTCCAAGAATGCACCAAAATATTTGGAAGATGGAGATGCCAGTAATCCAATCATCCTTTTACACAAAGCCATGCCTCAATTCTGAAAAGACATGCCCCTGGACGACCAAGGCATGAAAAATGTCTAAAACACACGATAAATGTGGTGCAAGGCATGTACCCCATTGCCACTTTTCCAATAGTAAATCTGCCCCTGGAAGTCCATTTTTAGTGACCCTATGAGAGAGTATCATCTTAGAAGTAATTTGGAGACCATGGGGTGAAAATAGCTAACTGGACTCATGATTCATTTAATTTGGGCTTCAAAATCCTGTTAAGGTGGCAGAGATTAGACCAGAAATCGGTGTAGAAAGAGTCTGTGAGTCCATTTCTTAGTGATCCCATTGACGAGTATATCCTTTTAGTGATTTTCTGGGACTTTTATACCACAGCAAGAAAAAAAATGAAATCTGTAGTAAGAGAAGCTTCACTAATGCTCTTCCAGGCCCTTTCATACCATAAAGTCAAAATGTAGTAATGCCTTAGCTCTGGGATGTGAAGGTTAGAAGCAACTTGGAGAGGAGGAGGCAAGATGCAGCCACCTAGACTCAGGGAGCACCCACCTTACCAAGAGCTTTCCAATATGTCATGCAAGGTACCCAATCCTTCTCATGTGGCAGAGACTGGACCAGAAAATTGGTGCAGAGAGAGTCTATCAGTACATTTCTAAGTGACTCCCATGTGAGAGTATCCTCTTAATGATTCTGGCATTTATAAGGACATCTGGACTTCAATAACGCACTGCTATCTTTCTCAGACTAACTGGTCCATGTCCAGAATTGAAATGCATGGCCACTTACACCCCTCACTGTCTTGGAAGTCTGATATCAGCGCTTACATCCACTCTTTTGGGTTTGTGACTATACTATCAATGTGTTAACAAAACACAACTGAGAAACAGAGGGTATCCTATGGGGTCATCTAGAAGTAAATACTGTGCAGTGGGGTCACCAGGTAGCGAATGTTCTTTTTCCTGGATGTAGAGGTACTTAGTGATGTGCTTTCACATCTTGGAAATATACTATATAATAGTGTTATATCATTAAAAAACTTATTGATGAAATGTTTAGAATCAACCACAAACGATTGAGGAATAATCCATGTAAGCATGCCAGAAGGTAGCCATGAGTAATTGAGATGTCCTTTTGCCGTGTTGGGGTGGATTAAAAGGCCTGTGCCTAAACCATGAACATGCAGTTGTCACGGCGTGGTGTGGGTAGTAAAATCCACACCAAACACAAGAGGGAAAGGAAAATGTACTAGGCCTGGAAACTAGAGAAAGGGGAAATGTCACCACCTAGGGGATCCCTAAACCAAGCCCTGACTACTATCAGTATGAACAGACCTCGATGGTAGGAATGTTCATAGGCAGGAACCTAGAGCCCTAGCTGACCCTAAAGGGCCCTGGAAATAGTGTCAGGACAAAGAAGTCCTGTTCCTTCCCAGCTGAAGAAACAGGAGACTTCCTCAGGCCTAATACCAAAAGATAGGGGAAGACCACAAACAAGAAATAAGGAAAAGACACTTAACTCTGAAGTACGCGGAACTCAGAGGAGAACCAACACCAGCACTTCCACAACCAAAAAGGAGCCATCAACCACATAGCATGATGGGCGAGACCAGACTAAATAGAGGAGTTGGAATAACAACTTAAGCTACACCTGAGACAAGAGGTGTGGTCATAACCAGCAACAACACAGAAACAAGTGAAACCAAAGAGGCTGTCAGATCGCATCACGTGCAGCCAGTCTCTTAGATCTTCTGACCCCTGTCATGGGAGAGACCCTGACAGCAGTAGATGGACACTGATGGGAAAATTGTCAGGAGCCTTCAGCGGTGTATCACCACTCTGGGGAAGACATAGTATCTTTAGGCAAGATGCAATGGACATTGTAGATGAGCAGCACTGGGGACGATGAGAAACACACCACTGATGTTATACTGCACCAGGATAAAAAAGCAGTGCACTGTATGCTGCACTGCATGTGTGTAAGTTGCAAGCAGCGCTGAGGTTTTGTTGTGACCTAGTGGCCTATTGTGTTACAGGTATTGCATAATGTGCAGTGAAGCGCACAGGACCTTTTTGATCACATGATCTAATTAAGCAGGTCCTCCAACTATAATGAGAGCACATGTCTGTTACAAAGAGTCATTTGTATGCAGGCAGAGAGAACATTTGTGCTGGGGGAAGCTGCTGCTAAGAGCAAATCCAGCAATATTCCTACCTCTTAGTCAGCTATCAGTGGAGGTGAGTGACGCTAGTCACGAGGGTGCACCTCCACAGAGCAGCTGAGCAACACAGTGGAGAGGGGTAACCTGGATTTGGGGTAGCCTGCTTACACTTTCTAACTTCAGCACCCTGAAGCTGCTAGAGACCTGAAGAAAAGCCAGGTCGGGGCCACAAATACCAGTTCTCCTGCCATAGTGTAAGCAGAAATTGTATGTGTCACAAGGAGCGATATTGCAACGTGTGAGAGACACTGTGAGATAATGCAATGTGGAAGCATCTGTGCAGAATAAGTGTTAACATAATGCAAGGAAGAGGAGGCCTGTTAGAGGAATGTGCAGATTGTGCGATACTGCTACACATGGAGAGAGAGGACCATGGAGATACAATATCTGTACATACAACTCACGTTCATTGCTGCCACTCTGAGGAGACCAAAGCCACAGTGTTGAATCCCATAAATTTGGGTCCAACGCAAGCCAGAATGAGAGTGTGTTTAAAGGGGTTTTCTAAGATTTTGATACTGATGACCTATCCTCTGGATAGGACATGAGTATCTGATCGGTGGGGGTCCGACACCCGGAACCCCTGCTGATCAGCTATTTGAGAAGGCACTGGCACTCCTTTGAACACCGCCGCCATCTCACAGCTTACCAAGCACAGCACCGTCCATTGTATAGCATAGTGCTTTGTATCACGCTCAGCCCCATACACTTCAATGGGGCTGAGCACGATATCAAGCACAACCGCTATACAATGTACGGCGCTGTGCTTGGTAACTGGGATAAGGCTGCGGCTCAAAGGACCCCCACCGATCAGATATGGATGACTTATCTAGAGGATAGGCCATCAGTATCAAAATCTCGGAAAACCCCTTAAAAAGAATGGTGTTATTTTTTATTTTTGCCACTCAGATTGTGTGCCCACTGAGAGACTCTGAAACCTATGTTAGGTGCTGTCACGGGGTTCCGAAGGTGCACTCGGTCCCCCATCACCCGCAGACCTGTTGCTTAGCTTTTGGAATGAGGTTCTGTGTTTGACCTCATTCCCAGGGCGGCTTTACTAGCTGGGTGGCTCCTTGCTCCTAAGTCTGCCTTGAGCGCCGAGCTGATCACTCGGTGCTCGACTGGTTGGTCTGTCGGTCATGTGACGCTGGCCACGTCACATGACCCTCACTCCCCACTATAAATACAGGCAGCCTGCTGGCTACAGGTTGCCTGTTAATTTCTAGGTTCCTGGCTATTTGTTGGACTGCTGTATACTTACCTGATCCTGTTCCCTGACCATCCTCTGCCTGCTCCTCCTGTACTGCGCATACATCCTGGTATTGTGACCTCGGCTCCCACCTGACTACTCTCTTAGGACTCCTCTTGTACTTCTCTGCTCTCCTGGTATTTGACCCCGGCTTCTCCTGACCATTCTTTGCTTAATCCTTTGTACTGTGTAGCTCTCTTGGTTCTGACCCGGTCCGTTCATGTTCCGTATTTTGTCTTGTCTGTCTTCCCTGCACATATCCTAAGTTAGGGACTGTCGTCCAGTTGTCCCCTGTCATCAGGACTCGTGAGGCAAGTAGGCAGGGCCAGGGGTGAGGGTGGAGCGCAGTGGTCACTATCCTTCCCCCTGTGTGTGTGTGGACGTGACCGTTACAGGTGCCTTTTGTAAGACTGTAACCACTAAGATCGCCGCCTACCATAAGACTACTGTAACCATTAAGGTTGTTACCCAACGTGAAACCAGTAACACCGCCTTAAGTCACAGCTGTGTCCACCTTATTGCTTATAGAAAGTCAGATTGCAGCGCTCACCTGCGCATCGTATCAGAGGCACGGATGTGGCCAGGACAAAGCCAACACAAACTGTGTAAAAAGTAGAAGGCTCCAGCTTCTGATAAAACAATATCCTTTATTATCCTTACAAGGATCGTTAACTTGAGATCCGAAAAGCGTTGATTTTGCATCTGTTTTGTTTTGTATGGATTTTACCGCATTGAATAAAGGATATCATTTTATCAGAAGCTGGACTCTTCTACTTTTCACCCACCTTCTTCCTTCCACCATCCTAGGATAGAGAGCCACGTATACCACCCAGGGCCAAAAACATCCTTTCTGTAGACTTTTGATGGAACAGCAGGACACGTGCTCAACCACTGGTCCACCCATCTCCTCTTAGCTGCCGTCTTGTGGGAGACTGGGGTTCCCATGCCTTGAGATCGGTTTGGGTCCCAGAAGAACATCATTTTAAAATGTAAAATTGAAGGATCACGAGAACGATACGGTGGCAGCCAGAAAGAAGTTAGACTCAGTGAAGGCCCCTTGATTTAATATCAACAGACAAAAATCTATGGAATTTGGGTTGCCAATGTATTTTAAGACTCCCCTCCCCCTCCCATTGCACCTTGTGATGATATATGAGCACCAAAATGTACTCCAGATGTATGTTCTTGATCACAGTCTTTGAAAAACTAAGAAACTATGAACCAAAATTCAATATGAATATGATGGATTTGCCTTGTTTTGTGGGAAGGGAAACTTTTTGTATTTTCAGTGACCTGAGCTCACACTCCTGAAAGCAAGCTAAGCCTGTTTTTTGTAGGTTTTTTTTTGCTTCAAAAATAAGATGACAGGATGTGGAAAAAGAATGGTCTTCAGGATTCCACCCGCTATCCCAAAAAGCCACATGACCTCCAGTTATTTTGTCTCCAGGATCTGGTTCAGCCAAGGGCCTTCACTAATAACATTATTTTGGCAACTCTACAAATGGAAGCCTTTCCGTGATCCTCGGGACTCAGTACCTGTAACATTTCCTTGGAGACTTGTTTCAGGATGAGATGATTTTTACCACCTCGATTTGTAAGGGCCAAAAGTTTGTTGTGTTGCACCTGTGTGAGGGTGTCTGCAGTTTAGGTGTAAACACTCCTTCCCCCAGCCAAAGCTTCAATCCTGTGGCCTGGGCTCAGCCCTGTTGGAAGTTCTCGAGGAGGAAAAAAAATGCAAAAGCTTCTGATACTTTTACTGACTTTGTGGAATGGATCAGGTTCCAAATTAAACACTTGGATAATGTACAGCTGAATTACATGCATGACTAAAATATGCTGCACAATGGAAAAAATGCAGGTTGCGTCCAGATTAGCAATCATACATCGAGCATTTTATACAACCCACAATGGGCTTCCCGACGGCTATAAAATCCATGTTTGTAATGTCCTGTATGGAAAATATCTGACAAATATATTTGCAAAAATATGAAAAAAGTAAAATAATAAGTCACATTCTTCTGCTCCAGCACCTGATGGTCCTCTAAAAATCTGCTCAAGGAGACCAAACAACACCAGAGATATTTAGATATGGAATATGAGAGCTCACAATGGAGGGGAGATGTGTGGGGCTGTAAGCAGAACCCAGGCAGATGGGAGAATCGAGGGGTTAAAGGTTCACAAAGAATCACAGAGACATTAATGGAGATTTTGAAGATTCAAACCCAAACCAAGAGGTGGGCATCTGGAAGGAATTCAGTTTCTCAGGGCAGTAACTTGAAGCCACTGTGGTGGTCTGAAATTAATATATTTTGCAAAACCAGCACCACCCCTGTACACAGGTTGTTAGCAGTATTGCAGCTTTGCTCCATTGACTCTAGTGAAGCCAGGCTGCAATACCAGAAACAACCTGTGGATGGGGTGGTGCTGTTTTTAGAAGAAAGCAACCATGTTTTTCTAATCCTCGACAACCCCTTTAATATAGGGGTCTGGTCTGGAGTCTGTGGTAATATAGGGGTCTGAATATTAAGGGGTCAGATATTAAGATGGGAGCTGACAATATTTAGGGAATTATGATCTTGTGTTTGATAGGTCTGGTTGGAGGTCTGATATTAACATATGAGTCTGGTTTGGGGTCTGATAATATCTGGGTTTGATCTGGGGTCTGATATTAATATATGGGTCTAGTCTGGGGTCTGATATTAATATATGAGTTTGGTCTGGGGTCTGATATTAATACATGGGTCTAGTCTGGGGTCTGATATTAATATATGGGTTTGGTCTGGGGTCTGATATTAATATAGTGGTCTGATATTAATATATGGATTTGGTCTGGGGTTTGATATTAATACATGGGTCTAGTCTGGGGTCTGATATTAGTATATGGGTCTAGTCTGGGGTCTGATATTAATATATAGGTCTAGTCTGGGGTCTGATATTAATATATGAGTTTGGTCTGAGGTATGATATTAATACATGGGTCTAGTCTGGGGTCTGATATTAATATATGGGTTTGGTCTGGGGTCTGATATTAATATAGTGGTCTGATATTAATATATGGGTTTGGTCTGGGGTCTGATATTAATACATGGGTCTAGTCTGGGGTCTGATATTAATATATGGGTCTAGTCTGGGGTCTGATATTAATATATGGGTTTGGTCTGAGATCTGATATTAATACATGGGTCTAGTCTGGGGTCTGAAATTAATATATGGGTTTGGTCTGGGTCTGATATTAATATAGTGGTCTGATATTAATATATGGGTTTGGTCTGAGGTCTGATATTAATACATGGGTCTAGTCTGGGGTCTGATATTAATATATGGGTTTGGTCTAGGGTCTAATATTAATATAGTGGTCTGATATTAATATATGGGTTTGGTCTGGGGTCTGATATTAATATAGTGGTCTGATATTAATATATGGGTTTGGTCTGGAGTCTGATATTAATACATGGGTCTAGTCTGGGGTCTGATATTAATAAATGGGTTTAGTCTGGCGTCTGATATTAATATAGTGGTCTGATATTACTATATGGGTCTAGTCTGGGGTCTGATATTAATATATGGGTTAAGTCTGGGGTCTAATATTAATAAAGTGGTCTGATATTAATATATGGGTTTGGTCTGGGGTCTGATATTGATATATGGGTTTGGTCTGGGGTCTGATATTAATATAGTGGTCTGATATTAATATATGGGTTTGGTCTTGGGTCTGATATTAATACATGGGTCCGGTCTGGAGTCTGATATTAATATATGGGTTTAGTCTGGGGTCTGATATTAATAAAGTGGTCTGATATTAATATATGGGTTTGGTCTGGGGTCTGATATTAAATATATGGGTTTAGTCTGGGGTCTGATATTAATATAATGGTCTGGTATTAATATATGGGTTTGGTCTGGGGTCTGATATTAATATAGTGGTCTGATATTAATATATGGGTTTGGTCTGGGGTCCGATATTAATATAGTGGTCTGATATTAACATATGGATTTGGTCTGGGGTGTGATATTAATACATGGGTCTAGTCTGGGGTCTAATATTAATATATGGGTCTAGTCTGGGGTCTGATATTAATATATGGGTTTGGTCTGGAGTCTGATATTAATATAGTGGTCTGATATTAATATATGGGTTTGGTCTGGGGTCTGATATTAATATAGTGGTCTGATATTAATATATGGGTTTGGTCTGGGGTCTGATATTAATACATGGGTCTAGTCTGGGGTCTGATATTAATATATGGGTTTTGTCTGGGGTCTGATATTAATATATGGGATTAGTCTGGGGTCTGATATTAATATAATGGTCTGGTATTAATATATGGGTTTGGTTTGGGGTCTGATATTAATATAGTGGTCTGATATTAATATATGGGTTTGGTCTGGGGTCTGATATTAATACATGGGTCTAGTCTGGGGTCTGATATTAATATATGGGTTAAGTATGGGGTCTAATATTAATATAGTGGTCTGATATTAATATATGGGTTTGGTCTGGGGTCTGATATTAATATATGGGTTAAGTCTGGGGTCTAATATTAATATAGTGGTCTGATATTAATATATGGGTTTGGTCTTGGGTCTGATATTAATACATGGGTCTAGTCTGGGGTCTGATATTAATATATAGGTTTGGTCTGGGGTCTGATATTAATATATGGGTTTAGTATGGGGTCTGATATTAATATAGTGGTCTGATATTAATATATGGGTTTGGTCAGGGGTCTGATATTAATATAGTGGTCTGATATTAATATATGGGTTTGGTCTGGGGTCTGATATTAATATAGTGGTCTGATATTAATATATGGGTCTAGTCTGGGGTCTGATATTAATATATAGGTCTAGTCTGGGGTCTGATATTAATATATGAGTTTGGTCAGGGGGCTGATATTAATACATGGGTCTAGTCTGGGGTCTGATATTAATATATGGGTTTGGTCTGGGGTCTGATATTAATATAGTGGTCTGATATTCATATATGGGTTTGGTCTGGGGTCAGCCAACGAATTAGAGGAATATTTTATACAATTTGAACATTTGACCAAAAAAGAGAGTCAGGTATCTTGGAGGAATTCAGATTATCAGGGCAGTAACTTAAACCCTGGGTGGCCTAAATGAATTGGAGGGTCTGGTTATTGTCCTGAAATTAATTTGGGAATCTGATCTAGGTTGCTTATATTTAGGCTACATTCACACAAACGTTGTGTTTTTCAGATCCGCAAATTGGGGATCCTCAGAACAGGATACCGGCCCATCACTGTGTTTATTATCCCTGTACTGTGACATCACTGTGTTTATTATCCCTGTACTGTGACATCACTGTGTGTATTATCTCTGTACTGTGACATCACTGTGTTTATTATCCCTGTACTGTGACATCACTGTGTTTATTATCCCTGTACTGTGACATCACTGTGTTTATTATCCCTGTACTGTGACATCACTGTGTTTATTATCCCTGTACTGTGACATCACTGTGTGTATTATCTCTGTACTGTGACATCATTGTGTGTATTATCCCTGTACTGTGACATCACTGTGTTTATTATCCCTGTACTGTGACATCATTGTGTGTATTATCCCTGTACTGTGACATCACTGTGTGTATTATCCCTGTACTGTGACATCACTGTGTGTATTATCCCTGTATTGTGACATCACTGTGTGTATTATCCCTGTACTGTGACATCACTGTGTTTATTATCTCTGTACTGTGACATCACTGTGTGTATTATCTCTGTACTGTGACATCACTGTGTTTATTATCCCTGTACTGTGACATCACTGTGTGTATTATCTCTGTACTGTGACATCACTGTGTTTATTATCCCTGTACTGTGACATCACTGTGTGTATTATCCCTGTATTGTGACATCACTGTGTGTATTATCCCTGTACTGTGACATCACTGTGTTTATTATCTCTGTACTGTGACATCACTGTGTGTATTATCTCTGTACTGTGACATCACTGTGTTTATTATCCCTGTACTGTGACATCACTGTGTGTATTATCTCTGTACTGTGACATCACTGTGTTTATTATCCCTGTACTGTGACATCACTGTGTGTATTATCCCTGTATTGTGACATCACTGTGTGTATTATCCCTGTACTGTGACATCACTGTGTTTATTATCCATGTACTGTGACATCACTGTGTGTATTATCTCTGTACTGTGACATCACTGTGTGTATTATCTCTGTACTGTGACATCACAGTGTTTATTATCCCTGTACTGTGACATCACTGTGTGTATTATCCCTGTATTGTGACATCACTGTGTGTATTATCCCTGTACTGTGACATCACTGTGTTTATTATCTCTGTACTGTGACATCACTGTGTTTATTATCCCTGTACTGTGACATCACTCTGTTTATTATCCCTGTACTGTGACATCACTGTGTGTATTATCCCTGTACTGTGACATCACTGTGTTTATTATCTCTGTACTGTGACATCACTGTGTGTATTATCTCTGTACTGTGACATCACTGTGTTTATTATCTCTGTACTGTGACATCGCTGTGTTTATTATCTCTGTACTGTGACATCACTGTGTTTATTATCTCTGTACTGTGACATCACTCTGTTTATTATCCCTGTACTGTGACATCACTGTGTTTATTATCTCTGTACTGTGACATCACTGTGTTTATTATCCCTGTACTGTGACATCACTCTGTTTATTATCCCTGTACTGTGACATCACTGTGTTTATTATTCCTGTACTGTGACATCACTGTGTTTATTATCTCTGTGCTGTGACATCACTGTGTTTATTATTCCTGTACTGTGACATCACTGTGTTTATTATCCCTGTACTGTGACATCACTGTGTTTATTATCTCTGTACTGTGACATCACTGTGTGTATTATCTCTGTACTGTGACATCACTGTGTTTATTATCTCTGTACTGTGACATCGCTGTGTTTATTATCTCTGTACTGTGACATCACCGTGTTTATTATCTCTGTACTGTGACATCACTGTGTTTATTATCTCTGTACTGTGACATCACTGTGTTTATTATCTCTGTACTGTGACATCACTGTGTTTATTATCTCTGTACTGTGACATCACTGTGTTTATTATCCCTGTACTGTGACATCACTGTGTGTATTATCCCTGTACTGTGACATCACTGTGTTTATTATCTCTGTACTGTGACATCACTGTGTTTATTATCTCTGTACTGTGACATCACTGTGTGTATTATCCCTGTATTGTGACATCACTGTGTTTATTATATCTGTACTGTGACATCACAGTGTGTATTATCCCTGTACTGTGACATCACTGTGTGTATTATCTCTGTACTGTGACATCACTGTGTGTATTATCTCTGTACTGTGACATCACTGTGTTTATTATCTCTGTACTGTGACATCACTGTGTATATTATCTCTGTACTGTGACATCACTGTGTATATTATCTCTGTACTGTGACATCACTGTGTTTATTATCTCTGTACTGTGACATCACTGTGTTTATTATCTCTGTACTGTGACATCACTGTGTTTATTATCTCTGTACTGTGACATCACTGTGTTTATTATCCCTGTACTGTGACATCACTCTGTTTATTATCAGTGTATCTATATTTACATGATACGTTTTGCTATGGGGCCCCATGCTCAGTTGTTATGCCCCTGGTCGGTTTTCCTCAGTTCTAGTGATCCGTGCAGGACTCAGGTCACGCACACGTCTTTATGACACACTAAAGGCTTTTCATAACCAGACATCTATGTCATTCCCAGCACATGGATAGATCTGCCCGGTCCTGTCCTCGTAGTGTCCCATTATCATATGCCTCACGAGTCCTGGCCTCCTCAGGGTTTAGGGTTACTCCTCACACATGGCGTCTTTGTCACAGACTTTATTCACATGTTCATATTTAGTTTTCATTACTGGATAAAATATCAGTTTACTTATAATAAAAACAGCCTTGTGAATCATTTTTCTCATCTCCATAGCAAAAGTGAACACAAATGATCGCCCAGATATTCAGACGCAGCAACTTCATCGTCTTCTCCTCGGCTGTTGACATGTTTTTGGCATTAAGGTGCTCCAGGTTCTACAGAAAGATATTTCAGCGAGATCTCGAGGCGTCCTGTGATTCACGAGGGCATTTACTATACCCGCGCCGTGCGCTCCTTGTTTTGGTACACAATGGTGTTACTATAACGACTTTTGTGTGATGGGAATGGCGGTGGTGAGGAGCGCTGGCACGCACCAACGCATTTTGTAGACATTGAGCAAATATTTGTTAAGGTTTCACTGGAGTTCCAATTCCCTTTTTGCAGCCAAAATAGTCGATGTCATATTTGGATCTTGTGTTTCAGTCCAAAGAATTTACCACACCTTCCTAACATCACCTCACATTTGCCCTTTAAAAGATTAGACGTGCGATTAGTTTAAGGAGTCTTAGCTCTAAAAATGGAAAATATTTCATCATTAATCGTCGCGGTGCTTTGGCGCGCTCACTCAGGAGGCTGATGGCACCGCAGTCGTACACTTTATCATGTATAATGGTGTCATGTCATGATGATATCCTCCTTCCCTCCAACAGTATAACTTCATTTCTCAGGATTTCAGGGCTTTGCACATACATTCAGGATGTAGTCATCGTCTCATTTGCCTCTAAAATAGATTAAACAATATGGAGTCAGTCAAAGCTCCAGGCAGAAGAACATGCTGGGGTTATGGAGAAGTGGTGATCTCCACACTCAGTGATGGAGAACATGTCAAAAACCTTTTGGAACTTTGGAATGTCTGAGCCAAGGTAGGTGATGGTTACAGATGAGGAGGAATATTCAGGTGAGAAAATCAAAGGTGAAGTCCATGAAGGTCAACCAGGGGATGGAAGAGGATGTCAATGAAGGGAAGAGAGAGAATTAAATCTTAAAACTTTCTACTTCCCCCCTATTAATCCACAAAAAACATTGCCCACTAGCCAATCTGCCCTAAAAGTGGAGAATATCCCTTCTGTTCTCAAGTGGCTTTGTCCTTTCGTGGTCAGTGGTGATCATTTCTCATGAAAGGCATATTGACCTCAAAGAGGGGAGTCCCTGTATTACATGGACGACTAGTCATCTGAATGGCCGCCATGTAATCCCCTATTTCTCCTGCATGCCTGGCTGGTCATGGCTTCACCAACAAAGTTAGCTATTTACTGGAGATGCCAGACCTGAGGTGATCGGCTGATCGCCTCACCGGCCACATTTTAAGGGCTTGTCTCTTATAATGCAATCCCTTTTTGCCTTTGATTTATTCCTGCATCAAAATATTTTCCTTTAAAGTTAAAGGGAAAGTTATCACCTATCCACAGATGTCCCAGTGGTCAGACCTCACCAATCATGGGAACAGGAACAAGGCTCCCCGAGTGAATCAAGCATGTGTGCTGGCACTCCACTCTTCTCTCAGGGAATGCCGGGCATAAGTGAGTACTTGGCTTTTCTTCGGCAATCCCATAGACATGCATGCTCCACCAACTCTCCATTCACTCTGGGGACTCTAGGACCCCCTTTCTTGCGTTTTATGGGTGTACTAGTGGTTGTATCCCAATCAGATACTCATGACCTATCTTGTGGATAGGTGATATCTTGTTATGGTGGGGTAACCCTTTTAAGGGAAGATCTGTCAACTGGAAACTATCCATGCAATAACCCCCTACGGCATATTGTATGAAGAAGGGTCGGTCCATATAGCAAGGCATTACTTATCCCTAAATCCACCATTCTGATGGATCCCGGTTGAGGGAAAAGTTTTAAAAACTTTTTGAAGTCTTTCCCCATGACTGTACAGACTGTGCATATCCTCGAATGGTTCAGAGCAATGAAAATCCTGATGGGGCCGGTGGTCACGATTGGTATGAGGGGAGTTTCCCCTAGGATGGATGATAATAAATGATAATATCTGCACCTCCACAGAATGGTTTGGTTAGTTACCTCCACATTAACCGGCTGCAGATACTTCTTCCGATCTCGCGCGCTTTTTCGGTTTCCCTGTAATGAAGAACATCCCATGTAATCCTGCTCTAAGTTTAATTTCGGCATTTGACCAAAGTCCCTGTAGACAAAGAGACAGATGAAAAGAACAAAGCCACGGCATAGAAACTGCTTTGTTTGTGTTC